>NC_051847.1:232881321-232885050 GCF_002237135.1 Teleopsis dalmanni | reverse complement strand
TCAGAAACACACTGGATAAAAAATTAATGAATTTTGTTCTTCAATTATATATCAACAGAAGATGTACAAAACAAGATATCGGGACATGTTATACACCCGACATAATCAAATTATAACCTAACCTTGCAATTATAAAGCGCTTAATTACAAATGGTGGTCCTGATCCTAATATTTGATTGCTGATTCAATCAAATATCAGAGTTAGCAGATTCATTGGACCACCTGGAAATCAATATGCACAAAACTATTGACGATATGTGATCTGAGTTTTTTTAAAATTACTTTTTCAGATTATGTTTTATTACAGTCAGTCTTGAAATCATGTTCAAATTTGTCAAAATCTTTTACAGTTTGAGCAGGTCATATGCTAACCCGCTCCAAATTCTTCACATAAGCATTATTAATGAAGTGCCAGTGCAAAATAACCGAAAGTTGTAAACGAGAATGATCATCTACTTAGTGGATCAATTGCAATCTCTGCTTGAAAAGAGGAGAAGCGAAGTGATACACTCTGCCTAAATAACATAAAATATTCTTAAATTTTATACAATAAAATAAAAATAATGATGATAAAATTATCATTAAATTATATTAGGACTTGTTAGTTGATTCTTTCAGTTCTCAATAAGCAACATAACTCAACATAAGGTAATGAGGTAATAGTAATAAGGTAATAGTAATGAAGAAGCAATAACAAAAATTTGATTAATTTATTGAAGTTTGGTTGACCGTATTACGCTATTTTGAGTATTGCCAAGTACTGTTAAAAATTGGATATGATAGAAAATATATATTGTATAATTATATTCATAGTTGGGTTGGTATGTATTGTTGATAAAGTCATTTTAGAGTTAAAGATTCTGTGTCAGGCTTTAGTTTTTGTTTTAAGATTTCTGCTGAATAGAGTTTTTTATGTAGGGCATATATACATGTTCGTTTTTTATGGCAAACATATGACATATACAATAAATTTTTCTAAATCCCTTCATGGTTCAATAAGGAACCAACAAAATGAAAATATCTCAAATAATAATTTGATTAAAGACTACAAACAAAGGTTGAAATTAAGTGGATATATAAATAAACTTACCACCTGAAGTGCCAATTACTGGAGCCGTAGTTGTTGTCACCGAACTGGGATTAGCAAATGTACGAACTTGTGGGCGAAAATTGAATTTCGCACCGGAAGCTTTGGCACCCAAAGCTATATTCTCCTGATGTGATTTACCACTGCGTAGTACAATGTAAACCTATTGCGTGAAGAGGAATAAAGTTAAATTGGTAAAGAGATTAAGAACAGTTCAAACTGCACGAACCAATTCAATGTGAGTTATTAAATTATTTTATTAAATTATTGTTTTTCAGACTAACTTACCTTACTGCCAAATATTAAAGCCAACAATAGCGTCACAGTCAATTGTGTATGACAGAAAAATATGATGTAAAGCAAATCTGGATTGGCAGGCGATTGCAGGAAAAGCCTGTAAAAGCAAAAAATAATTCCAATGAGAATGACTGATATATCGTATATGCGCGTTATATGGGTCTTTGTTTTTTTTTTGTGTTCTTTGAACGAAACAATGTCAACGTAAGTCAATGTTTTTGTGGAGGTGCTTATGAATGGATTTATTTTGGACTTACATGGAAACGTTCAGAAAACATGTCAGCAAAAATTCATTGTAAATAGCCATCGAAATAAATCGGCTTTCATTGAATTCCGATGGTGCTTTCCGTACCATAATGCACAAGCGTACACCCCATGCCAGGAACAAAACCTCCACTGCAAAGGATAACATTAAAATTAAGTCAGAAATTTAAGTAAAATTATTTTTTTATAAAATCTCGTTGAAAATATGTGGAAAATTTTATCGTAGGGACATAAAAAAATGATTCGAGCAATGTTTAAAAGTCAAATTAATGAAAAAGTATGGTGAAACGTTGCAGGCGTGAAAACATGCAAGAGCGACTTTGTTTAAAGTTCTTTAATAATAATTAAAATGCTATTATATAATGTATTTTATATAATATGTGTTTTCAATGAAATTTCATTAAAAGTTAAGCGAAATTCTCTGCCGGTTTAAGTTTAACAGAAAACTCGTGCTGTAATTACGCCAGTAAATGGGTTTAATTATTTTGCAATTACTTTAATTCGTTTCCGTGCTAAAGTTGGTGCTACACAGATGATATCATCTGAGTGAAATTAACCAGCTGAGTATGTAATTAATCAAATGTGATAAATCTTAAATTTCATAAAAATTATACTTGAATAAAATATGGTTATAACTCCTCTTACTCGGTCCTCTATTGTTGTACCAGTTTGGTAAGGATTGATATTATCAGACAGTACGATGCAAGAACTATGGGATTATGACAATTCGAGTAATTTATTAATTTTAATTAATTATAAAATAAGAATTTGTTATTAATTATCTTAATCAGCAGATATTAAAACTGTATAATTGATTTTTAATACCTTGAAATTCACAGTGATTCAAACAATTTAACTATATCAGATTTCTATCTTGTGTCTACTGTATCAAATTTTTAGACTTTCTTTTACAAGCTGTGATTGTTTTTGAAATAGATTAAATTGAAATATAACAAAATAAATGAATATGGATGGATAAATACTGTACTATTTATTTTTTGATTCCTTGAAATATACAGTGTTTGAATTAATTGAACCATATCAAATTTCTGTTTAGTGTCTATTGTATCTAACTTTATGATATTCTTCTCAAAGTAGACATTTTCTTTAATTATCTTTATAATTTATTATAAATTGTAATAAAACAAAATTTAGTATTATTATAGATATATTTTTGAGTTGCAATAACGAAGTTCAATTTATACAGGGTTAAGCGACTGAAGTGATACTAACTACACACAGGTTAAGTAATTTAATAGATACATTGTATATAAAATATACACATTTTTGAGTTGCAATAACGAATTTTAATTTAAATAATAAATTCCAGGGCATTATATCATGATTTTGTTTATATACAGGGTTAAGCGATTGAAGTGTTACCAACTAGACACATGTATATCTGTTAAACTAATATTGCCAACTATATGAAATATATACGAATCACAGTTGTTAATATTGCGTTCAAACTACCAGAAGCATTTGCGTCACGTCCAAGTTTTATAGAACAAAAGTTTTACGAAATGATCGAAAATCACAATCACAACCAGCTATTATAAATGAGCTTAAACACCTCAAAGTGAATAAATGTTTGTATATTGTACCATATATTTTTATAATAATACAGAGTGCATACCGATCTGGAAATGCTATGATGGAGAACGAAAAAAAATGTCAACAGCACTTGAAATGTTTCAAAAATTTGAAGGCTTGACTCGAATGAAATCCACGTCGTAGTGGCAATGAAATGGCCAAAGAAATGAAAATATTTCAGTGAAGCATCCGTCGCATATTCTAAAAAGTTAGTATAGTTTCAAAAGGCACAAGATCTTACACTAAAGGGTTATTATGTGCTTAGTAACGTTATTTAGTATAAGTACTGGTGAAGAACCTCCGGTGAGAGTTAACGCGACATCGTGAATTTTTTTGAAAGAAGTTAGCAAGTGCCAGCTAAAACATTTTAATGATGGCATATTCATCGATAAAATTAATGATATCTAAAAATGTATAACCTAAAAATTGTATATCCACTTCTTCTTCTTCTTATTTGGCAATACAGTTCAGTGTGAACCTTGGCCTCC
>NC_051847.1:232823583-232881221 GCF_002237135.1 Teleopsis dalmanni | reverse complement strand
CTGAACATGCTGATTATACCTTCTTTCTTCTTAAAATATAAAACCTGTCTAAGTTTAGGAAACTTTTGTGTAGTTTGGGTTCGTTTGGTTAAAACGCTTGAAGTCATTTTAGTTCACCACTTAAAAAAATCAGTATGTTGTAGTATATAGGGTATATCATATTGAGTGGTTTTAAATTTCTTGGTATATGAAAACAAGTTTATGAGTGAGAGATCCACAATCCAGCGCTTTCAAAATAAAGTGCTACGGCATATCGTAAATGTGCCATTTTACATCAGAAACAGTGATCTCCGACCTGACCTTGACATGCCAACAGTCGACGATGTGGCCAAAAATTGTTAAAAAGAAAAACAGTGGTAGGTCTGATAAACACTGATTGGCAAAAGTCCTTCGCTTTCGTCCCTTTTAAATTTTCCAATCGGAATCGCTTAATAGTTGCTTTAATTTATTATTTGTACTAGAGGCAATATTAAAATGCTTTCGTCTATATTTTAAGATTCATTAATAAGAAGAAAACCATTATGAGGCACTAATAGCCTTGTCACCGTGACCAAATTTCAATCGAACTTTTTGTCTTCCTCTCAATATTAAATATTAATTCATCGTGAAATCCAAATCAATTTCTCATATAACGTAACCATGGCTGTCTGCAATACAAGACCACAAAAGAGCAGAGTTAACCGATTTCTAATGCATATAGTGTATGAGTTTGTAGTATGTCTAGTTAAGAATTACACAATTTTAGTTAATAAATTTTCAATAACATCAATTAAAACTTTATTAAATTTTAATTAGGTTTTTACATATACAATTCATTTGTGACTTGTATCTTTCAAATATTTTATGTACATCAATTTAATTTAAATAAAAAAATTTTACATGTAACAAATTGTTGTTTTTAATAATTTTAGTTTTGATATCTCGGTATTCAAATAACATAATTTTTTATATATTTTATATAATTTAGTTAATTATTTGCCATTCTTAATACTTTAATTTCGTTCAAAAACTTCACACATTATCTTAAAGCAATATATCTTTACATGCGTAGTTTATATAGAAATAATCATTTAATTATTATTTAATTATTTGAATTATTAAAGTAACATTAATCTGTAATAGTGTAGCTGTAATACCTCATGTACATATATATGTCCTTGCACATATATATTTGTATATATAATTTACTCTTTATTAATAACATAATTCAATAAAATTAATTTGTCAAAAATTTGGCAGAGATATGTAAATTGTTTTATAGTTTTAATTTTTAATTTAGTTTTTATTTTTTTGACTTTTAATTTAATTTTAGATATCATCAATTAAATTCTTACTAACTTGATTTATACTTTTTCTTTAGGAAGCATATTGTATTTAATATATACATAATACATATATAAATTACAGTTTTATTTAAATTGGTAAGTAACTACAATTAATTTAAACTCTTATTAAAACTATTATTTAAATACATTCTGAATAAATTCAAATAAATTGCTTTCTTATTGCAATAATTTTTGATTTTAATTACACAACATTTTAACTAAATTTATTTTTACATTTAATTAAATATAATTTACATTAAGTTTCAATACATTTACATTTTCTTAATATATAAATATTTACACTTAAAAAATTTTGATATAAAGTGTTTTAAATTTTTTTTACTATGTATATTAATTATTTAATATAAATTTAATATGAAAATTATTACAGTTTATCTTTTATCTAAACACTTGCAGTTCAATCAAAAGTTGGCGTATCTTTGAAATATTTTTGCAACTGGGGCTCATTTCAGTTAAAAAAATATTTCGCTTCTAAAATTTCTTTTGAAATTCATATTATGTACTATTGATTGAAGTGTAGTGTTTTTTTTATTATAATTTTTTTAATAACTAATTTTTTAATTTATATTAAGAAAAAAAACCTTTTTTTATACATTATGCACATAATTCTGATTTTGCTTTTGATGGATTGTATCAAATTCTTTGATAATCTTCGGAATGCAAGATTTTGATACAAAACACAACAATTGACTCAATAAATAATTTAAATAATTTAATAATAATTAGTTTACAATAATAATAAAAATTTATAAATTAATAATTAAAATAAAATCGAAAAAATTATAAATATATGCATAACTATAATACTAGAAATAAATAACACTGATTGAATATATTATAAGAAGTCCTGAACATAAAAAAAATATCTCTTATCTCTGTCTAAACCATTGCTTTTTTGGAAAATCAGACTTATATAATTATTTGATTATATTAATATTATTAAGATGGGATGTGACACTGCGATCATCAGGTCTATTGTGCCTCTTTCTGGGCTTAGAGTAAGTCTTTCAATAAAAATTTGCGTGTTTTTTGTCTCTTCCGTAAGCATATCAGTTTATAACGCATAATAATCTGATATAATGCAATAATTCAAAAAAGTTTAAGAAAGTATTATTAAACTAATGTAATTATAAAAATATAAATAACTACTAAGCAATAAACATTATTCATTAAGTTAGTTTAGATTAAGAGAAGAATCTGTGTCAGACTCTGCGAAGACTATGTATGCGTTACCTTAAAAATCATATTTAAGATGGGCCTCATCTTATGATTTGGTTTTCTAAAAGATTTTTCTGATACGTTTATTCTCGAGTCAAGAGCTAAATAATCTATTTCAACCTATTTCTCTTCTTAAAAAATTTGAGACTTTTATTATCAGTTTCTGATAGTTCTTCGGGTTCATAAAATAATTTTTTTAAGAATTGCAGACCTATAAATTCTCAAAACTGTGTATCTGCAGAATATCTAAGAGATTGATTGATTCTAAATTCTACAATATCAAATCATATAACGATATTGGAGATTTAACTTGCCTTGGTAGCAATAGTGTTTGCATTACTAAATTAGTTTGAGTGGGAATCAATCTTCTAGTGTCAATATGAAAAAACTTGTTGGAAGCTGGTTTTTGTAATACCTAAAAATATATAGGCAGTAATTATGTGGATTTACACAACTATGATTATTCAACTAATAATATCAAATAATAATAAAGTACATAAGTATAATGTAAGAACTAGATTAAATAAATAATTGAAAATTGTTATAAGTTATATACACAACGAAGAGTATATGTCTTTTATGCATAAAAAAAAATAATACCAATGTAATAATACTGATAGTTAAATTATTGTATTTATATTAAAAATAAAAATAATATAATTAAATAATATATAAAATGAATTAATTGTAAGAATAAACATAACAATAAATACATAATATAATTAATTATTGGATCAATTTATAACTTTTCAACATTCCTATTAAATCAGAATAGAGGTTTCGGAAATTTATTTACCTCTATAGTATATTAATAAATGTTTCAAATACTATATCTATTTGAACTTAAACTCATAAATAATCTATTGGAATTGAAATTTTAGTAACTAAAACAATTTAAATTGACAGGCTCAAACCGACACTTCTTTCGTATATTTGGAACGATCATTTAAGTCCAGCATTAATTTGTCCGGTCGTTTTGTGCGTCCATTGCCATTTGTCTTGCTATTATTTGCATTATTGCCTTCACCCTGACTTGAATTGTTTGAGTTTGAAGAAACATTTCCAAGCGATGTTTGGATAACTACTGCACTCTCACCTGATTCTTGCTTCCTAACACTTGTTGTAGTAATAGAGCTAGTACTTGGCAGCATTGCTAAGTCAGTACTATCACTGGTAAGAATTGAATCTAATGTACCCTCAGGGAATATTTCACAATCTACTGTAGTCTGATATTCCTGAGAAATAAATGTGTCTGTTATGTGATCATTATCATCGTTATCGGGTGTATCACTGCTGTCATCGGTGGTGCTGTAAAAGACTATATCGTCGGTGGAACGCATTTTTTTCTGACTTACAACCACATTTTCATCTAATACTGAAGATTTTCTTTCCAGTAAATCCGTGCTATGTGCCTGTGTTATACCAGCGATCTCAGTCAAAGTCATAGTGGTGTGTTTTTGTGCTGATTTATCACCCTCACTTATTAGTCTATTGCGTTTTTCTTTTTTACTACTCTTACTACATCTACTACTATTTCTTATACTACTAATACGCTTACTACTTTTCTTATTAAATTTACTTCTACAATTATCACAAATACGATAGTTTACATTCATTTCACTTGCATCGTGCAGACTCGAAGTACTACCATTCTCAAATCTATTGCCAAATTTCGTTGGACCATGTTTGCGATTACTGCTAGTTGAAGGTGGAGTATTGGTGGCAGCACTGCGCACATTGGTACGACGTCTTGGTGTTTGATCCAAATCATCCGGCTGAGAACACATACAATCTAATTTTATATTTGCAAAACTTATGCTGCCTTCTTTATTAGGTGAACCTAGCAATTGGCATGCTTTCGGAGGTGTGTGTGGACGGCAAGTGTAATATTGCCCTTTTGTAGTTTCAAGGCAACGATTGCAAATGATATGACCTTGTGTAGTTGCCATCGCAGACTCTAGGTGAAAACTATCACCACTTAAATGAGTATTTGTAGATTTCTCCTCCTGCATAACCTTGTATTCTATAACCTTTGTAGGAGTTGCAATGACTACTGTGGGTGTTGCAACTGTTGCTGCATTCGATTTTGTGACAGCTGTTGTTATCAATTTACTATTTGTGTTGTTTACATTTTTATTTTTCACTGCTTGCATTTGTTGATTGTATTTCTGCATTTCAGTGTTTAACGCTAATAGTGGCAATGCCACCTGATGGTGTTCTTGACGTACCACTAATTGATTTCCGGCTGTGCTTGCTTGTGTTGCAGCTGCAGCTACCATCATAATACCACCAGGAGTTTTTAAGCCGTCTAATAAACTTGAAATTGTCATGACAGCAACGCCTTTAGGTGGCGCCATTTCCTGTATGCGCTGCAGTTGCACGCTTAACTGGCGTATTTCTTCCAGAGCTTCCTGATCAGATAGCTTGGTTTCTGTAAATCAGATGAAATATAGTAAAGTGATGAGGCATATAAATATGAGTAGATTATAATCTTTAATAGTAAAAATTTAATTTTTTTAATATGGAAATAACATAATAAACTGATAATGAATTTATTTGGCTATATAAAGCATATGATTTCAATACATATATATATATATATACTGTTGTATAAATTATATATTATTAATTATAATGAATTGCTTACATGGAAGAAATTGGTTACAGAAACGAAAGTAACATTTGTTTCTCTCAAAACTTTATACTAAGAATATTGATTCCATATATACATATTTCGGAGGGCATTTAATATTTAGTTCAGAGACTTGACATAGGTTTTCGATCTAACAACGAATACCTAGTGATATCTGATGATATTTCATATTATTTCTATTTCCTACTCTTTTTTGTTTGATAATCCCTATAACTATTCTTCTCAAAATAACTTACGGAATATATTCTCTAACCCTTTTTCAAAATACTGAAGAAGTCTCTAATGGCTAGAATGTTTAATTCTCAAGTAATTCTCAAAAGCTTTATCCATTTTTGTCAACAAGTCAATGTGTATCTTTTTGTTAGTTTTTACTATCAATGTCGTACGGGTATAATAAGCACTTAGAGAACTCAAGGGGGACGGCTGAATAATGATTGGTATATTGACTCGCCATTATCTGTCGGTTCTGCAAAGAAACTGCACAATAAAAAAATAGGCACGACGGCGGAACATTATCTTTTAAATCCCCATGTCAACGTGATGTGCATTTCAGAAGACCACTACAGCGGTAAATACAACACACTTAAAGAAGAGAAAAATTGAGCGCACATAATAAGTACATTGTCAATCTTGTCAAGAATATGATCTAACGACAAAAGCTTGAAGAGATATGTAAATAAGACCTTATCACAAAATATTGATTTCTGTGGAAAGTAAATGTTTTCTAAAAGAGTGTATGATACATAATATCATAGCAAAATTTCTTTAGCAGTAAACACTGTTTTATTACGAAGTGGAACAAAGTCATTGGGAATCTTTCAAACATGCTTCCAATTGGTATCAATGGTTATACGGGATCAAATCGTGTGTCGAGAAAAACGCTCGTCACACATTTCTTCCTTAATGTTTAGGAACAAGAGGAAGTTATTCTATTGGGACTATAAAGTGAATGACACATCACATTCGAGATAACGTTGGTAACGTTAATTAGTTCCCCAGTATACCAACGTGGGCTAGTCGGTAAGGTTAATTAGTTCGCAGTATACTAATGTTGATTGGTTCCTTTGTGTACTAACGTGGCCTAGTCAATAACATAGCCTAATCGGTTACCTTGATTTGTTCCCCAGTACACCAACGTGGCCTAGTAAGTAACTTTGATTATTTCCCAGTATACTAACGTGGCCTAGTCGGTAATGTTGCTTAGTTCCGAGTATACCAATGTGTTCTACTCAGTAACGTTGAACTTTTTTCTCATTTCAGCACAACATAATTAATTTTCTTTGCTATAATTTTCTTTTAATAGGTATTTACAATAATTACATCTGTCTTTTCATATGTAAATAAATGTAGAATAAGAAGAAACTAGATTAAAAGTATAAGTCTTTCAATTTGTACTTCGAGAGGATTCAGGGTCATAAAAAATATTCTTGTAAAATATTTTAGAAAATCGTGAGTTATCCCGGCCGTGTTTAGGTTCATTACAAGATTTATGGGAATTTTAAAACAGAATCATCATAATTATGACTGTTTCTATTGAATTGTCAACAATCTGCAAAAAATTTGTGATGCACTTTTATGTCCACTCTAGATAAAATACGTCTGTATTGACTTTATCTTTCCTTATTTATTTTTTAAATTGATTTTCATGAAGAATTGTAAGTTTTAATGGGTGCAAGTAAATGCTCCACTAGTATTTTATATTTACATATACTAACGTGAAAAATATTTTTATTTCGGTTCTATAATAGTATTCGACACAATACCATAGTTATAATTTGATATGATCTGACGTAATTGCTATATATAAACTTTTCATATCTTAATGTTTATTATTGAGTAGCGTCATTTTATGGTAGAACGGTTATATTGTGGTCAGCAGTGTCAAAATGTGTCAATATCGGAATGATTAATATTGTGTGGCTCACTTGAACTTTCGGAATTCAGCACAACGAAATACCACATTGCAGCTAAAATGACGCAAATTGAGATTTATGGTTTTGTGGCGGAGGATAATTTGTTGAAATTCATTGTTCAAAACTTTTAATTTTGAAATATATACGAGTAAATGTTAAATTTGACTTCAACTTTAGTATGAAATATAAAATATAATTCAAAATTTTAACGCTCAATTTAAGCGAGTAACTATAATAATAAATTCCACTGAACAAAGACAGTAAATCCAAAGTAGTTCTTTTTAACAAAAACCTAAAAAACAAAGCAAAATATTGAGAAACCTAAAGTAATACGAGTATTATAAAAAAAGTCCGAATGAACCCTATTTTGACTGTCATAAAAAATAATGCGTAACAGAAGCTACGATAAACTCTGACAGAGAAGCAAATTAAATACTAAAAAATTGTAGAAAAAATGTACGCTTCATAGTAGCGTAAGAATCCAGGCGAAATAAAGATAACAAATATGTGGATTTGGATTGCCATGGCCAGTAGACAGTCACAGTCACAGGCACAGTAACAGCAGACTCTAAGACAGCTGCGTTACTCAAATAGACAGAAAACCAAGAAGTCAGGCAAAGCAAGTCTGGCATGAGATATTATTGCCTACGAAATAAGCGAAAAATTATGAACAGACATGAAGACGTTTATTGCCAACATAAATCATTGCGTTAGAGACAAGGCTTATTTGCGGAGACATGGCAACTTGAAATTCCTTAAAGTTTGTTTATTAAAAAAATAAAAAATGTACATATATTACGAGGGGCACAAGAAAAAACTAAACATTTTAACAGGAAATTAAATAATATTCATTTAGACGCACAAAATTATTGCCCACGTCCTGTTTTTTTTTATCAAACAGATATAAAAATTTTAAATTTTAAAAAATTATGCAAAAAAAACAGTGAAGTTTTTATTTTGTTTAAAATTTATGTACTCAAAACAAGAACAAGATATATAGCGCACCGTCCTTTAAGTTTTATGGAGTTACATAAAATTAGATTTTCAAATAATGCCACTTCAAAGCGCAACATAAATAAATCCGTATTTGGCAAGACGTGAGGGAAAGCTACGGAAAGCTACGTGAACTGATATGATTTTTACGCTGGCAATGCTACCAACGCATGGCGTTCACGCTGGTTACGCCATACTAGCGTAATTCCGTTGACGTAAATTTTATATACTTGAGCTTGAGATCAGGTTGGTTTATCCTCTTGTTTGTTATTTACGTGCGCGGCACATGTGCATGTTTAGTAATATTTTTGAGTGCAACATTTGTCAAATTGCGTTGACAGCCACTTTATTTTGCGGTAGTTTATTATAACGTATTTCCATCGTTACGATAACGTTTCAACGAGTTAAAGTGCAAATAAATTGCGAAATTATGAATTATGCACATTTTATTAAGTTAGAAGAATTTACACAAGGATAACATTTTTAAGCTTGTGAGTTGCATGCATGATGTGCTGCACTAGTTTCTCTTGAAGACTAAATTTAAAATATATCAATGTCCATTTTCGAAATGTACTCATATTTATAGAGATGTTTTTTTTTAGAAAATTGCTTTTAAGTCGACAACATTGTTGTTAATGTCAACTCAATTTGACAAATGATAATATGACGTATGATCACTGCAATTCTGCTCATGACAATTATCTAACAGATTATAATAAAAAAAATTTTATTTCAAGAATATTTCTGTCTTGTATTATCATTTGAAGTTCTCATGCAGCTAAAAAACATCCGATACATTATAACAATGACAATTGTGATTTAACAGTCTGCATAACATTTGTTATGTAGATGTTTTTTTAGCTGCATGAGAACTTCAAATGATAATACAAGAAAGAAATATTCTTGAAATTAAATTTTTTTTATTGTAATCTAATAAATAATTTCAAGGCGTTTATTTTTTAATATGTTTTCCGGCATATGTTATGTTCGCCGTGGCTCCAAGTTACTTGGTTTAATCGATCGATCCAATTTTTGACTATTTTTTGCATTAAGTAAGGCGTCAATAGCGCCAATGGTGGCATGAATATTGGCTTCCAATGCTTCAAGAGTTGCTAGTTTGTCGTTTGTTGGCATAAAACAATGACTTAACATAGTTCCACAAAAAAAAAAAACGAGAGTTGTTATATTGCATGAACGAAGGGGCCAGTTAACAGAACTATTTCTGAAAATAAAATTTTTACCAGTTACCAAATTGATTTCACAATGAATCAATGGTTATATGCGCTTTATGGCAAGTTGCGCCATATTTGTCATGTTGAAACCAAATGTCTGATTTGTCGATGTTTAATTCATTAATTTCGGAAAAAAAAATTTCAATTACCATGGCTTATTAGCACTCGCCGTTCACCGTAATAATATCTTCTTCCTCATTTCGAAAGAAATAAAGACCGGTGATAAAGACCAGCGTGTAAAGCACTAATGCATGTAATGGTGATTTGTTTACGGCTTGGGGATTATCTTCGGTCCATATATGGTAATTTTGCTTATTGACGTAGCCATTAACCAGAAATAAGCTTTATCACTAAACACAATAAAGTGACGAAGTGTTCTATGAACTTTCCGAACAGATTTATATTTTTCAAAGTAAATTTCTACAATTCGGAAGCGTTATTCTAACGTTAAACGATTCGTGATGAATTGCTAATTTTTAGTGAACAGAAATGTCAACACAGTATGACATTATCAGCTGTCAAACCATAGTTATTGACATCGATCGTTCATATGCAGCTAAAAAACCACAGGTCACTACTTTGCTCTCAACCGTGTTTAAGAGACAGTCATATAATAAATGGTCATGACAATTTTACACTCTTTTTGGTCATAAGCCAAGACATATTATATAGAAAGTCATATAACAATTGTCAATATTCTATTTTTACTATTATTTTGTAAAGTCCTTTTTGAGTCCTTTTTTTTTTGTGTATACATATCCTTACAAAAACACATGCATATTCTCCTAATAGGTGGAAATGCTCATGTTCATTATTGAGCAGCACTATTTGGACCAACGTGACGAAGCACAGAAAGCCTCGACATAGTGACCAAAATTTAATCGAAATTTCTCTCATTCTTAATTTTTTAATCTACATTGAAGGCAACAAGGTAATTTACACTATTAATTAAAAAATTGTCATGGTCATTGGCAAACAAGGCAGTTGCAGCTATCGTTGTCAGTCTGCAGAAATGAAAATAATAAAAATTAAATCGAATTAGGTCATGCATTTCTTTATAAATGTCGAAAAAATTCTTCAAATCAAAGGTTGATTATAAAAAATCGCAGTATGATAAATGGACAATTTCATTAAAAAACATTTGCCGGAATTTTTGAGATATAGTATGTTCTTAATAGAATGTTTTCAATGCAAACTTTTCTTTATTTCCCTATACTTTGAATAATATCGAACAATCGTGCCTTTACGATTTCTTTTGTTTCTTAAACCAAGGAATCATCTATCACATTTATAAAAATTTGATCAGAAACACACTGGATAAAAAATTAATGAATTTTGTTCTTCAATTATATATCAACAATAGATGTACAAAACAAGATATCGGGACATGTCATACACCCGACATAATCAAATTGCAACGTTGCAATTATAAAGGGTTTAATTTTAAATAGTGGTCCTGATCCTAATATTTGATTGCTGATTTAATCAAATATCAGAGTTAGCAGATTCATTGGACCACCTGGAAATCAATATGCACAAAGCTATTGACGATATGTGACCTGAGTTTTTATAAAATTACTTTTTCAGATTATGTTTTATTACAGTCAGTCTTGAAATCATGTTCAAATTTGTCAAAATCTTTTACAGTTTGAGCAGGTCATATGCTAACCCGCTCCAAATTCTTCACATAAGCATTATTAATGAAGTGCCAGTGCAAAATAACCGAAAGTTGTAAACGAGAATGATCATCTACTTAGTGGATCAATTGCAATCTCTGCTTGAAAAGAGGAGAAGCGAAGTGATACACTCTGCCTAAATAACATAAAATATTCTTAAATTTTATACCATAAAATAAAAATAATGATGATAAAATTATCATTAAAATATATTAAGACTTGTTAGTTGATTCTTTCAGTTTTCAATAAGCAACATAAGTCAACATAAGGTAATGAGGTAATAGTAATAAGGTAATAGTAATGAAGAAGCAATAACAAAAATTTGATTAATTTATTGAAGTTTGGTTGACCGTATTACGCTATTTTGAGTATTGCCAAGTACTGTTTAAAATTAGTTATGATAAAAAATAAATATTGTATAATTATTTTCATAGTAGGGTTGATATGCGTTGTTGATAAAGTCATTTTAGAGTTAAGATTCTGTTTCAGGCTTTAGTTTTTATTTTAAGATTTCTGCTGAATAGAGTTTTTTATGTAGGGCATATATACATATTCGTTTTTTATGGCAAACATATGACACATACAATAAATTTTTCTAAATCCCTTCATGGTTCAATAAAGAACCAACGAAATGAAAATATCTCAAATAATAATTTGATTAAAGACTACAAACAAAGGTTGAAATTAAGTGGATATATAAATAAACTTACCACCTGAAGTGCCAATTACTGGAGCCGTAGTTGTTGTCACCGAACTGGGATTAGCAAATGTACGAACTTGTGGGCGAAAATTGAATTTCGCACCGGAAGCTTTGGCACCCAAAGCTATATTCTCCTGATGTGATTTACCACTGCGTAGTACAATGTAAACCTATTGCGTGAAGAGGAATAAAGTTAAATTGGTAAAGAGATTAAGAACAATTCAAACTGCACGAACCAATTCAATGTGAGTTATTAAATTATTTTATTAAATTATTGTTTTTCAGACCAACTTACCTTACTGCCAAATATTAAAGCCAACAATAGCGTCACAGTCAATTGTGTATGACAGAAAAATATGATGTAAAGCAAATCTGGATTGGCAGGCGATTGCAGGAAAAGCCTGTAAAAAGCAAAAAATAATTCCAATGAGAATGACTGATATATCGTATATGCGCGTTAAATGGGTCTTTTTTTTTTTGTTTTTTTGTCTTTGAACGAAACAATGTCAACGTAAGTCAATGTTTTTGTGAAGGTGCTTATGAATGGATTTATTTTGGACTTACATGGAAACGTTCAGAAAACATGTCAGCAAAAATTCATTGTAAATAGCCATCGAAATAAATCGGCTTTCATTGAATTCCGATGGTGCTTTCCGTACCATAATGCACAAGCGTACACCCCATGCCAGGAACAAAACCTCCACTGCAAAGGATAACATTAAAATTAAGTCAGAAATTTAAGCAAAAATATTTTTTTATAAAATCTCGCTGAAAATATGTGGAAAATTTTATCGAAGGGACATAAAAAAATGATTCGAGCAATGTTTAAAAGTCAAATTAATGAAAAAGTATGGTGAAACGTTGCAGGCGTGAAAACATGCAAGAGCGACTTTGTTTAAAGTTCTTTAATAATAATTAAAATGCTATTATATAATGTATTTTATATAATATGTGTTTTCAATGAAATTTCATTAAAAGTTAAGCGAAATTCTCAGAAAACTCGTGCTGTAATTATGCCAGTAAATGGGTTTAATTATTTTGCAATTACTTTAATTCGTTTCCGTGCTAAAGTTGGTGCTACACAGATGATATCATCTGAGTGAAATTAACCAGCTGAGTATGTAATTAATCAAATGTGATAAATCTTAAATTTCTTAAAAATAATTCTTGAATAAAATATGGTTATAACTTCTTTTACTCTGTCCTCTATTGTTGTACCAGTTTGATAAGGATTGATATTATCAGACAGTACGATGCAAGAACTATGAGATTATGACAATCCGAGTAATTTATTAATTTTAATTAATTATAAAAAAAGAATTTGTTATTAAATATCTTAATCAGCAGAGATTAAAACTGTATAATTGATTTTTAATTCCTTGAAATTCACAGTGATTCAAACAATTTAACTATATCAGATTTCTATTTTGTGTCTACTGTATCAAATTTTTAGACTTTCTTTTACAAGCTGTGATTGTTTTTGAAATAGATTCAATTGAAATATAACAAAATAAATGAATATGGATGGATAAATACTGTACTATTTATTTTTTGATTCCTTGAAATATACAGTGTTTGAATTAATTGAACCATAACAAATTTCTATTTAGTGTCTACTGTATCAAATTTTATGTTATTCTTCTACAAGTAGACATTTTCTTTAATTATCGCTGTGATTGTTTCTGAAATGGAATTGAATTGAAGTGATTGAATTGAAATATAAAACAAAATAAATGAATATTATCGATAAAAACTGTATTATTTATTGTTTGATTCCATGAAACATACAGTGTTTGAATTAATTGAACCATAACAAATTTCTATTTAGTGTCTACTGTATCAAACTTTATGATATTCTTCTACAAGTAGACATTTTCTTTAATTATCTTTTTCTTCCTTTATGAGAAATTAATTGTAATAAAACAAAAAATAATATTATTATAGATACATTTTTGAGTTGCAATAACGAATTTTAATTATATATCATGACATATATATATTATATCATGATTTTGTTTATATACAGGGTTAAGCGATTGAAGTGTTACCAACTACACACAGGTATATCTGTTAAACTGATATTGCCAACTATGTGAAATGTATACGAATGACAGCTGTTTATATTGCGTTCAAACTATAAGCATTTGCGTCACGTTTAAGTTTTATAGAACAAAAGTTTTACGAAATGGAGTTCAAACGTAATAGTGTGATAGCATTACATTTGGCTGGAATGTCACAAGTATCTATTGTTCGTGAGCTCAAATACCTCAACGTGAATAACTGTTTATATGTCGTACCGTAAATAGTACAGGCACCGTCTGTACCTGCAAATGCTATGGACGAAAAATAATATCAACATCACCAGAATTGTTTCGAAAATTGAAGGCTTGACTCGAATGAAATCCACGTCGTAGTGGCAATCAAATGGCCAAAGAACTGAAAATATTTCAGTGAAGCATCCGTCGCATATTCTAAAATGTTAGTATAGTTTCAAAAGGCACAAGATCTTAAACTAAAGGGTTATTATGTACTTAGTAACGTTATTTAGTGTAAGTACTGGCGAAGCACCACCGGTGAGAGTTAACGCGAGTTCGTGAATTTTTTTAAAAGAAGTTAGTAATTACCAGGCTTCGTTAGACCTCTAAAACATTTTAATGATGACATATTCATCGATAAAATTAATGATATCTAAAAATTTATAACCTAAAAATTGTATATCCACTTCTTCTTCTTCTTATTTGGCAATACAGTTCAGTGTGAACCTTGGCCTCCTTCACAACCTGCCTCCATCTGCTTCGATCTTGTGCAATTATTTTCCAATTCAGAACTTCCATCTCAGCTTCGGTCAATCTCTATGCCTTGTTGTTATTGGGTTATCATTAAATATATTGGCTGGATTTTTTCAGATCCCATTCTTACAACGTGAGCTGCCCATTGCAGTTTTTGTGCTTTGATAAATCTTACTATATTTTCATTTTTAAGCAAGTTACCAATTTCGTTGTTTGTTCGTCTTCTGAATGTCTCATCGTCCATTCGAATAGGGCCATAAACTTGGCGAACTAGCTTTCTTTCAAAAATCTGTAGCGCTTCTTCGCCCGCCCTTGTCATTATCCAGCATTTCGAGCCATAAGTAGATATCGGTCTTATTATTGTTTTATATATTCGAAGTTTATTTTCTTTAGATAGTAGTCTGGATTTGAAAAGGTCTATGTATTTATAGAAGCATCAATTTGCCGCTTGTATTCTGACATTTATAGCCATTTGGTAAGATTTTATTATAATATTTTCACGCTTTTCAAGAGAGTGAATAGTATAGAGTAGTGTTATTAAGAAAACAAATGCTGAGAAACTATCATCTTGTTTCACACCTGAACGTAACGTAAAAGTTTCTGAGAATCGTCCGTTCAAGATAACTTTACCAGTTGTCCAGTCTCCAGTCTCTCAAAGGCCTGTTTGTAGTCTAGCGCATGTGAAGCGTGATATTATGTTCATAGCATTTTTCGATGGATTGTCACAAAACAAATACTTGATCAATAGTTGATCTGTCGCCCCGAAAGCCACATTGATATTCGTCGACTATATCGTCTATCGTTTTCAGTAGTTTGTCTTTCAGGATAGTAGAGAAAATCTTATACCCAACATCTGGTAATGAAATTGGTCTATAGTGCCCGCTACATCCTGTATATTCACTAAATTGATAAATACTAACAACATTTTATAATTTAATTTCTTAAAGTCTGATTTTGTCATTTACACTTATGAGTGTTATTTTTTGTACCAGTCGTATATTCTTCGGTATGTAATTGGGCACTATTCTTCTATTCTTCTCTATTTATTAATACGCATACCGAAATTAGAAATTTTTTAATTAAAATTTCAAATTTATTATTGCAGCATAGTATCAATTTTAACTTTTTTGTCGACTGTGTATGTGTTGCGTTTATGTTTATACGAGGGCAGTTTGATAAGTCAGTGACTTTTTGAATAAAGCAAATTTTGTTCGGCAAATAAACATTTTATTTTTCTACATAATCACCATTTAGCTCGATACATTAAGTTCAGCGTCTTTCTAATTTTTTTATTCCCTCCAAATAATAGGTTTTCTCAAAGCTCTTCGGTAATGGCTTCTTCATTCGACTCAAATTTCTTGCCGCTAATCCATTTCTTTAGGTTTGGAAACAGAAAATAGTTGCAGGGGCCTAAATCTGGAGAATGTGCTGGATGGGGTAGCAGTTCGTATCCCAATTCGTGGATTCTGGCCACGAATGCTTAATCAGTACACGAAATTTACTTTTTTCCATTTTCGTAAAAATTCGCGAGGTTGTCTGCTTTGAATGGTTATCGAACACCAACTGAACGACATAGCTTGCTCAAAATTAGAAAGTTGCTCACTGGTTGCTTACAGCTGACGGCAGCACTGTTGCATTTGGAGTAACTGCGCGGGAAATTCAAAAATTCACTGACTTATCAAACCGTCCTCGTACATAGTATATAAACCTGAACTAATCTTCTATCCATGTAATGTTACTGTACATTATTGCTTTATTACAAATATTTGGATTAATTTTAATATCAATCAACTTAATCATTCCTGTGAATATAAAGTTAACTCTTAAGTAATTAGGTGACTAATTAAGAAAAACTAAGAACATTACTAGTCGTTTTTATATAATTTGCTATAAAAATAACAAATTACAAAAGCTAAAACTAATGAAATAAAATTAATAAAACACCTTGAAGATATTTAATTTAAGTACTTGTAATTTAGATTTTAATGAGTTTCTATCATTGTATATGTTTACCTGCATTGGCACATGTTTTTAGAGGGTAAAAATAAGTTATATGCTTCACATATTATCCAAACATCCTTGCTATTCCATGGTAATGATGCATGAACTTGCAGGTAATATAGGAGAAAAATTCACTGCACTTATTGTGAAGTGTCACAGACAAGTAATTAAAGTTTAAAGCACATTGCTTGCTTAATATGAAAGTGCCTTTCAGCAGTGTTAAAATGTGTAACTGCAAAATATTTTCACTCAAGGAGACCGACATCGATGCACATCGGAGTAGTGTGCATAGTAAATTTAAGGCAACTTAAAATTGTATGCAATAACATTGACATAGGTGACAGGAGAGAGTTCCATTGCAACGTCCCTTGTACATTTTCACATGCAACAGAAAATGCAAAATTTTCACATGTGGGCTTTGGGTACATAGTCACTTTCAGATGATTTTACAGGGTAATTTTATGTTAAAGTGAATATATACTATAAATCGAATTAATATACATATAAACTTTTGTTTTTGAAATATTAACTTAAATTAATATATGTATTGAAATCTTATGAAATGTATTGAAAATATTATTAACATGTTATCTCTAATGATGATTTAAGATTACACAAATTTTCAAACTTTATTTGTTAAAAGTATTGCTAGATATCTATGATAGTAGTTCTATTAATGGAATAATAAAAAACGAACAAAAAAAATTTATATACTCTATTCACCCCGCTAAATATATTTTGAAATGTATTAAATATTACACTTAATGATAATTAAATATATATATAATTGCTTGAATAATAGATCTAAGATGTGCAATCTGTTCAGTCTTCGAACAACCTCAGTTTTTACTTATAGAGTCATAGCTCACTGAATTTTGTTTGGAAAAAATAAACTTAATTTCGCTGAAACGAAGATGAAATTAAGATTTTTGCGAAATTAAGGTGTGTCTGAATATAGTATAAGTTCTGATAATGAAAAAGTGAAATTTTTTTTTAAAATAAATGTCAATGTCAGTTGACTTTAATAAAACCGGAAAAATAAAAACTGTAACTGTAATTAATTTAAAATAGAGTAAAAAATAATAATCCACATACCTGAAATCAACTAAATCTAATAAGTGAATACCATCCTTTATAGTTATATGAATCAACTTTTAAAATTTCCCATATAGAAATGGTGTTTGGAGCATGTAATTTTTAACATACAATTTGTACATAAAAAATTTATGATTTCCTTAATTTGAGGCAGTATGAACCCTTTAAAAATTAACATAATTTGATTTTTACGAAATTAAGGAAATTTGGCTGTCTGAACAAAGTATAAATCTATTTAATAAAAACTTTTATTTAAACTTTTAAAATAGCTGCAATACCCTGTATTAATATCTTGCTTCATGCAGTAAACTATAAACCATAAAATTTAATATTAATTTAATTAAGGTACATGAAAAGTGTGGTGCAGTGAGATCCTCTGTCCAAGTATTTGCGTGCATGTTTTCAAAAATGTACTCTTGTGTGCTTTAACTCTGTTTAATGTAGTCCTGTGTACATATATTAATGGTTTTCCACTTATATCTCAACATATGCACATTTCTTTACGAGTGTGCATATTTGGGAATACGAATTTTAGGATACTGCAGTCTTATCAAATGCAATGCTTACCAAGTCAAATTATTGTCATACGGACTTTTGAACAATTTTTTTTTGCTTGATATAGAACGGGATGAGAAAAACTATAGTATCGAAACTCAAAACATTCTTGAATTGTAGTTGGATGAGGTTTTTGTGTGTTGAAAATAAAAAAATCATAATAAATAAAATATCAAAAGGTTAAGGTCACGAACAGTGATATAAGGTAGATATTGAATATCTATCTTGTAGACAGTAGCGAGGCCTCAGCTTTTTGGCAAGGTGTTCACAATTTGATCCAAACAGAATTCCAACTATAACGTATTCCTCCTACTCCTGAGTTTTGTCTTTCCACAAGCAAATAGCGTACAAGACCAACAAAACAATTTATTTAAATGTTCGCAGCCTGTGATCCACTGGTTTTTATGGTAAATAGCTGAAGGAAAATGGCGACTTACCACAGATTTCGACATTGTTACATCAGGTACCAAATTCTTCACATCTGGAGTTGGACTATTCATTTTATGAATTAAAACCTTTTTTTCAGAAGATCGTTTAAAAAAAGATACTTGAATCAAATCTTTAATCACACATTTATCCATTTCTAAATATTATTTTTCACTTCAAATTTCTTTAATTTTTTTCTTTACTTTTACCATTTGCTAGCATAAAATTGCAATTAGGACTTTGTTTTTGGTTTATTTCCAACCTCTATATAAGAGTAAGAAACTTCATGCATTCATATACTCTTTTACTTTGTATTTACTATGAGCGGTTTAATTTTTTTATTGAACCATTTGCCCATATAAAACGGCAACCGTGACTTTGATTGTATTTGCACGCTTTGTATGAACTTATGGTTCATTTTGGTCGACTGAACCTGTTGTCAAATGTAAAGCGATTTTCGCTCAGTCATTTATTTTCTCTTTTGTATTTACTTTGCATAACATTGGAGGTTCACTTTTTTTGTTGAACCGCTTGCAAGCATTAATTTAAGAGTTATAATTATTTTACGTACATATTTTGCGGGGCTTGTTTTCTCTTTTATATTAATATTTGTTTGTATGTTTTGTGTTTATTCAATATTGAACATAATCCCAATGTGAATGTTATTTCATTTGCATGCTTTGTAAGCAACGCGGTGCAGTTTTTATCTGAACCTTAGTATATTTTAAGAGGAATGTGTTTTCTCTTTTATTAATTATAAGTAATGTTGGGTGTAACTAACATATGTGTGATTTTGTTTGTATTGTACGTTTTGTGTTTATGTTAATCTGTTTGGAAAAGCTATTATAAAAAATGTTAAGTAGCAAAATAGCAAGATAAAAAAGATCTAAAAAGGAAGCTTTGTTAAGGTGTTCGGTGAACACTCTGAACCATTCGACGGCTCGCCTCTGCTTGTAGGTGTTAATTTATTTCATTAACAAAGTTAATGTTTTTCTATTCTAATTTTTATTATACTGAAAAATTAATAAAGGTATTCGGAAGCACTTGTTTTCGCGCTGTAATTATATTTATATTACTTTTTATGTAATTGATATTCTATTAGATCAGATAATTTTTTTGATAAAAAATATATTTGTCTTCTTACTTAGTAGAAGTTTTAGAGAATTTAGTTAATAACTTAAAATAAAAGAGGAATATTATTATTCAAATACTGTGTATAAAGAGCAGTAGTTTACTGTTATAAATAGTGATTATTTACGCAATTTATATTATATTGACTATAAGTTCAATTTTTAATTTTGTTAATATAAGCAACTCTAACTTTTAGAGTTATTCACTTAACGTCTTATGTTACCAGATATCAGTTGTTCTACCAGAAAAAATTAATGCTGTGCAAAAACCGACAATGCATCAATATTTTGATACATGTCCTATGATATTCTGTGACAAGTCACATAACTTGTAAAACATTAAAGCAATTTTTGAGCTCACTTGGTTCCACTATCCTATATAAGTTATTGTACGATCTTTTAGTTTCTGAAACTTAATATTTTCAACTTGGTCGTTTCCATTGACATGAGCATGTGAAATAGCTTGTTTACTTATATTTACACTTAAAACATACGACAAACATTATAAGTTTTGATAATTTCCCATGTGGGAAATTCATATTTAAGGGTTGCTTTCTACATATTTCACCTCAAATCAGTTGATTTATTCATAATGAACTTATTTATGCGAAAGCTCTTTGTATGGTAAATTATCCTCATTAGCGGGGTTAATGAGCAAAACTGTTTAAAATTATGTTTAGACAGCTAAATTCCTTCATTTCGTTAAAATTAAATTAAGTTAATTAAGAAAGTGTTCATACTGCCACAAATAAAGGGAATCGTAAGTTTTTTTATTTAAAAATGGAATGTTAAAATTACATGCTCCAAAAACCATTTCTATATTGAATATTTTAATAGTTGATTATTATAACTATAAAGGATATCGTTTAGTAGTTTTATTAGTTTTAGTGAATTTTAGGTATGTAAATTTTTATTTTTCACTCTATTCAAATTAATAACAGTTATAGTTTTTTCTCTATATTCAAACATAGTATATTCTGAACATAGTATAAATGAAAGCAGTGGAAACATGTTAGGACTTAATACACAAAACAGTTGATAATATATAACTATAATGATTAATAAATATAGCAGAAGCAGGGACCGAAAATAACAGTTATTTAAAAACTTTTTATGAAAAAAAGCAACAACAAAAAGTTGTTAAAATTCATACTTAAGTATATAGTTATCATTCTAACAACTTTAATCCTTAGTATTATGCATGCTTTTTATATATTAGCATTTTAAAATAAAACTCCAAAAATAATTAAATTTGCTTTATATTATATTCCTCAAAAATAATTATTTTATGTGCCTTTTATTTTTTTCGCGCAGAAGTAACTCTTAAAATTCTGCTTTTAATTTTAAAACGCACAAATAACAGTTGTTTTTGCGTTATAAATATAAAAATCTTGAATAACTTGCAATTTCTGCTGAATATTTTTAAAACGAATATATAAAATGCAATTTTCATAAAAGGTAGTTGCTTTTGTAATTTCATACAAAATGTATTAAAGAGTTGGCACCGGTAAAGATTTAGTCTAGTTTTTAGCAAATTTAAATTATATAGCAAATTTAATCATAATTTTTGGAGTTATATTTTAAAATGCGAATGATAATAGTTAAAAGATGATTTTTATTTTTTTTTATGATAACTGTTACGGTCCCTGAGCAGTAGAATATTTCAAATGATTTGATATTTTCAATCTTGCAGATGACATTAGGATAACAGAATATGATTTGATTAAAATTGTGAAGTTGACATATGAGTATATTCAAGAATAAATTAAAAATTATTTAAAAGGTTAATATATTCCATTCACCACTGATTAAACGAACACTCATCAGAATATTCATTTAATATTCCATTCAAAGCAAAAGTTAAACTGTACCAATTATCAAAATGTAGTATATCAGCGAAATGATATGAGCTCTTATAATTACCAAATATAATCTCTTAAAAATTCATTTAATTTGCTAAGTGCAAATTTGTATCAAAGCTGAAATTGCAAATCCTTACCAAGGTTTAAAAATATAACTCATCGCAACTAAATACTAAACTAAATGAAAGTACAGCATGATTATTAAATAAATAAACATTTTTACCAATTCACACAGCATATTTGCCTTTGACACTTTTGCATATATCAAATTTATGTCTGTATAACATAATTATGGACTTACTCCATTCCACCATGTATACGGAATATATTTTAGTGATAAAATAATAAATTAACTAATAAATTTCATAGCCAGAAGGTGAAATGTAACAAATTACACAGCATGCAGCCGTTATAAATCAGTTACTGTGTATTTAACACATTTTTAACTATTTTCAAAAGAATCTTTGTATGTTTTGTTATTGTAAATTTTTTATTTACAATTTTCGATGTTTAAACATAATTTATGAAGGACACATTTCATTTCAGCTAAGCCCCTCGAATATGGTAGGGTCCAACCTATGAGTATTTGTGCAAAATATTAATAACTCATATATGTGATTTAAAAGCAACGAGGCGTTATGAGTAAATACTAATGCTTAATTCTGCAAAATAAAGTCAGTGATTTTTATTTGCCAACTATTACGATAACAACTCTGCCGCATTTAGTGTAGTATGTTCAGTGTATAGTCTGTGTGTGTGTTTAATCAAATATTTTGATGTATTTTATTTGCTTAGATTTACATTTTTATTTAGGTTGATTCGGCTTAACGCGACTTAACTTTGAAAATGATTCCAAATACAAATTTTACTATTTTATTTTATGTTTAACACGCGAATCTGCAACAGAAGTTCATATGCAAATAAATCAAGTCTGCAAACAAAACTATAAAATGTTTATGACACAAATTGAAAATAATGTCTAACGCACACATAGTTACATATTTATGTATATATTTGTGGTATCTGTATACTAGTATATATGTAAATTTCCCATGTAGCTAACTAAAATTATTAGTTTAATAAAATACACTTAAAATGCCAACTAAAAGCAAAGTAAAGCTAAAGCGCATGGTTTTTGTGGTTCAAAAATTTATTAACGTCTTGAACTTACTTGATGTGAAGGTATAGTCCCACCAGTCTGTTTTGCAAAGAAATGCTTTTAAGTCATCCGCAGTACGCCCAACCACTACATCTGGCGGTGAAACCAAGGTGCGCACCAGTAAACACGTACCAATGACTCCGCAAATAATTCCTAAGCGTTTAAGCAACGCCGCATCTGTGATTTTTACTGCCTTCGCTGAACGTACGCGAAAAATAACAGAAATTCTGCAAAAAAATTTTTAAAAAAATTTTAAGCGATAATAAATTGTTTATATAAAAATATTTAGAAATTTTTTCATATGTGGAAAAATGCTTTTCATATTTTTTTAATTCATTTGTATTTATACGTAATGTTTGATGGGTTGTAGTAAGATTGTAAAGCATTTTAAATGAATACTACTCAGTTTATTTAAACAAGGACGAAGGTACACGTACGAAAATATTATATTCTTTAAAAAATTCTCTTTTAGAAAATTCTGTTTTATTTGGTAATCATTTTGTATCTGTAACCCATGGTTGCTCTTCTAGAGCAAATGTAACAATTTTACAAATATAAAAATCTTGTACTTTGTACGGACTCAATTTTGTTTTAATTTTTTTTAGTGCCAGATACACAGACGGTTATGTTTGTAAATAATTTTAAAAATAAATATTTTCTTAGCGTTTTCTTTGATTTACCTCCACGTTTTCAACATGAGTGCACCATACGTTAGTGAAAATCCAATTTCCCGGAGCCAAATGCGTGCAGTACACGTGTACAGACTGGGATTTGGGTACATCACAATGTTCTGAAAAAAGAAAAATAAATTATTATTTCGTAGAAAAATTTATTTTAAAGAGTTAGAAAGAGATTTCAAGATTTTGCGTATTTCGGTAATTTTTTAAATTATTTTGATTTTATTCGATGATTACATATAGTATATTTGAAATTTTTTGGAACGACAATATTGTCGAATATTATAAAGCCTTTGTAAATAAGATTAACATGAAGTGAACAATGGTTTGAGAAGACTTTTCAAAGTACCATGGTACATTAGGACGAATGACATCCTTAGGGACCTCAAGATTGATGCCATCAAAAAATACATATAGGATAGAGCCCCGAAATTATTTGCGAAAACTAACAGATTTCAAATCTCAGAATAGTTACAGGCTCCTGGGGGAGGATAAACAATAATCCAGTCAAGGCGTAAAGAGAGGTTTTGAAAATACCTCGAGTTAAGAAAGAATAAAAGTACTCAAGTGCATCGGCTCAAATAGAAATAAATAAATAATTATATTTAGTTATATTTTTAATAAGCTGAATTGTGCAGATATATATTTATTTTATTATTTATTATGACATGTTCGTCATTATAAAAAAAATTAAATTTAGAAGTTAGTCTATTCACAAATAGTTATTATAAAATTCCTCCATTCGCTTCTATTTCTCGAACGTAGTTGATTAAAGGTTTTGTTTGTTTCGGTTTTCGAAACAAACCTTCGCCTAGTGGTTCTGAGACGATTTCGTCTACTTACTCCTTGCGGGTTTCATTTCATGACTGCGTGGGCAATTGCGTCTGTCAGCTTTCTAAACGTACGGCTGGGTCATCCATATTTGCGTATCTTATTTTTTTTTCTCTATTGGCTTTTGTTTGGTGCGCTGCCATAGCTCTTTCTTGGAGACTAATGCAGGCCACCATATGTTCAGAATACGCCGTAGGCTTTTATTGACAAAAGTTTGTGACGTCTGAGTCGACGTCCTCGTTAGCGAACAGACATTGAAAGCATAGTACAAGTAGTTATAAAAAAATTCTAATACAATTCTATTCCTGATAACACAAAGATATGAGGATTGAAATAGATAACAAACCCAATAACAGTAACAATATATTAATTCTTAGACTAATATTTGTTTTTGACTATTGCTCGACTAAGCTCAACTAACAAAATTCATACAATAATATGTTTAAAAAGTTCTATAAATCTAAGTGTAAGTACAGTATTTTGAAACCCATTTAGCATATTTTTTATGGAATTTGTATGACGAATGCCAAGTATTGCTACCAAAACAATTCTGAATGTATCGCAGTAACCACAATGCATTTAACTCCAATGGTTTGACTATTATTATAATATAACTTAAGTAAATAATATATAACAATTTATTATTAAATAATCGGAATGCAGTACTCGTACTAACAAAAATATGTGAAACATTTGCTTTACAGTAGTCCGTACGGTGCTGTGCCGTACTGTACCACCGCAGTGTGCCTACACTTTTATTCAGGGATGTTATTGAATTTTTCAAATGTCAAATTTTTACTTCACTTTTTAACTTTTTTTTTAAATATTTTAAGCTTATATAATTTGTAATAATTCTTTAACACTTTCTACCATATTTTGCTTATTTATGAAATGCAAATCAAAAAACAAAATTTATTTATACCATGTTCTAACTGTAGTTCATTTTATTTATATGTGTAACTGTGACTTCATTAAGCAAAGTTTGATACTAGACAGAGTGCGGGATGAAAAAATGACTGAAAGATTTTGATCCATGAAATAGGTGTTTAAGAAAACGATTCGCTGTTGAGATATTTAAAGTCCAATAGTAACCCAATAGCGCAAAGTCCTAATGCGGTACTAAAACCAGTGTCCCTAGTTGAGCCACCTTTAAAAAATACTGGTTTGCCATCGTACTTTTGGAATTGCTTAAGTGCGTACTTGTCTCGAACAGCTCCGAATTGTTTCTCCATGGGACTCAATTCAGTGGAATTAAACATATTTTTGTGAGCGGTCAGGAAATTGCGAGTGATGTAGGCGCAGACCTTCTGTTGCTAAATATAAAATTATAAGTTTATAATTAATGAAGTAAACCAAATATGTTAATAATTTCAGCTTACGGTAGCTCTCAGCGCCATGTTAGATACCCAGCTTGTGAATTTTTTTTTTTTTTTAAACAAAACTTTTTAATTTATTAATATCTGCAGCAGATATGAAATAATATTAAACTGTTTTCATTGACAATATTTTTAGCATTTTACAGGGTTGCTAAGTTTAATTTTGGTTTTTAATAAGTAAATTGAAATAAGATTTTAAACATTATTTCAATTTTCATGATTATATAGATCTAAAAATTTTTTTAAAAAAATTAAATTTTCCTATCCACATTCAAATTAAACTCACATCTTGTAAACCATTTTATATATAAAAAATAATTTATACTTGACCACAAAAGGTTTCAATATTGAAACCACAGGAAAAACTTGTTAAAAATGTCATTCATTTTACCTTTTATTTTTTATAAAAAAAAGCATACAGAAAAAAAAGAAAACAAAAACAGAAGGGAAGAAAGGAAAAAGGTTTTTCCAACGTGAGTTGAATTTTGATGTGTCCTTTGCACTTTAAATTGATACATTTTCTCCTTTAGTGACTTGGCTACTTTAAAGAGATATACATGGCCATTTCATTGCTCTTATACGCTTTGTATTAATTTTTTTTAAATTCTTGAAGACAGCCTTTCCATAATAAATCAAAGAGCCAATACCAGAAAGAGGAGTTTCATACTCCGAGAAAACGAGAAAACTTTTACTTGAAATGGTCTTGAGTGGTGAAATAGTAAAGGAAGTTTATTATGCCAATGGGATTGTCATGAAAACGAAGTCCTAAGGAAAGTAGAAAAGATAAAAAATAGTTCTTTAAAAAAAATAGCCAATACCCAAATGAAAAGAAAATAAAACATCATGAAATGTTTTAGGAACAAATAGCATTTTAGTCACTTTCTCTTTTAATTTTGGAAACTTAGTTTAGCTTTAAGTCAATCAAAATCAAGTGCAGATGTTGATTACAGAAATAATCAAATATTTGAAAATGAAAATTTAAAAAAGAATTTAAAAAATTTATAAAATCAATTATTTTACTATATTGCTTAATTAATTATTCGCCTAATGTCGGTAGTTTTTGCATTCACGTAACTTCATGTTTCATATATATTCTCGACAACTTTATCTTAGGTAGCATAATGAAACCAATGCTATATATCATTGAAACCAATGCCATACCTTATGGGTTTCATTATAGATAACATTGTGACTCAGCAAAGAGATACATAAGAGATAGATTTGAAGACAGTACAATTATCGTGTCCATTGATGACAATACAAGCAGAGCACCAATAACACCACAAAGGTACTTTGACTCTATCACTCGTATACGTAAGCAGCTGAATCCTACCAAATGAAAACAAGACCATTCGAATCGCATTAAGAAGACTATCCCAATTAATATTACAGAGTTATCTCAAGCAGTGAGGATAAAATACTTGATTATCTACTGGAATAATAAATTGACTTAGAGAGAGAACCAAAATTTTTATCGAACATAAATCCTTGGGATTTAAATCATGAAACTTATTACCATTAGTTAGTAGAAATAATAAATTACAGAATGGCGTAAATGACTGGATAATCGGATAATTGACTAATAAAGAATCTGCTAGAACAATTAAAGGTCCAGCATTAATTTTTCAATTTGCAGCATCAGTATGTACTGTAGAACTTATTCGTTGAGTTAATTATTTTGGGAATTTTGTCCACAAAATAATATGGTTCACAGTAGGAATCTATTTAATCTAGATCTATCTATAATCTATCTATAGAAACCCACTTGCTATCTTACCTATTGCTTCTAGGTAATGACACAATGTGTAAAAGAATCTAACAGTGGGCTGTCTAAAATTTCTTATGTAATTAAAAAATAAAAGATCTAGATTTTCGATCGGAAAATCTAGATATCTGACGAATGCAACATAAAGTATTAAAGTATTTCGTCTGTTATTGCCCAGCCATCACCAGAATTGGATGGAGATTGTTGGGTTTTGATATGTTGAGAATGAAAGATGTACCTTATCTCTCTCCTTTTCTTTTTGCCTGATATATTAAGATTCATTAAGAAAAGTAAGAAATTTGAATTAAACTAATCTAATCTGGCTTAAGTACAAAATTTAGCTAAAAACACAAACAAAACTCTCGTGTGAATCCAGAATTAAACTTGATTTGCTATCGAAATCAAGATTAATTTTAAATAACAGCTAAAATTACAATGAATGCTCTGGTGTGAATCCAGTATAATATTCACTGTTAAAATTATATTGTTCTGTGCTGGTTAATCTTATTTTATAATTATTTATGAATAATTAAATGACGTGATTAAACAAAAGTTTAGATAATATAAGCTTTAAAAATAAATGCGAAAAATATGGAATTTTTCTTTCCTTGAGTTAATAATATATAGGTATATATAAATCTGATATAAATCAGTTATTAAAAAGAGAAAAATTTTTTGCTTAAAGGTCAAAAATTGCACTATTAAACTTTATTAACACATTAAGGATTTAATAATTAATAAAAGGATTAAATTCAACTTACCGTGCAGTAAATGAAAAAGGCGCCCAAGGCAATTACACGCAACAAAGCTGGACTCGCCGCACGTACAACCTATCAAAAAAATAAAAATTCAATCATTTTAAGTCATTTTAATATTTTTTTAGTTTTATTTAAAACTGTTTCTTAAATTTTCAGGAAGTAATATGGCGTTTACACTAGCCAAAAATGGCTCACATTCGAATAATAAAATACATAAAAATACAATTTATTGCTTTAAATGTAATAATTATATTCGTATGTATTTGTGTATAAATATCTTATGGATTCAGTCGATTATCCATGTCGTCATTAACGTTTAGGTATGACTAGTTAAAGATTTCTTTGATTTAAATATTTAATCAGACAAGAGCAATATTGAATTCTTAACATACATTTTAAAACTTTCCTTTTAGAATTTTCTATATCCACCACTTTATTTTCTGGATGCTAAAAATATTTACATATTGCTGTCAATGTTAATTTACTACTCGATAGGGACTTAGGATGTAAGATCTGCTGCTTGTAAAATTATCACAAATTTAGAAATGTGGAACGAGATTATAAACGAGTGATATCACTGAAAATAAAATATACTAACCCTGATATTCGATATACGATATATGGCGTAACAATCCTGAAATTAAAATATAATTACAATTCTATTTTAAGTTTATATAATTTTGCTGCAACCACTGAATCTTTTCTTTAACTAAGCTCAAAATTTTCTATGATATGTTTATTCCTATTTCATACATAGGAATAAACGGAATATTTGCTCACAACGGAGTGGAGCACTGCGACCTTGTTGATCTTTTGTGCTGCAACAGACCCTTACCCAACAAAAGACATTCCGCCTTCCGAATTAAAGCCAGAATGTCGGCCGTTGACTTCTCTCGGTTGAAAACCATTTATCAATTAGAGACCTAGTAGTAAACCAACTTAATTGACAATATGGTTCCGGTCCACAGATTTGAATGGCAGACCCTAACCTCGCAGGACTGTCTACAGACTCATTACCATTCATTTCTGTGTGAACAGGCAGCCAGCAAAGCATCACTTTGTTGCCAGCTGCTGTAGCGAATCATATCAGTCTAATAGAAGCTTTGAGAAAAACTTTCAGGAGAATAATGCTTTAATTGCTGCTTGACTATCTGCGTAAATACAGATACGGGCGCTTTTCAATCTATTGTTAATGTTGATATGAGCGTAGATCTTGATGGCGTTAACCTCTGCTTGGAAGACAGTGCGCTATATACACAACGCGACCGAGATTCTAGTGTTAGGCCCAAATATCCCTGCACCAACTACTTCTTTGGTTTTTGAACCGTTGATTTACTGTGAAATCACTTTTGGTTCTAGTCCAGGAGTGAGTTATTTCATACATAATCCTTTGCAATTCACTATTCGATATAAGCGAGATGGAAAAAACTTAAAAGACGTAGACGTGGTTTAAAATGTTCATGAAAAGTATTTGGGTAAGATGGATAACGCATTTATGTATAGAGGAGTTGTTACACCTGAAGTGACTATCTTGTTGGAAAATTCATATTTAAGTTATAATTTTTTTTTTTTAAGCATTAAATACTAAGACTTAAACCCTTCGTATTTACAGATGTAAAAAAATTAATTACGAATAATTAAATATAAGAAATAATTGCATGACCACTGATGATGCGTACAGCTGTATGGTCAGCTTAAAATTCAGTTAATTAAATATAAATAAAAATTCTGTTGTTGTAATTCACTACTGTTAGAAAAACTTTTATTTGAAAGCATTAGTTTTTATGAACAGTAAAATCAATTGAATTAAAAATTTTATATTATTAAATTTTATTATTTTTATTTTAAAATTTATTCACAATTCATATGGCATTTATTTATTATCAGCATTTACTTTTCTGGGAATATGTTTGTAGCAAAATCTAATGTAAAGTATCTTAATTACTTGTGCACTCAATGCGCAACATTTTCAAATTTCATAGCAAGTATGTATAGCTATCGGTCCTTTAGCATTGTTTTCAAAATAAACACATTTGTATCAACTTGTTTAATCCTTTGCACTGAATCAACAGCTTTTCAAACCGCAATTCTCCTATTGACCACAAGTAAACGTCCTGCGAACAAGAATACCTGCAACTGTTTAAACTGTGACAGATCCTGTGGAATCACAGCATGAGCTGTCACAGAGAAACTTGAGAACAAATAAAGGGGCGTGACTCTGCCAATATGCCAAGCACAAAGTGGACATATAAATAATTCACTAAAAGGGAAAACCAACATAAGCTGCTTTGTGGTAGAACTGTACTTCAAGGTCGATTTAAAGACATGACACTGACAGCATGAAAAGCAAAGACCACTGTTTCGGAAAGGACTTATACTTGTCATTTATATGTTTGTGTGCGTGTGTGTGTGTGTGTGTATGAGGATCTATAAAAGTAACTTTCAGTGTGACTTTAAGTTTATTTATTTTACAAATTTATTTCAAAATTTTTTATTTAATATTTTATTTTATTTTTTATTTTATGCTGAAAATTACCTTAACTTGTTGATAGCGAAAAGTGAACCAAGCTGCTGGTGGCAGCAATCCAATGACAGTGCATGCCAAGACTAGGATACTGGTACGCATTGGCCAATTAAGTGCTGCTATACAAGGCGAGCTGTCTTCGCAGGAATCGCATCCTTCCGCACAGGGTAGACATTCATACTCATTAATTATGTTGTATGTTGAGTTCTTGCCCTTGTAATAGGATAGAAATTTTGCTACTTTAAATTCAATTAAGTAATTGCGCTTTGTTCTGTTCGCAGATTTGCTATAGTGTTTTCTTTCTCCTTTTTTTTTTTTTTTGGAAACTTTATTTAAGTAAATGTCACTGAATAAATTTAAAACTTAATAAGCTTAATATTGTTTTACTTCTCACATAAAAGAAAGTGGCTTAACATTTAAAGTGCAATTATCGAATAAATTCTCAAGAAAAAAACTTACCAACATTAATTTTTCATATTCTTCCTCCAGTAAACTGCCATTAAAAAATTTTTGTGCTATTATTATGTCAGGAAAGTAAAAACCTTTACGACAGATACACTTATAGGAACCCCGTCTGAAGCCCAATCCTTTCAATGCTTCGCACTATACAAACAATAATTATAAAAATGAAAAAAAAAAATAAAATGATTGAAGATAGTTTTTTATGATTTCGTTCTATAGTTATCTTTACATTTTTCTATGGAAAATCCCATACCAACGAATGGGACAGTGTGGGATTTGTATCTGTAAGATATTCTATGTGTACTCACCATGGTCGTGCGTTGCTTGCATTTATCGGTACCAGCAAATATGTTCAAAGGCTGTGTTGTTCCAGGCGTATTTCTTTGTGGGCACTGGTCAATATCAACACGTCGTAAGTCAATATCTATGCCAGATGTGCCTCTGTTTCAATGGAATTGGTTTTATGTTTTATTGAGCGTTGAGTAGTTGTGTATTTTTAATTTGCATTGTATTCGAAGTCGGATCCATAGAGTTGTGTTGAATTGTTCATTGAAGTTTTGCACAATTGTTTTTTTTTTTTTTGTTTTTGTTGTGTTTGGTTTTGTTTTATTTCATATTCACATTTAATATTTTCATATAATTTATAATATTTTTTTATTTCCATTATGTTGCCATATGTGAGCAGATATATCAAAACAGTTGTTATGGTTGTTAAAATGGATACGTTTCCGTTGTGGTTTAAGGATTGTGCATGCGGAATAAAGTGAAGAAGAGAAAAATAAAATAAATTTAATTTTCATAAAATTAATAAAGCTCTATAAATATTTGAGAAAAAAATATATAATATAATAGTATTATACATATTGAGGTAAACGGTTTAATTAAGTTGATTTTTGTTATGATAAATTCGTAGCTCATACATAAAATAAAAACTCAGCAAAACGGTTAATACTAATTTACAATAAAAATTATGGCAAAAATTAATTTAAAAATCATATTTAAAAATTTTAAAACTCTGTTATTTTATTATAATATTTCCATATTAATTAATTTTCTATTTTTAGCTCTATTTGTGGAAATTAAAAACTCAAATTTGTATGGTATATACAATATTTACTATACAAATTAAAATTTGCCTTAACATCATTATTATAGATTGCATGGAATATTAATGAAACAAAGTATTGTTTACCAAAAATTTTATTAAAAAATTGAATTTCTGTTAAGGACAAGTTTTAATTATATTTTTTATTATTTTAAATTTAATGAATTGCAATTTAACGTTAGTTTTGACGGTAGTGACTATTTTACTTAGTAGAAGTGACTACTACGTAGTGACTATTTTACTTATAGAAACTATTATATACATATATATACTGTTAGAGAGGTTTCAAAATATTGTAACCTTTAACAACAAAAGATTTTATATAATTTAAATAATTGAATTTTTGCCTGACCGTGAAGTTGTTTTGAGTATTTGAAACCTTCCCTTATTATTTTAAATTTTAATAGCATATTTTTTATTTTTGGAGACAATATTTTTGTTCTTAATGTAATTATATTTATAAATGTAAACTCATCCATTAAAATATTTAATTATCTAAGACTTAAAAGCTTGTACCCCTGCAAAATATTCTTCAACTGTTTAAACCCTAACTGAAACTGAATCTTTTCTAACTGAAAGGTTCAATTGTATAAGAAGTTAAAGCTTGTAATCTTGCAGAATTTTCTTCTCCTATTTAAACCCTCCTACTATGATATTCGATTGTCTGAGACTTAAAAGTTTCTTATAAAATATATTCTCTGTAGATCTTCGCTTTAAGTCTGATAAAACATTTTAAATTACTTAAATCTTGGCGTGAACTTTCTGTTAATTAAACTAAACAGACGAGTTAAGAAAAAATTCTGGAAGATATGAAAGCATATTCCTTCTGGACGTTTAAGTCGGGCGTTCACAAAGAAAGTGTTCTATGATTTCTGTTTCCAGCAGCTTTCCACAACTTCTGCAGTGAGAATTACGAGTATGAAGAGTGCGTAGTTTCTCTGTGTGGATTCTTATACACCAATAACCGGAAAGAACTGCAGTAAGCATCATAGTATTCTCACTATATTTTTTGATGAGTCAAGATCTAGTTTGATTATAGGTAGGCCATGTTAACAGGGAAGTTGCACATGACTTAAGTGTCTTCTATTGGTTATTGGCAAGTTGAAGAACGTAGAAGTTAATATTTCTCTTAATGGTTTTAAAGCATAATATAAACAGGCAGCGCTCAACATTTTCGTTCTCTTCAATGTTCCAATAACTAAAATATTAGGTGATGTCAACCAAACAGTTTAGCTCGTTGATAGCCTCTCTACATTCTTTTACTGTCTTTGAATGTGGGTTGAATAATTCAAGGACTTTGATTGTTATCTAGCTATCAATGAACATGGCAACATTAGATCTGTTCTTGTTATAAGGATATTATCTGGATGAAAGATAATATATTACAAAAACACTGTCAATTTTTATTTATGTCCTCCCTTGGCACAATTTTGGCTACACCACTGATCTTGACGTCACACAAATGTGTTATATTTTTAATTCATCATCTATTTATACTATTCTGCTTAGATAATGACGTAGATAAAGTTTAATCATTAAGGTTATTCTAAATTAAATTGGCATTAACCCTGCGGGGATTTAAAAACCTTTCGCATTAACTTTTTTTCTTCGTTGCTCTAATTGAGTATTTAAAATATTTATACTTAATATCAGTTCATGAGAAAGAAGGGAATAAATTAGACAACATCAAGCAAAACAAATAAAGAAAAAGTATCTTCCATTCCAAGTTGTTTAAGGAACACAAAAAAAGGTGCTGATCCGATTTCACAATATTGTTATTTTTTTAATTTTTGCTAAGTAAATATTTTGGGTAACCGTTTATGATGTGTTAGATAAAAAAGCAAACAATAAAGCAATATCCTTAAACGCAGAGAGGCAAAAAAGGATTTGCACGGCCCTAAGCAGAAAGGCTTAATAAAAACATACAAAGACTACATGAAAATATTAATAAAAATAAAAATGAAAATAAACGAAAGTAACAAATAAAAGGAATTACAAAAAATAAATGTGGCAATTTTCGCACGAACTTAATCCTTTACGGTTTCGTTTACTTATTCGTTTCCGGTTAGCTTTGGCCTTTGCATTATCGAGCACAAATGAGGTTGTGTTTATAAGCGGATATTTGTACTCGGATATGAACGTTTGTCCTCCAAACACCTTAGATTCTATATTTGCGAAGAGCAAAAACACGTCTGTGTGTATTTTAAATGAGAATTATGATTGTCTTTAGTTTACTGTTTATTTTAGCTGAAGGTGCATTTCATTTTAATATATTACTGCTTTTTATATGAGTAAATAAGATAAAAGGTTAATTTATATTAAGTGATTATAAGTAGATAAAACACGTGCTAATAAATTATTTTGGGTTGTTAAGTCTTGGAGTCAGCTGTCAAAAGTATAATAAGAGATATGTAAATATATATAAGATTTTCATATATATTTTTAAACCGATCTTAGGATATGTGAAAATTCAACCAAAAATATAGAAGCTTAATTTTATTGACAAAACTGTTGTTCCAGTAGAATTATCGTTTAACCTTTAACATAAATATCTTGGTACGAACGCCATTAGTTTTTAAAAGTAAGATTATATTCACTTTATCATCATTTTTATAATTAGTTTAGACTTCAAGTAAATTTAATTTTATTACAATAATTTTTGATTAATTTCTGTCAAAACTTTGTGTACTTAGACTACTAAGTTGTTAAAAGGGAATAAGGATTAAAATATAAGTGAAATACATCGCAGATTAACTTTTACAGCTCATCTAACACCATGTTACTATTTAATTTATTTAACTTATTTAGTTTATATCAGCGATCCAAAGAAGATTCACTTAGACCTATTGCCCCATTCTGTTACTAACATACTTAGACGACTCCAAACACCCATTTTGAATCTGCTAAAGAGTTGAGTAGTGAAAGCTTCAGCTGTCATGCGTGAATCCAAATTGGTGACGACAAGTTTAATGGTATTAATGGTATTAAGTGGATGTTTGGACTACGACATGAATGCACGTCTAGAACACCAGAACACTGTCTTACATCATTTACGAAGTGTTTAATCCGGTGACTCTTTCAGCTGTGTTGAGTGAGATTGATGGCCTCCAGCTACATCTGTTCATAGGGTCATGGTACTAGACCTATGTACTAGGACGATGTATGGACTTTGATAAGAAAGTACACTTAATATACTGGGAGAATGTGTTATATCAGGAGTATATTCAGGAAGTATTCAATATGATTTTAGGTTATATTCAGCTAGTTCTTACAATATCGCTTTAATGGAATCCTGTGCTACTTAACCAGATGATACAAGCGCCAGATAATTCAGTCAGTTTTAAAATTTTGTTAAAAGTAAGTTTATCGACTCTGAAATTCTTAACTTAGAGCACAAAAAAAATGCTTTTCCTGATTTCATCTTAATTGATAAGGTGGTTACTTGGCAGATCTATCCAATATGGCGAAGAAGAAGGACAATATGAACTCAACTAGCCTTAAATTGTTATTGGAAGTGGGTTTGTTCTCTTTCTCTTTCTTCTATTCTGACCTTAACGCTAAAAGTGTCGGAAATATTATTGAATGCTGTTCAAGGGATCGTGATTTTCTCGAGATTTGCATAAAAACCAAATTTAATCGTCGTGTGTTTATTCTTTCCGCGCATGGCCGTAAATACAGGTAATGATGCAGTTGGTCGTAATTCTCTTATTCACAAGTGTGAACCAACGAATTAACTTTAGTTTAACAGTTCCTTTCTTACCATGAAATATCATGGCCACTGCAGTAAATATCATGGTATGCTCGTTTAGTGTAGCCCAGTTCTTGTCCATGGTTGGTGGTGTCGTCTGTCATATAGTTATTGAGAGACAATTTCAGTTGTTTAGATAAACTTTCCTAGTAGTGTTCAAATATTCCAGATATATGTCCGAAATCGTAAGTCTCAAGTAAGTCTTAAGTATTCATTCTCAAATGCACAAAAAATTCTTTTGTTGAAGGTTTAGGGAAAAAACATTTTCTAAATTAACAAATTATAAATTCAAGATTAATTTGATTTCAATATGAATGGTTACTATTAAGGAAGATATACTAATGACCTTTTTATAATTTATAATAATTCTTGTTCTGAATAAATTTACTGCAAAAATTAGTGCAGATACTTTTAAATAAATATCTTAGTTGCATTGAAGGAAACTAAATATTTAGAAACAAAACTAAAATCTCTATTATAAATGTTAAAAACAGAACGGGTAGAATATGCCCACATATTACTTTATGAACTAATGAACATCACTCAGTTTGGTTAAACCATCCATTGGCTGCAGCGCAACTGGGCGTTAATTACTGTGGTTATTTTTGTTTTCTGATATTACATTCTAATTGATATTTTGCGCTTAGTTTTAGTAGAAATATCATATTGTGTTCATTTGGTGCACTTGCTCATTTCCCAGAACAAATAAATTTTGTGAAGTGGAATTGATCCTTTTTCAAATATTTTCGGTTAAGCGATGTTATAGTGCTGTATTACAGCAAATGTATTTATAAGGAATATTAGATAGTTGGTTGTTTTGTTTCGAAGTAGTGATTTTTAAAATTATATTTCGTTGGAAAATTGCTGGGTTTCCTGCTCTGCTTTTCTATAAAACTTTAAAATGTGATTGCATTTACTATTTTTGGAATTAAGTTTCGGTCTTCGTGCTGCATTTATGTTTCCAGAAATTCATAAGCTGAGTAGTTTCAAATTTCATTTAAAATAAATAAAAGCATATTACAGTCTTAATAGGGTATTAAGTAAATGTGGTTTTGGAAGTGCATGAGTAGAATGCATGAGTAACTGAAATGTTATTATTATAATCCAAATTAAATTTTAAACAAAAAGTTTTATTATCCATATGTAAATCACTTAAGCTTATTTGGAAAATGCATATGTATAAAGTCAATTAAATGTCTGGAAGTTTTTTTTTTCTAAATAAACTAAATTTTTTAAATCTGCCAATTTCTTCAACATCTACATATTATCATACAAAAGTTCGGATCCCGTTATTGTTGTATAATAAAGTAGTATAATTATAACTCTGTAAATATTAGGTCTGTTCCACGAGGTACTCATAGTAACACATGAGTAAAACAGAAGTAAAATTTACACAAAAATACTTGAAAATTTGCTGGTGGAACGCGCTTGTGTATACACAGTGTTTACTCAAAGTTACTATGAGTAGCTCGTGGAACAGACCTAGTATTTGTAATACAAATACATTGAATAAAAAGAGAGTCAGTCAAAGTCAGGCTGTCGAGGGTAAAAGACATATCGTTTACTTATTTATATAACTCATATAGTTGTAAAAAATATAACAGTTATCAGGTAATGCTTTCTATACACTAATGCTATAAGTTTATATTTGAAAAATGTGAAATTTATAATTCTCAACAGCTATAAAAGTAAAATTACATAAATCATAATATGGCGAAGTATACTTTTAAGAATTCACTATTTTAATGTATACGCTTTTGATTTTGTACATATTAGTTTGGATTTTAATCAGTATATCCTTTTCCCTATGCTGTTTTATATCATCAAAAGGATTGATCAAAGTCAGTTGGTTTGCAAATGACCAGTTATCCATTTTATGGCTACGTCTTTATGGCCGCAATTTTAAAGTGATTTCATTTAATCCATTACAATTTATTTGCAGCACCTTTAAAGACAAATAAATGGTACTTGGCAAAACGTTGACAAACGTTTGAATGGGTTAACTGTCTTGTAAAGAATATAGTAGGTATTTATAAAGATTATCCATAAATATGGTTTATATTGTTAAGTCTCTTTTTTGTATCTTTCTATCACTTTTGTCTCTTTCTATCACTTTTGTCTCTTTGTACAAAATGATACATATACATTTTGTATGTAACTAAAAAAATACTAATTTAAAATGATATCTTAATCATAATTGAGTATGTGTTGGCGCTTATGTACCTAAATCAATACAAATTTACTAAAAGATGACAATCACAATGAAACATTTATTGCGGCATATATGTTTAAAAGAAGTTTTTCTATCAAAGTATTCCTCAATTATTATTCCACAATTCTAATTTCAAAGATAAATCTTCTTTTGATCAAAATTTTAACACCAAGAGGCACTTTTAATATTAAAATTAATTATATATTCACTTGAAGGGCTGAGCTTATAATGTAAGAACAGTCTTTACAGTTTTAATTTTATCGTAGTTAGTTAGTTAGTTGTGGTGGAGGGAGGACGAGTCCTCCTCAATTTGCAAAAGAGCCGTTTTGAAACCACAAAAACCTCGTAGTAGTGATTAGTAGGGAGAAGGTCAGACTAGAACCAGCCAGAGGCATTTACAAAGGCAAGAATTTGACCAAAGCTGATGCTGGAGATATCGCCGAGTGAATTGAAGAATAGGGCCCCTAGAATCTTAAACCTAGTTTTGACCAGACCAGGACAAAGATACATCAAGTGTTCTGGTGTCATTTCTTCGAGAACTGGTAGACGCGCACTGCAAGAGGTACCACACGGTAGACCGAGTCTAGCTACATCCGTCCTATAGACCAGTGACCTGTTAAGATAGATATTAACCTAGACACCTCTGATTTGCCTCTGCAAATTAAGTCAGAGGATTTATATTTGGAATAGATTGGTCAAGTAGCCCTTGACCTTGGTGCTGACGCGGTAACGGTCCACTCACTATGTACCTGAACCAAAAAGTTTTCATAGATCAACCTTCGACCGTAGCTGATAGGGACAGGGATCGAAATATGGGTATCTGTGGAATAGGCCAATTTAATCGTAGTGCAGGGGAATTTTTTTTAAAAGTTAAACTTTTAACAAAAGTTTTTCTAAATATAATGTGTTGCAAAATGAAGTTCCTCATGCAGTCAATCCAAAGATATATATAACAATTACATATTTAACAGAATTTAAAGTGTGTCAATCAAACATCATATCTACAAGAAACAGTATTAAAGATGTTTTGAGTTTTCTCAAAAGTGGTAGAGCAAAAGTGCATTGTTAGTAGTCTTTCATAGAAATTTTAGCACGTAAAGATTTTGTCCAAGAATAGAAGCCATAAAAAAAGCTAGAGACATAATTTACTGGGATTAATTTCTGCTAAAGAGATTTATTGCAAGTATTCTTAAACAAAATCGACTGTGTCGATTAAAATATTCTGTCTATAATTTGAAGCAATAAAAATTTTATAAATTTTCTCAAAAGATACTATGCATATTATGATATTTGAAGCACTTTTCACAAAAGGCTGCTAATAGCAGTCTTTGCATTAAAAGTCCATTATGCCAATTAGAATGTTATGAGTAGAAGCAATAACAAAAGAATACACTCGCTTAAGAAAGTAAATATTTTCACAAAATAGTCTTGACTAATGAATTTAACTTAATTTAGAATTTAATTTTAAATGTTTATATTAGAAATTCATGCTTCGGTTTAAAGTAAACCTAATTAATTATATTTACAAATAGTTATAATATCAATATGTCTTTAAGAAGAAGTAATCTTTTCGAATAAGTGATTCTCGTGAAATATGCTCTCTATCTCGTACTTTCTATATGGTCATGTATTAAATTGTTTAACTGTATTTCTAATTACTTTACCTCTAATTTTGATTCTCAAATGATGCGAAAATGTGATTGAACATAATTGTATTTGCCACGGCAGTGCTATTTGAAGTATTGAATAATATCATCAATGGTCCGAGTTATGTCCGCGCAATATCAATTGAAATGTGTAATTAAATCATTATAGTCCGCTTCATTTCCAAACTACCTCCGAACTTACTCTTGCCACAAAACGGAATTCAATAATTGGATAGTGCATCAGAGGAATTCGTAATGAAAAATTCTTCGGATGTGATTATTTCATTTCGTAATGGAATTCCATTAAGGAAAAAAGATTTCAATTCAGGCAGAGGAAAAATTCATTAAATGAGGATTCAAATGCGTGATTATTTAATTCAGTATGTATAGAATAAATAAATACTTTTTGTGTTTAGATTTTATTCTATATAATTTTAATATGATATCATTTACTACACAGTAAATGAAGTCAAAATATATCATACGTATATGATGTAGAAATTTTATTAACAAATTTTAAATACTACTAAATTTATTATTTTCACCTAAGATTTTGTTAAAATCATATGTATTCTTCATGCTCATGGCTTTGAAGTTTATTTGTTATTTATTGAAATAATCAAAATTTCCATTATTTTATTAACTTCACAATCTGAAATAGAGATTAAATCCAAATTATTGCAATATAATGCACTTATTTGCATTATTATTATTTGTTTCTAAGAGGATTAAATTATTTGCAATTTATTGTACTTTAGTCATTTAAATTTGGCATTTAATCAAAAACTCACACTAAGTACTCATATGCAGTCACTTCATCACACTTTTGACAAGTATTAACAAATATAATGGAGAGCAGATAAAGTCATTGGGAACAGATTTTAAATCGATTTACGCATCATCACATCACGTATACGCAACGTTGCACCACAAGTTATTGCATGCAAGCATTTGCAAACATGTAAACATGCAATCTGCTTTACTATAGTGCAAAGTTTGAAACATATTCTAAAAGGTTATTTTGTTATTAATCAAAACAATTTGTTCCATATCACCAGTTGAAATTCAATAAATTCATAAACGAGTAGAAATTTGGTATTTTGTGAAAAGCGCTCCGTAAAAGCACTTAAATTTTGTGCTAAGCAATATTTAATGTGTTATTTGCAATTAAATTTATTTCATATGCTTGGATGTAGCAAACGTTTGTGTTAAAATTACACAAAGTTTATTACAGTAAATGAATAAATTTCATAGAATGAATATTGTAGTTCTACATTTTATGAATATTTGTGTGCTGGTTTACAGATGATTTACGATAGAGTTTCAAATAGTTGTAGTTTAAAACAAAATATTTAGATAAAGTCTTTAATTTAGGTGTCGAAAAATAAATTTTTTTGTATTCTTTATGTAATTATATTATTTAAATATTTTTCATATATTTATTTAACATATTTTTAATTCGGTATCAAATTAATTAAACCTATAATTATTCTCTATTACCGCTTTGCGTAAAACAATTTTGTTTGTATTCTTTATATATTTATATTATTTACACATTTTTATTTTACATGTCCTATATTATATATATAAATTAATTAAATGTTATAATTAAGTACTAATGTCGCCAAAGTAATTAATAATATGTTTCATTATAAAAAAGTAAAATATTGGTCGTGTTGTTTGCAGAAAATTTTCAATTATTATTTATAGTTCTATATATTAATTGTATGGAAATTTTATAGTTTACATAATTTAAAGTAAAAATATCTATATAATATATCAATTAAATATTCGTAATACATAAATTGCAGATATATAATACATAGTAATAAATAACAAATGATTATTAAACATAAACATAACACAATATACTTGTTCAATTTAAATAAATTTATTCAAAATTTCAATAAAATTAAGTATTAAAATTCCTGTTTTTCTCTTTTTGTTTCTATTCGAACCCTTCTAACTTTTAAATAGTTTCTTTTTGTCATAAGACGCATCAGATTAGATTAGATTAGATTAGATTAGATTAGATTAGATTGGATTAGATTAGATTAGCTTATGCTGGCAGACCAAAAGGGCCACACATAGACCATTAAGGTCCATTGCAATACCATATCAGAGTCTTATTTTAGCGATTGTATGCATCACCTAGGATGCGCGTTTCATTAGCAAAATTTATTAGGATTCCAACAGAAACTTCAGGTATATGTTCCAGTCCTGTAAAACTGACAGCCCCCAAGTATTTTTGTCGAGTTCTCGAGAAAGCCGGGCAATCACACAGCAGATGCTCCAGAGTTTCCTTTGCATTCGGCTCGTTGCATTTCCTACAAGCATCGCTGTGAGTTAGGTTTAGCTATCGGGCATGTGATGCGACCAGACAGTGACCTGTCAACACATCAATTAATGTTCTACAGTTCTACAGTTCCTTCTACAGTACGCGTCACTTTTGACGTTTAGTTGGTTCAGATATAACCTACAATATACATCACCAATATTACCAATATATAATACAATAAATATAGCACTGACGTGGAGTCTATAAGTTAATCAAACCTGTATACTGCGAGCTGTATATGATTTACTTTAAAGCAAATTTTTTTTGGAGAATTGTTATTATCATATGGAAGTTAAAGAAATTCTGGGGACACTCAACTACAAGTTGTACACATTTTGTTTTAAAGCATATATATTATGCAAATTTGTTGACTGCATATATGAGAGTGTTCGGCATATAATTTCAGTGTATATGATCCATACATAATTTTTTTTGATGTTCTAACAAAAAATTTTGACTCCAAATGTGAATGGATGCAGTTGCAGAGCTTTTTCAATTACGACCCATATTAAGATTTGCTTGTAGTAGTAATTTTAATAAAGTCAGATAGATTAAACGGTGTGTGTAGTATTCAGTTTGTAAAACCGAAGAAAAATAGTATGTTTGTCAGTAAGTTACTTCTGAAGAATACCCGGTAGGTGGGTACATATGCGTAACTGTGAGAGGAACGTCTTTAAAAAATGCTGTTATGGCTGATTGGTGTTTTCAATGTTTTGCTTTCTTCAATGTATTTTAGAAATTGGGCCAATGAAATAACATTTTTAATTTATTCTTACTTCTATGAAAGTAAATTTAAGGGTACTGATAGCAAAGTGAAACTATATGTACTCATACAAAGAAAATAATTAATATATTAATCTATTGAACTCAACTAAATTTAAATATATATCATTTCCATCTCTTTTTGACTTCTAATGTTTACATCGAACTCTTTTTAATAAGTCCTTATAATGTTTTAGGTTCACAATTAGGCTATAAATTATTACTTTCAAAGGTCAGAATGTACTGCGACATTATTAGATTTATTATATTTAATAAGGATATAAACATGTCCCACAAAATTACTGGAATTTATTAAACATAAATAGTTTCTGATAGTGTTTAGTTAAGCTTATGTCGCATTAAAGTGTTAAACTACTTGATACCTGCATTCTGGTATAGAATTTTTAACAAGGTGTGATAATTTTCCGAATTTTATTAAAGTTCAAGGACATGCGTATGTAATTTTCTACAGTAAGCCTTGTCTTCACACCCCGTAAATGTAAGTCGTGCTTCCCTGTACACTGTGGCAAGTATGTCAATTTTGTATTGTCTATGAATTCCACTAACCCAGAGTACGAAGCTGTGGGAACAAGCGTTTGTTGTGCTGTGGAGAATTTAAGTGAGTGTGATTAAAATAAAAGAAAACAGACATGGATATGCAGCCATCATGATACTTTGAAGGACTACCTGCACGTTGCAGAAGAACTAACGGTAGTTGCCATACTAAACAAATACGTGAATGCGTGAATGCAGTCATGCCTGTGGTAAGTGGCATGCAGTGGTTATACAAACGCTGCATACACTCTGAGGTTTTGCAGTGTTACTAGCACGTATAATGGGTTTTGCTATTTGTACCTTTTCTTGGTACTTGAATTTACACTTCAAGTGAATTTATAAAAGGTAAATCAAAAGTAGATGGATTTATGTATACGCTATTCTAAGCAAATGTCATATGCAAAATTTTATTCACATATAATATTAAGTAGCATTGCAAGAATTCCATTCGCAATATTTGAAATAATTCTTTACTTAAAGGTACTTTCTTTTTCATGAGTGTTACTTCTATTATATGAATTGAAAGACAGACATAAGGTTTTTTTTCACACTAGATTTTAAATGTTATTTAAAATAAACTATTTGCGAAACTGAAACCAAGGAACAGATTTATAGTTTAAAAGCTACTATATTCGAGTAATCTACCTCAAGTACGGTATAGGAGTAATCTCCCTCGAATACACTTTGAATTTCCACATATTATCTTAGCAGTAGTTTCTTAGAATGTCTGTAAAATGTAACACTATATCATCTATTTTTGTAATAGGTATGTATTATTATTATTGTTAGGTGTTGTGGCACTGCGACTGTTGGGTCTATAGAGTCCCCTTTTGGGTTTAGAGTAAGTTGCGTCAATAAAAAGTAGTATAGAACCTACTTTATAGAGTTTGATTGCTTCTTCCGTAAGAATGTTTATTTCCAAGAGCCTATTCAGTATGTACATTAGCGCAGCACATGTGTGACCGACTCCTCATTCTCTTCCCAGAATCTACAGTTTGCATCTGTAAGTATACCCAGTCTTGTAAGGTGTTATTTTAGTTTACAGAGCCCTGTTAGGATTCTTGTGATGATTCTAAAGATTTATACAATCCTGGTATGTTTTATTGTTAAAGGTTACGTAGGGTATGTTATCTCAGTAATACTTTTTATTCCGATTCTCCTTTATTTTTATGAGAGAAAGGAGCGTACTATGTCCTAGTCCACAAAAAGGTTCCGGTCTTTTTTAGGTTTTCTGGCTAGTTTGTCCGTATACTCGTTTCTGCGTATGCCAGTATGTCCCGGTATGCAAAGAATTAATGCCTGATTTGATTCGCCAAGCAGATTTAGCTTATCAAGGCAGTCTAGCACCAGTCTTGAGGTCACCTGATGCGTATGTGTCAACTTATTTTAAGTATATATTTATATCACTATTAGTTAGTGATTTCATTCTGCCATCTTTGATATAGCATAAGCTATTTATTAACAATCTCAGTCAGATTTTAGTATATCGAGTTCGATGCCATTCCAGTTATAAACTTCAAGCATTATATAGTATCTAACAATTATACTCTATGTTGATTCTAATTTCATAAATAGGTTAAAAATTGTGTCTTAATGAGTCTATGCTAAAAATAAAAAATGAATAACTTTCATACCTCTTAAAAGTTCTTTAAAAATTAATTGTAATGTCTAAAAAATGTTTTTGCTTTAATTTAAAAACAAAAATACAATTATAACTAATTTTATATACAATACTTATTTACTTTTTTATGTGTGATGCTAAATAAGGTGAATAAGCATCTGCATAATATTATATAAAATTTGGAACTCCTCTTTTAACTATAGTTTGATTATCAGCTAATGCTGTGTTTTCTGTAAACTTACAAATTTTCATGTATATAATTGAAAAATGTAAAATTTATAATTCTCAACTCCTATAAAAAAAAATCCCATAAATTATATAATTGTGAAATGCGAAATTTATAATTCTCAATTACTATAGAAGCAATATTATATAAATTGTAATTCGTTTGTTGGATATTATGAATTATTTTAATGTGAAATTTATTAACCATGTTTATTATCTTCAAGTCATCTGTATTATTACCTTTATTTTTATTTAATTTTAAATTTTTTGGATTGCATAAAAATTATTAACAATTATATTACATACAGTGACTCTATCGCATAATCGGACAAGCATTTATTCAATATAAATGTGCTCTAAACTTTAAAAAAAATGCTAAGAATGTGATTTATTTTTGCTTTAATTAATACTTAAATACTTATCTATCAAAATTATAAAAAAAAATTAAACATTTCTCATAATAACTATTAATTTAAAGTAAATAACAGAACCAATAAAATTTTTTGGGCTCATTTTATGGTGGGTTATTAATAAATTAATATCTAATTGCTTCATTCATAAAAGGCATTCATAATTGTCATATGGTTTGTAGGCTAAGAGCGTACAGTATCTCGATTGAATAGTTTTAAAAGGGATGCAGAACTCTTTCTGTACCTATAAAACTTATAATCTGTAAGAACCATGGTAATGCTCACTAGGAGTTCTTGAATGAAAAGTTATTTGTGAAAACATTTTATTCGTTACGAGTAGGCGAGACTTAATGCCGTGAATAAGCAGAACGCTCAGTAGCTTCATCATGATTATTTGACATTGTTTGGTTGAAATGTTCAACCACACGCTTGGTGCTTGGTCAAATCATGAGAATGGATCCACAAATAAGGTGTTTGATGCGACAGTTTGAGAAATGTGGTGTACAGAAAGAGAACAACTCTGCTAGAGCTATGGAGTTGAGGGGCGTTAATCCTGATTGTTAGATAAGACTGAAAAAAACGCACAAATAGCAGAAGTATTAGATTAAATTAAATTATTAGAAGAGATTAAATCCGATATTCGGTTACTAGGGCCGATTAACATAAATTTGTACATCTGTTAGATGGTGTGCCAAGCGGGTAATAGAATTTCTATGTTAAATTTGGCAACAATATTAAAATATAACGTAGTAGAAAAAGCTGTGAATATTGATATTTAGTCAAATATCAGCTCAGACGAAATCGTAATAATTTCAGGTATTACCTATTAAAGTATTAGTATTGCTTTAAATTATTGAGTATTAAATTTAAATGATAAGTATTGAAGTACATAGTTAAAAATTTAAATCAGTATTGAGGATTTATCGTTTCAAATTCGGTTTCATTTTTTTTTAATGTTTAAATTAACATTAAATTAAATTAACTATTAGAAGCGTAAAGTTTTATGATCCCTGGAATGTTTAATAAATATTAAGTATATAAATTAGTATTCCTTCATTCGAAAATATGTCTCTTACTTATATTTATTAAATCTGCATTAATAAAAAATGTGAAGTATAACTAAAATTATACTACAACTCTTAATGACTCAACTAATAAAGAAAGCTGAAGACTAGGTAATTTTTAAAGTAAATCATTATTTTCGTCATAATGCCATTATTTTGAATTGTAACCAATAAGCTCCTTAGAGTCCTTTTGATTGACTACTTACTCACCTCAATCAATATCCACTTTGCATATTTAATTATAATCATTTTTGCGCACAATTTCAATAGAAATCTTCCTTTAATATGATTTTCTACTTAAAGTGTTGAATTTCTTCCATCATTTTCAGCATAACTGAATACTTCCTCTTACTTCTAGAGTCGACTGCCTTACGTGCATTGTGCGAAAGTAAATCATTGTCAATTATTACACAGAACAACAGTGTCATTCTTAGGGATTTTTTAACTTATTTTTCATCTTATTTTTTATTTCTTTTTTAATTTTCTTTTTTATTTTATTTTTCATTTTTTTTTCTTTTAAATTCAATAAATATATCTGAGATACTTTCAAAAGTTGGCAATAGTCATTCTTATATTTCATGATTGCGCATTCATTAAAGCGAAATGTGCACAGAAGAAGTGGATGCAACAGCGAGGTCTTGAGAATGATTGAATTGTGAAGAACTCTTTCCATTTAAATGGAGCAAAGCAGAAGTGTTGAATGACTTGGAGTGGAGTGCATCATAAGTGGCAACAATGTGCTGGATGACCACGGATTGAACTGTACCATTTTGCCTTTAAATAAATTACACATGTTTAAGCAGATAAATGGAGGAATTTATTTACATCGGACTTTCGTATTTATGGAATAAATAAAATTTAAAATTCGATAAGAAAATGAATGAAATTCATTACTGGCATTGATGGAAGCGCATTGTGCAAAAATAGTGAGAATTGAAGTATGAATTAAAATGAATAAATTGGTTAAAATTATCTTAAATGATTGCAATGACATGGAGGGGTAAAAGTCATGGAAATTGTAACAATTAAAATGAGAAATTATTAATAAAGAGTATGGTCTCATTAAAACGAGAAATTCAAGGAATTCAGAAATAGTAACTCTGATGTAAATTTAAACGAGTTCTGTTGTGGCATTAAAAAGTTAATACATTTTTTATAGAAGAGGAAGGTAGGAAAGGAAGAAGGCAGGAAGACCAATGCTGCCAGAATTTTACACTCTCTTGGATATTTTAGTTTTATTTATTTCTAATAAAAAAGCACATTGAATCTTAAAATTATATTTTTAATTAACTATTTTCTTGAGCTGAAATGCAGCTGCTTCGGATACTGTTAAATGCCCATTAGCATTGGTGTTTGGAAATATCTGTTAGTATAATTGGGTATATATAATTTTTGGATTGCAAGTTGATAAATTGAGTCTTGCCCAAATTGAATCAACGATTCAGCTGTTAATTTCCATTCTCAATATATTTGAAATACATTTTTATTGGGTATTGAAAAACATCCATCATCTGTGGTTTTAGTTATATCTATTAGCTTAATTGCCTATATATAATTACTTGCGAATGTTAGTTAGTAACAGAAACTAAACACTGTCAAATTTGTATCAAGAATTCCGATGACTCAGAACATGAACCCAACATGAACTTTAGTACTGTTATTCGAATTGAGATTTTCGAAAGTAATATATAAATGTGTTGTTGTTATCCACTTGGTAAACTTTTACTAATACCGTAAAATATTCATTATTTGTGGGTTTTGCAAATAACTATTAGTGCATTTGTTCACACATAATTTTTTGAATGTAAGTTACAGGAATCGAACCCTGTCGAAATTGAATCAAGGTCTAAGCTGCTAACACCCAAAGTCAACTTACTGTGGATAAGTTTTTTGGATATAGCCAAAAATCCATAACTTGTATTTTTTATATCTAAATTAAAAATATCTATAAAAGTAATTATTCTGCAAAATTTTTCAGCTGCAAGTATTAGGAAATAAACCCTGTCAAATTCCAATCAATAACTCAGCTGTTAACATTCAAAACAAATTTACCGGGAATACGTTTCTTCGAATGCCCAAAAATAACTGTTATTAGTGAGATTTGGAAAAATTTGTTGGTATCAGTATATAATTTTAGGAATATAAGTATCAGAAAATAAGTCCTGTCATAATTGAATGTGAATATCGACTCAGCTGTTAACACGAAAAGTTAATGTGCTTTATATTTTTGGAAGAGAATCACAAGACATTTTTTGTTATTTTTCCAACATTCCACCTTTGCCGGTATAATCGTCATATCTGTTTTCACTTAAACCATCCACCTGATGCTAGAGCGCGATGAAAATGTAAGCATTTTAATTATGACAAAACTGCTGAATGCAAATGTTAAAGTAACATGTTTATCAAAGAACATATACTGTTATTTACTTAGTTTCACAGTAAGATTCATCTATAGTTGCACCTGAAAAAACAGCACGTCGTTGCCACATGTGTAGAATGTTTTGAAACATTCTACATGTGAATAAAATTTTATTTTTTAGTTTTATGAAATGATATTATCTTACCGTGGGTGTCCACTGTCGTTATGCTTCAGGTAGGTCACAATTGCGGAACACTATCTTTTGCGGTTGGCGGAAAAAAAGAAAACTATTGAACGCACCTGAGAACACAATCGAACTGATTGAACTTTAAATGGCAAAACTTTGAGTTTCGTATTTGTAATCTGCCCAAGGTCATTTAACAGAGGAGTAGTAATTTGTAGACTTTATAAATTTATACCAGATATTTTTTATTTTGACGTAATAGAAAAATGGATTGAGAAATCATTCTCAGTAATTATTCTATGTGAACTCAAAGTAAATTAGTTGAGCAATTTAGTAGATTTATCGAATTTAAAAAATTAATTGCTTAGGTGGCAACTCTAAGACTTCCCTTTTGATTTCAGTTTTGTTGCAAAGAGGTAGGCTACATTAATTTTCACTAATCACCTGCTTTCTCATACTTTCAAACATGCATATTTCATTTAAATGAACTCGTTTTGGATAATTGCTAGTTGGGATCCGTTTAGAGTCAACAATTCTGATAATTTCTGTATGTACAAAAAGTATCCATCAGCTCATATCGACTATTCCAATATCCATTAAAAATAACTCAATTCGTATATTAAATTTAATAAATCAATAAATAACATGTAAGACTAAGATGTAGTGTACCGAAAGATAAATAAAATTAGTGCAATTATGGTTTTAAACCATTTTTAATTGGTAATAATTTTTGTATTTACAGTATTTTATCCTTTCCGCACAGTTGACTAGCATGACTGCAACTGATCGCTTCTCTGTGGCACATTAAAAATTTATTTTCAAATTTTCTTTCAATTTTTGTTTTCAATGGCGTCTAGGGACGCGCCATTTCTAAGCCGGAGGCGAAAAGTTCACACAAGCCAAGAAATTTAGAGCAAATACTTCTGGGCGATTTTCCCCATACTCCTCACATTACTTGAATTTCGGTTTCAGCTTACACTGTAGCCACTTATGGGTGTAACTGGGAAGTCAAATTTAATTGCTGTAAAACTTAATGGGGAATAATTTTATCGTATTTGGACACTGGCAGTGCACACAGAGTCAGAGCACAAACTAAAAATTGGAAAATAATGCGAATTAAGGGAAAAATTAAGTAAAAATTGGAAAAACAGATTTTTCTTGCTTCAATTTGTTTTCGTATGTTTTCCTGTCTTCTAATATATATTAAGATTGTTTTGAATCAATTAATTAGCCAATTTAGTTTAGGTTTTACTTCTTAATCTTACACCTGGTTTATAGTTATTTATACGTTAAATCTTATCTATATAGTAAGATATATTAAATTTATTTTTAACGCCTGTTTTGTGGAAAGAAACTAAATTCTTCACATAGACTATTGTTTTCGATAGAGATGTTTTTGTCGAACAATACACACAGAAAAATATGCTCTAACTATATACAGCTCAATAAACCAATCTGTGGAATGGTTAAACCAACATGATGCATAGAGTAGGAGTATTTTGATCTGAAATTTATTTAAAATCTAGTTAAATCAATCAAATTATTTTTCAGAGTGTAGTAAATAATTTTCTTAAATTAATTGAATTTTTGACTAATCATACAACTGCTTCGAGTATTGCCAAATCTCCATTGTTAGTGGTCTTGTAATTATTTATTGTATTTAATTAATTGAAATTAATTTCTTGTGACTGTAACAACCAAGGGTTAAACTTGTACCCTGCCAAGTTTGAAGCTCAGAGGCAGTGTGCATTAGCCAACTGAACAAAAACCGTGCTTGACTTGTATATTTGATTTTGATGTTTTGTTAATTTGTTGTAAAAATTTATTAATTTTTAATTAGTACGAAATCTCAACCCAGCTCAAGAATAATTGGATTAATTAATTATATTTTTATTTTTAATTGTTAAATTTTAATATTAGACATATAATATCTCATCATGTATATATTACAATATATTCATATATTGATAAAATTGCTCAAAAGGTGGGTTTATTTGATATCCTGCCTTGTTTTGAAAGTAATGGCTATATGCGTTCTATTATAATTACTTCTAATTGCTTTCATATATTTCATTAAAAGTTTCTAAAACTAATTTTTGGCCTTTAGACACTTTTAGAAAAACACAAGTCTTGTTCCCAATAATTCTATGTCTTTTGAACTCAAGTGTCACCGATCGCTATACATAATTTGCGGTTGATTTTAAATGACTTATTAGAGATATATAATTGAAAATAATGCAAATCTTTTCAAAATAATATAGTATATAGTAATTTTGACCGAATAAAAAAAAATAATAATATAAAATGAAAGATTGGACTATCGCATCTCCAGTTCCAATTTTGTGAAACATAGCGCACTTAAGTAATTGAATGAATAAAAATATGTGTAAGGTTCTTATAATTCAGAAACCTTTTTCCTCTGATAAAATATTTTACATTAGTAAAATATTGTATTCAATCTAAAGTTTTTTTGATTAAAATGAAAATAATTTTTCGAATTTGATAATTTCTTTACTATTGCCCGATTTTTTATATGGATCCCTTTTTTGTATATTTATCCTATGAATACATTTCCTGTCCTACAATATATATATGTTTTAATCAATTATTATTTTCTATGTTGTTACCTTGTATATTTTTTTAACTCTCACAAAATTTTTAGTACAACTTAACAAAAACTTATGTTCAAATAATTTGCATCTGAGATTGGTGCCAATTCTTTATTGGGCGTGGAATAGCTTTTGATTATGGATTGTTGGATGTATAAATTTTACGACAACTGGTTCGAATTTTCGTTCATTAGTTCTGATAATATTTCACGATTGCTAAGAGAGAAACCAAATATTTATATATCAGACAAATAAATTGGAAGGATATTGTTGGGCTTGTTATCAGCTTTATCAGCTTTAAATGATATATAAAGATTATTTCTCAAATTAAAAAAATTTAATATATATATGCCTTGCAAAAGAACAGTTCTTTCCGAGGGATCCCCCTTACTCACATTAAACACAACACATTTGCTTCAAGACACTCATCATTGGTATAGTTGCATATAAAGAGAAAATTTTATTTGCAGAATACTTTCTTTTTCAAAATTTTATGGCTAGGACAGGTAAAAACCAGAACTGGTATCACATAAGCACAGCTTCGTCTTTTGAGAGAGTTTTTGTGCGTTAAGTAACATTTGGTCTATTTCCAGATAGAAATTCGCCTATGAATTCTGTGATATCATTGTTGTTAAAGGAATATCTTTTAAGAGTATGTTCTAAATATTGTAATTCAAATTACAAAGCAACTTGATAGTAGTAATGTAAACTGAACGTTTGTTGATTATGAATCTCCTTATATTATGTTGAAACTATTTGAGCCACTGTACTTAAGCACTTTTACTCTTTCTTAACTCGAGATATTTTCAAAACCCCTCTTTACGCCTTGACTGGATTATTTTTTATCACTTCATCAGACTAAGCAATAATTGAGCTCAGATCTGCATACCTCTCCGAGGAGCCTATAACCAATCTGAAATTTGATAACGCGGTGTTGGTAAGTCTGTCAGTTTTCGTACATAATTTCAGAGCTCTATCATTTTGATCGGACCAATCTTTGATCGGATAGATCACATCCGTATTGAAGTGACGGACGAATTATTTGGTTACATCATTAGCATTTTTTTTTAATTAGTTAGCATTGAGATTTTAATTTCTGAATAGCGGTTGGAGGTGATGAAGAATTTTAGCACAGCTAATTCTTTTCAGTTGAACATGCTTAAGCCATGTTAATCTTTTGTCCAGCGTGATACCGATATCTAATTATATTATATTTTTCTGCTCATATAAAAACCAATTGGTGTAGAAATGAAACTTAAAAAGAAAAAAAAACTATATTGAATTGAGTAAAATTATTATTTTATATTTTTAGAAAATTAATTAAATATAAACACTATTAAATATACATCGAACAGTTGCTAATGCTAAAATAATACTATTTATTTGTATTAAAATATAATTATGTTTTTATATGCACTTTCTCATTAAGCAATGTAAATAAATAAAAGACATTTGTTATTTCTTATTGTTAACTCATAAATACTGCAGTTAAATAATATATATGTAATGACATTTGAGGAAAAAACAATAAACAACCAATAAAATAAATTTTGTCTTATATTTCCGCAACATTAACGTTAAAAATATCTTTAAACTTTAAGCAAAAACTTGAAGTTGGAATTTCAGTGAAAATTTAATAATTTTACGCAAATTAAAATGTTTAAAATCGTGACTGGTTACTATTTTGCATATCCTTGTAATATAATTTCCGCTTCTGTAATATTAAAGAAACAATGTTCTGACAGCACGTCATTTTTTATACTCGTATTAAATCAAAATAATGTTCGTCAGATTTTCAGCCTCTTCGATGTGGCGCCAAAACAGATACAAATTGTTTTATTGTTACGAGCAGAGACAGCAGATACACAGCGGACATCGCATAGAACGACAAAATTAATGTTTTGCTAAATGTTTCATATTAGAAGCACCTGGGCTTCTTATTATCATTATTATTTTCAGTTATTTTAGTTCACAATGGCGGATTTGTTGTTAGGATACTTAAGGACAGCTCACTTGTTAAGTAAAATTTGTTACTTTTTCCTTTTTTTCTCAGTGCGTAACTGACACCCATGACGAGTACCTTTAGGCATTACTGCCTTTCAAGCTATCTATTCATGGAGTGAAGTACATACTATGGTTGTTTACCTAAGCTGCTTCTGTCCTCTTCCATGAGTGCGTGTGATAGATACATTGTCAACTCTTAAGCAATTTCCATGGCATCTGCGTCGCATAACAATTTCTACGGCAATAAAAAACATTTATGAATTCCTTTCGTGTTATGAGGAAAGTTGTAGAGTGAAAATTACAAATAACGAATTACAAATTATTCACAATGGAAAATATTTAAAATGTTAACAGCAAAGGAAAATTTATTTTCTACTTTGTTGTTGTAGTTATTTGTGCACGGAAGGAAATTACTTATTCAAATTATTATTATTTTTTTTTCGCAATGATTGCCCTTTTAAGGATTGTTCGTTACTCGTGCTTGAATTTTCATTCAGTTCAGTTATTTTAGTTTTAAATTTCTAGAAAAATAATTCTTTCACTTTAACGTTTAACTGAATCGCACTTAGTTTCAAAAAAATAAGCATAAAACACAAATATAAAAACATATATTTTGTTATTAATACAACTCTTTGTAACGTAAGACTTCAATTTAAGCTCTTTATATTTTCTTAATTAAATTCGTGCCAGTGCACTTGAGCACTTTTACTCTTTCTTAACTCGAGATATTTTCAAAACCCCTCTTCAAGCCTCGCCTGGATTATTATTTATCACTTCATCAGACTAAGCAATAATTGACCTCTGATCTGCATACCTCCCCGAGGAGCCTGTAACCATTTTGAGATTTGATAACGCGGTGTTGGTAAGTGTGTCAGTTTTCGCAAATAATTTCAGGGCTCTATCCTTTATGTATTTTTTGATGGGATCAATCTTGATGTCCCTGAGGATTTCATTCGTCCTAATGTACCATGGTACTTTGAAAAATCTTCTCAGAGCCTGGCTTTGTGCAATTTCTAGCTGGCGAATAGTAGTGTTTGCAGTTTTGCTAGAAGTGACAGACGAATTATTTGGTTATATATCAGTTTCCTGTTCTTAGAATTGAGATTTTCATTTCTGAATAGCGGTTGGAGGTGATGAAGAATTTTGGCATAACTAATTCTTTTCAGTTGTACATGTTTAAGCCATGTGAATCGTTTGTCCAGCGTGATACCGAGATATAGCGTTAACGCTATCCTAAGTAAACTTAAAATAAGTTTTCTAAGAATAACAATTAGTTGGGAAATAAATTGTATTTTATTATTACTATTAATATTATGTGTTGGCGATTCATAAAACATAGAGCAATAAAACCAGTTATTCACAATAACTGTCAGGTATTTATTTATTTATCGGAATCCACCGATTTCGAACGATTACGTAGATTTTAAAACGTACGCAACAATTTTTTTATCAATTTATCAATTTGATTATTAATTTCATTATGAAATACTTTAGAAAAATATTAGATTTAAACACGCAATAATCTGTAGTGCATACATGGGTTCGTTAATGCCGTACAATTTATAAACATTTCATTCCAATACTTAATTGCAATATTTATGCAACGGGAATATGAAAGAAATTTTACACGTTTCGCGGGCTTAGCAATTATGCCAAGCCAGCGAATATTGGTATGCACACTACCATACAATATATTTATATTACGAGTATATATTTAGACTTAAGCATAGTCTTGTAAAATAGCAAATATGCATTCTCGATTTGAACATGAAAGTAAATAGACATGTATTCCATTACATACCACTACATAATTCCAATTGAAAACTATTGTGCGTACACAATTTTAATTAATATATTATAGCAATCAGTTGCACTTTCTATACAAAAATTGAACTTAATTATTTAAATACTATCTCAAAATATTCTAGTCTAGCAACGATATTGGATAGTGTTAACAACAGAAGGACATAAACAAAAAACCCTTCAAATGTTAATTAAAAAAAATTGTTTGCCAATTAGTAGTTGTGGTGTAAACACTTAGTAATCGCTAATTGTGGTCCTCTAATTGTGAAGTGTGAATATATTTAAACAGTTTAGAAATGATCATTAATTATTTAAAGTAAACGGAATATAATTTGTAGTAATTTCATGTGAATAGAGGGTTCAGGTGCTTAGATCTTTTCAGGTCATATTAGGTTTAAATAAAATCTGAGAGACACGTGTACTAATATATCATAATAATGAAAAAAATTATAAAAAACTCTATGCACAGCTTTCACTTTTTTTAAAGATTTGAAAAGTGTATAATCGCACGTCTAAAATTTTCTCTAATATGTATGGAATAAGAAGCTATTTTTAACCTATTAAATTACGCATAAAAAGTAAATAATACTTGATTGGTTGGTTTATGTGGTAACCCTGTATGAGTCTTATAAGCCCTTTTGTGCTGTTTTCTTGCCATTTCTTTGTTACCAAGTGATTGTTAGCTGTCAGATAGCAAAAATAGATACCGTCTTTATTGCCAAGATATTAGCAGTAGATATTAACCTTAATATCAGTGATGCTAACTCTCCAAGATTATAAGCGGCTTACTTAGAGTAGTTTTTATATATCTCCAAAGAGCAGAGAATATGAGAAATGGATTCGTTTTCCTAAGTATAGTTGCAGCTGTGATAGTAAATATTGTGAGTAACTATCATTCTCGCCACCATTGCTCGAATAGGCGAAAATGATTAATAATTACTACCATCAGCCTAGAGAAATTTTTCAATTTCTGTTAATTAGCGGCAGTTTTTGTTTTAGATTATAATGCGGCTATTGTATCCTACTAGCCTTTCACGCTGCAAAATATTAAAAAGTACTACCTATCACAGCTTTTTTTCCAATAAAAATCTTTGTATTGTGTTACCCCGGCTTACATCTAATCGAATAATACGGCCGTAAAATAGGTTCATTACAATGGAATCAAAGTATCGTTTGCAACCAAATAAAAGACAATTACTAGTAAATAAGTGAACTCGTAACTATTTCAATCTATTTAAATATTATTTATAGATTCTTATGAAGTTTTTTGTATCTATGAGAACTTAAAATCAATATACAATAAAAGTTTTTTACTTTTCAAAAAGAAGCAAATCAAAATTGCATTTTTAATCCAAGAAGTTATCAGAATAAATAAACAAAAGTTTCGGTTTGAGATAAAAAAACTTGAATTTCTTATAAAATGTTGAACTTTATAACTGTGCAATATAAAGGAAAGCGTGATTTTTCATTTCCGCTCCAATCATCTCATTGTGAGTTCAGTTTAATTAAAAGAAAACCAAAGTCATGAAGTGCGGAAGTGGAAATTTTTTGCCAGTTATTTGAAAAGTGCTATCCGGGTATATGTTTCTATATTTTCGCTAATTAAATTATTTTCCTCGCACATCCCGTTCTTTCTGCGGTTTCTTTTCTTAAGAACTTTTCGCCATATAAAAAAGTAACAAAGTAAAGAAATAAGTACTGAGAATACAACATTCTTTTGACAAAGAAAAGCCATCCCTGTATTTGCTTAATAATGCTAAGTAAGAGTAAGTTTAGTTTAAAGTTATTTCCATAGAATTGTATTTATTTTCTTTTTTATGAATTATATAATTGAACTATAATTGAAATATAT
>NC_051847.1:232816367-232823483 GCF_002237135.1 Teleopsis dalmanni | reverse complement strand
TATACCGTACTTGAGGTAGATTACTCGAATATAGTAGCTTTTAAACTATAAATCTGTTCCTTGGTTTCAGTTTCGCAAATAGTATATTTTAAATAACATTTAAAATCTAGTGTGAAAAAAACCTTATGTCTGTCTTTCAATTCATATAATAGAAGTAACACTCATGTAAAGAAAGTACCTTTAAGTAAAGAATTATTTCAAATATTGCGAATGGAATTTTTGCAATGCTACTTAATATTATATGTGAATAAAATTTTGCATATGACATTTGCTTAGAATAGCGTATACATAAATCCATCTACTTTTGATTTACCTTTAATAAATTCACTTGAAGTGTAAATTCAAGTACCAAGAAAAGGTACAAATAGCAAAACCTATTATACGTGCTAGTAACACTGCAAAACCTCAGAGTGTATGCAGCGTTTGTATAACCACTGCATGCCACTTACCAAAGGCATGACTGCATTCACGCATTCACGTATTTGTTTAGTATGGCAACTAACCTTAGTTCTTCTGCAACGTGCAGGTAGTCCTTCAAAGTATCATGATGGCTGCATATCCATGTCTGTTTTCTTTTATTTTAATCACACTCACTTAAATTCTCCACAGCACAACAAACGCTTATTCCCACAGCTTCGTACTCTGGGTTAGTGGAATTCGTAAACAATACAACATTGACATACTTGCCACAGTGTACAGGGAAGCACGACTTACATTTACGGTGTGTGAAGACAAGGCTTACTGTAGAAAATTACATACGCATGTCCTTGAACTTTAATAAAATTCGGAAAATTATCACACCTTGTTAAAAATTCTATACCAGAATGCAGGTATCAAGTAGTTTAACACTTTAATGCGACATAAGCTTAACTAAACACTATCAGAAACTATTTATGCCTAATAAATTCCAGTAATTTTGTGGGACATGTTTATATCCTTATTAAATATAATAAATCTATTAATGTCACAGTGCATTCTGACCTTTGAAAGTAATAATTTATAGCCTAATTGTGAACCTAAAACATTATAAGGACTTATTAAAAAGAGTTCGATGTAAATATTAGAAGTCAAAAAAAGATGGAAATGATATATATTTAAATTTAGTTGAGATAGTTTCACTTTGCTATCAGTACCCTTGAATTTACTTTCATAGAAATAAGAATAAATTAAAAATGTTATTTCATTGGAACAATATCTAAAATACATTGCAGAAAGCAAAACATTGAAAACACCAATCAGCCATAACAGGATTTTTTAAAGACGTTCCTCTTACAGTTAAGCATATATAGCGGGTTTCTGTATTTGAACGTAATTGAACGGAACTTAAAACACAGAGGCTATATCTAAATTATAAAATTATTTATTGTGTTCTGCTTATTTTCTTAATCAGAAAACTGAAAACTTCTTGGAAAATAATTTTCTTTCTTAAATTTTTACAAGTTTTGTGTTGTCAATATATTTAAATTATAATCCAGTTTACTGTGATTATCGAGAATATCGACAGCTACATTATTCCCCCTTCCGAAAAAGCACCTTGCGACCATAACGCGAAGTGTATATCTTATGATCGTGCTATCATTTCAGTAAGCAGCGAACCTCTGGATAAAATCGCTATCATGGCAGATAGGATTGCTGAAGCGAACGATGCTTGTTCTATTCAAGAAGTTCGTTTACCGACAACCTCTACGGTAAGTGATGTTTCTCTTCACCAACAGATATCACAGTTATCGAAGGAAGTGGCCGAGTTAAGGGTTGAACTCAGACGTTCTCGCAGCCGTGCAATCTCAAGACACCGTAGTCGAAGAAATAGTGTTGATCGTGACGATCAAGGTCTCTGCTGGTATCATCGCAAGTTTGGTCGTAGCGCCAAAAAATGCAAAGAACCATGCAGCAAAAATTTAAACTAGATCGTCTGTCTTTATCGGCGATACCAGACAGACAACCCCAAGCATGTCGCCGACTTACCGTATTCGACAAAAATATAGCGGGTTTCTGTACTTGAACGGAATTGAACGGAACTAAAAACACAGAGGCTATATTTAAATCTTAAAATTATTTATTGTGTTCTGCTTAATTCACAGAAAAATTTATTGTGATGACCTGGATCCAGATTCATCATCTGAATGTGTGACCGGCATGCTTGTGTATTGCGTTTTCAAATCACGTCGGGGTCACCAATATATAGCGGGTTTCTGTATTTCAACGTAATTGAACGGAACTAAAAACACAGAGGCTATATCTAAATTATAAAATTATTTATTGTGATTATCAAGAATATCGACAGCTACACATATGTACCCACCTACCGGGTATTCTTCAGAAGGAACTTACTGACAAACATACTATTTTTCTTCGGTTTTACAAACTGAATACTACACACACCGTTAATTCTACCTAACTTTATTAAGATTACTACTACAAGCAAATCTTAATATGGGTCGTAATTGAAAAAGCTCTGATATGAAGAACATCATAAAAAATTATGTATGGATCATATACACTGAAATCATATGCCGAACGCTCTAATATATGAACTCAACAAATTTACCTGAAATATATGCTTTAAAGCAAAACGTGTAGTTGCAGTGTTCCCAGAATTTCTTTAACTTCCATATGATAATAACAATTCTCTAAAAAAAATTTGCTTCAAAGTAAATCATATACAGTTCGCAGTATACAGGTTTGATTAACTTATAGACTCCACGTCAGTGCTATATTTATTGTATTTTATATATTGGTAATATTGGTAATGTATATTGTACGTTATATCTGAACCAACTAAACGTATTTTTAATGTTAATTTTTTTTGTCAAAAGTGAGGCGTACTGTAGAAGGAACTGTAGAACATTAATTGGTGTGTCGACAGGTCACTGTCTGGTCGCATCACATGCCCGATAGCTAAACCTAACTCACAGCGATGCTTGTAGGAAATACAACGAGCCGAATGCAAAGGAAACTCTGGAGCATCTGCTGTGTGATTGCCCGGATCTCTCGAGAACTCGACAAAAATATTCGGAAGCTGTCAGTTTTACAGGACTGGAACACATACCTGAAGTTTCTGTTGGAATCCTAATAAATTTTGCTAATAAAACGCGCATCCTAAGGTGATGCCATACAATCGCTAAAATAAGACTCTGATCTGGTATCGTAATGGACCTTAATGGTCTATGTGTGGCCTTTTTGGTCTGCCAGCATAATCTAATCTAATCTTATCTGACGCGTCTTATGACAAAAAGAAACTATTTAAAAGTTAGAAGGGTTTGAATAGAAACAAAAAGAGAAAAACAGGAATTTTAATGCTTAATTTTATTGAAATTTTGAATAAATTTATTTAAATTGAACAAGTATGTTGTGTTATGTTTACATTAAGAACTGAAAAGTTTTCGGAAATTCTCATTTAAAATTCGCGCGCTGTATTATTTTTCGATATTTTAAGTTTATGTAGTTTGGCAGCACTGTCCTTAATTACTTTATGCCAAAAATTGAGCTCGAATCTGGTCAGACAGTTCGTTTACGGCAGCTGTTGAAACCAGTTCACCTCAGTAGTGCGTTGCGAAATGTCTTCGACGGTCGTACGAACCGTCCTGGAAGGCTTTGTACCACTCATAAACTTGAGTTTTCGATAAAACTGATTCCCCATAAGCCTTTTGTAGCATTCGCAACGATTCTGCACACGAAATTTCGTTCGAAACACAAAATTTGATGCAAACTCTTTGTTCAATATTTTTTTCCATTGTTTTTTTCGCAACGCCCTACTGAGGTGAACTGGTTTCAACAGCTGCCGTAAACGAACTGTCTGACAGATCGCGCTCATTTTTGGCATAGTAATTAAGGACAGTGCTGCCAAACTACATAAACTTAAAATATCGAAAAATATACAGCGCGCGAATTTTAAATGAGAATTTCCGAAAACTTTTCGGTCTTAATGTATGTTTAATAAGCATTTGTTATTTATTACTTTATATTATATATCTGCAATTTATGTATTACGAGTATTTAATTGATATATTATATAGATATTTTTACTTTAAATTATATAAACTTTAAAATTTCCATACAATTATTATATAGAACTATAAATAATAAGTGAATATTTTTCTGCAAACAACACGATCAATATTTTACTTTTTTATAATGAAACATATATTTAATTACTTTGGCGACATTAGTAATTTATTATTACATTTAATTAATTTATATATATAATATAGGACATGTAAAATAAAAATGTGTAAATAATATAAATATATGAAGAATACAAACAAAATTGTTTAACGCAAAGCGGTATTAGAGAATAATTATAATGTTTAATTAATTTGAAACAGAATTAAAAATATGTTAAATAAATATATGAAAAATATTTAAATAATATAATTACATAAAGAATGCAAAAAAATTTATTTTTCGACACCTAAATTAAAGACTTTATCTAAATATTTTGTTTTAAACTACAACTATTTGAAACTCTATCGTAAATCATCTGTAAACTAGCACACAAATATTCATAAAATGTAGAACTACAATATTCACTCTATGAAATTTATTCATTTATTGTAATAAAGTTTGTGTAATTTTAACACAAACGTTTGTTACATCCAAGCATATGAAATAAATTTAATTGCAAATAACACATTAAATATTGCTTAGCACAAAATTTAAGTGCTTTTACGGAGCGCTTTTCACAAAATACCAAATTTCTACTCGTTTATGAATTTATTGAATTTCAACTGGTGATATGGAACAAATTGTTTTGATTAATAACAAAATAACCTTTCAGAATATGTTTCAAACTTTGCACTATAGTAAAGCAGATTGCATGATTACATGTTTGCAAATGCTTGCATGCAATAACTTGTGGTGCAACGTTGCGTATACGTGATGTGATGATGCGTAAATCGATTTAAAATCTGTTTCCAATGACTTTATCTGCTCTCCATTATATTTGTTAATACTTGTCAAAAGTGTGATGAAGTGACTGCATATGAGTACTTAGTGTGAATTTTTGATTAAATGCCAAATTTAAATGACTAAAATACAATAAACTGCAAATAATTTAGTACTACGAGTACTAAATGCCAACTTTAATCCTCTTAAAAACAACAAAGCTTTACTTATATATGCAAATAAGTGCATTATATTGCAATAATTTGGATTTAATCTCTATTTCAGTTTGTGAAGTTAATAAAATAATGGAAATTTTGATTATTTCAATAAACAACAAATAAACTTCATATTCTTCATATTCTTCATGCCATGAGCATGAAGAATACATATGACTTTAACAAAATTTTAGGTGAAAATAATAAATTTAGTAGTATTTAAAATTTGTTAATAAAATTTCTACATCATATACGTATGATATATTTTAACTTCATTTACTGTGTAGTAAATGATATCATATTAAAATTATATAGAATAAAATCTAAACACAAAAAGGATTTATTTATTCTATTCACGTTTTGAGGTCCAAGTGTGTCAAAAATTATACAAAATATACATACTGAATTAAATAATCACGCATTTGAATCCTCATTTAATGAATTTTTCCTCTGCCTGAATTGAAATCTTTTTCCCTTAATGGAATTCCATTACGAAATGAAATAATCACATCCGAAGAATTTTTCATTACGAATTCCTCTGATGCACTATCCAATTATTGAATTCCGTTTTGTGGCAAGAGTAAGTTCGGAGGTAGTTTGGAAATGAAGCGGACTATAATGATTTAATTACACATTTCAATTGATATTGCGCGGACATAGCTCGGACCATTGATGATATTATTCAATACTTCAAATAGCACTGCCGTAGTAAATACAATTATGTTCAATCACATTTTCGCATCATTTGAGAATCAAAATTAGAGGTAAAGTAATTAGAAATACAGTTAAACAATTTAATACATGATTCCATAGAAAATACGAGATAGAGAGCATATTTCACGAGAATCACTTATTCGAAAAGACTACTTCCCCTTAAAGATATAATGATATTATAACTATTTGTAAATATAATTAATTAGGTTTACTTTAAACCGAAGCATGATTTTCTAATATAAACATTTAAAATTGAGTTCTAAATTAAGTTAAATTCATTAATTAAGACTATTTTGTGAAAATATTTACTTTCTTAAGAGAGTGCATTCTTTTGTTATTGCTTCTACTCATAACATTCTAATTGGCATAATGGACTTTTAATGCAAAGACTGCTATTAGCAGCCTTTTGTGAAAAGTGCTTCAAGTATCATGATATGCATAGTATCTTTTGAGAAAATTTATAAAATTTTTATTGCTTCAAATTATAGACAGAATATTTTAATCGACACAGTCGATTTTGTTTAAGAATACTTGCAATAAATCTCTTTAGCAGAAATTAATTTCATTTCAGTAAATTATTACCCATGTCTCTAGCTTTTTTTATGGCTTCTACTTTTGGACAAAATCTTTACGTGCTAAAATTTCTATGAAAGACTACTAACGGTACATTTTTACTCTACCACTTTTGAAAAAACTCAAAACATCTTTAATACTGTTTCTTGTAGATATGATGTTTGATTGACACACTTTAAATTCTGTTAAATATATAATTGTTATATATACCTTTGGATTGACTGCATGAGGCACTTCATTTTGCAACACATTATATTTAGAAAAACTTTTGTTAAAAGTTTAACTTATATTATAAATTGGCCTATTCCACAGATACCCATATTTCGATCCCTGCCCCTATCAGCTACGGTCGAAGGTTGATCTATGAAAACTTTTTGCTTCAGGTACATAGTGAGTGGACCGTTACCGCGTCAGCAGCAAGGTCAAGGGCTACTTGGCCAATCTATTCCAAATATAAAACCTCTGACTTAATTTGCAGAAGGAAAACAGAGAAGTAAATTAATATCTGTGTTTACAGGACACTGGTCCATAGGACAGCATGGAGCTAGACTCTACCTACCTTGTGGTACCAAAATTCTTGATGTGTCTTCATATTGGTCTGGCCAGAACTAGGCTTTAGTTTCTAGCGGCTCCACTCTTCAATTCACTCGGCGATATCTCCAGCATCAGCATTGGTCAGATTCCTACCTTCTAGTCTGACCTTCTCCCTACTACCCACTACTGCGAGGTT
>NC_051847.1:232800413-232816267 GCF_002237135.1 Teleopsis dalmanni | reverse complement strand
AAAATTTTCAATTCATATATTTAAAGGTGTCCTATGTCTTTTCAACTCCTCACTACAGAATGCCCCAATATTTTTAAATTGTATATATTTTACCTTAAACTCAATTTACTTCAGATATTAGTATCGTATGTAGAACTATATACCGAAACGCTAATTTCATAATATATTGCATTTCTATACTAATTTTTATATATTCAATTTCATTTTTTAATAAAGCTATAAATTGCACATATGGCACCCAATACACTCGTTAATTTGCAATTTAAATTAAAATGTCCTTCTCCTTCTGCCATTTATTTTTTATTCGCATACACATAACGATTGCGTATGTAAATTATCATTCAGAAGTTATATAAGAGAAAGAAATTTATAATAAAAATTATATAAATTTGGGTGTGTATTTTTAACACATACGAAATACCATAAAACAATCGTAAATATGGCGTTCGTTATTCATTTCTTGATAATGAAAATGACTTCTGAGTTATTTTACTCTGCCAATTGTACACAAAATCTAATATATTAAACATCTTTTATGTCAGTATACATCCTTTGTGGTTACCCACTGGGTGGGTAGACGATTAAACATTTTACCTTTTACAATTTCGTTTTAAGTGCCAAACAATAAAAGTAAAAGTTCTATATAAAGACATACATAGATACAGAGATATGGCAGAGTAAATAGTCACATTATTTAAGTCAGTAACTGATATGATATTAAATACAAAAATATATACTCGTATATAAAATAGAAGGTAATAAATTATAGCATTTATACATTTGAATATAAATATAATGCAATAAATCTGAAATATATTAAAACGTTTTCCTTATATTGACTCGTCGAAATTTTAACTCTATTATAGATACTTTTGCATGCTGTTGAAATATGGTACATGTTGCATATATTTTAAAGATAACATTAAAATGTTCATTATATATTTATATAGAATAAATAAGTTTCATATTGTTATAATTTAGTGAAAGCTAGATAAATATGTCAGTTTACATGTAAAGTTTATACATTTTATATGAATATTCTCACTTGTTGATTATTTGAATTATTCTACTAATTAGGAACTGCTTAAATATTTAATATTTGGAATGAACTCAACCATTTTTATCATATCACATATTTAGTGGTATTTATTTTTTAAAAAATTTTTTTTGAATTTATTTATCGACCTGTTTTTTTATAATGATTTTTATGTATATATTTTTTTTCCGACTATAGGTCACTTTTTGTTAAATAATTCAACGTTTGTTTAATATTCTTTAATACATTCTATATTTCGCCTCTCTTTGAGAGTCATCATCAAGATTACGATCTACAAAGATAATTACAACAATTCTTGAATTAATGTTGAATGTTGAATTATTTAACAAAAAATGACCTATAGGCGGATAAAACAAAATTTTTATTTTTTTATATTTTTAATTAATTTAAATCTAAGTAATCTTACTAAGCAGTAACTAACTTACTAAGCTAAGTTTTAACTACTAAGCTTTAACTATATTTTATTGATACGGAGCAGAAAGTGAGTGTACAACAGTGCATATGAGTTATAAGATATATTCATATACCTACTTAAAAATATGCCCCTATTCTTATTCATTCCATAAGAGTTAAATGAGTAATTGCTATTTTTTATATAAACACTAAATTTTTTTAATTTTTGTCTTTATCATTTTTTTTATCATCATTATTTAAACCATATGTTCAATTAATTATCGAAGATAACTACTTTTAAAACTAACACGCACGATAATGCAGTAAAAACTTTATTTTTCAAGAAATACTAATAAATTTTCTAGATTTAATTAGTTTTTAGTGGTATAAATATAGCACTACTGAAATTCTCACTGATGAACTAACTCAAAAATTTTTACTGAAGTTGAAAGACTGCATACTAGTTTAGTGTTCTCTCTTCAATAGTTAACATATCTATCAATAAATTTCAATATTAATATTTTGGTAAAAATATTAAAGCATTTTATACAGCATCTAACTATAATATATTATAAAAGTATAAAATGTAAACTTTATGAAAAGAATCTTAACATGAAAGAGAACTTAACAGTACTCTTCAGGAACTTTCATAGCCTCTATACCAGTGATTTCCAAACGTGGGTCCGGAGGTGGTTAAATATAGTTTGTGAATAAAATTTAAAACTTATGGGTACATAACTTTGTCTACTGAGCCCACAGAAAATTTCCAAGTAAATATATAACTATTTCATAACCTATATCATGTACGAGTATCTATGTACTTATATAATTCATTATACATTATACCAGAGATGACCAGCTCAAAAAACTTAAGGCTCTTTACAACTTAAACTTACAGTTGCAAGGTTCTGGAGACAGAAATTTAGAAGGCGTTGCAAATCTATTTATCTTTGAGGATAAAATTCACGCTTTTATCTTTAAACTTAAAATATGGATGGGTAAAGTTGGCGAAAAAAAATTATCTGCATTTCCTATATTTAAACCACTTCTAGATGACCAAAATTGCTTACTTACTATAAACAAAAATATCATGGTGGTCTTTGGTCAAAACAAAATGGTAGGTCTCTACACAGATAGTTTTTCAATTTCTTATTATATCAGCAAGCTCTTTTTATTTTTTTTTTCTACATTTTCTTTTTTTGTTTGTTTGTGGTTGACGTAAGATTCACAGTATTTGCATATTTACTCATTTATTTATACAAATTTTAATTATTATATTTACCCATTTACATATTCATATTGTTACTCATTTTCAGCAGTTGCTTTATATTGCTATTATACATTTCCATATATTTGAGATCTTAAGCCATCTGGGCGCTTAGCAACTTCTAAGAAATTGGTTTGCCTACCAGAAAGCAAGCCAGACAGACTGATATAATTAACAAATTGATTTACCCTGTAAGGATACTTTAAAATTTATATATAAGAGGTCTGATGTCTCATACACCATATATATATGGTATAAGATATAAATTAACAACCTTAACAATACCCTTAAACTAAAAAGTGAGACTGATGAACCGCTAAGCCAAAATGGTCGTCTCCATTAGTGCAGACCTTCGGCTATAAATTGTATGGTTAAAACGACCATTAGAAGGTCGTTGAAAAATTAGGAGATATGATCAATTGCTTCATCATCACTTTAACAAGTGACCTCTGTTAAATACAGTTTTCCCTAACGAAATGCGATCGGTATAGATAAGTGACGATAAAATAATCTCTCAATGTGAGACAAGTTACTACTATTAGGAATAATTTGGAAAGACAGTAATGAAACACAGATATTGCTTTATCAAATCACCACGTATTTCGGTCAATACGAAATAATAAGAAACAGTTGAGCAATTTGGGGTTCGTAGAATGGCAACTGCACAGGAGTACTTCTAAAGATGAAGAATTCTTTCAAAACAATTTTCGTTTGTTGACTGAAACAATGAAAATGTTAATTATAGTTACTGAATAGCAGTACTTTGAGTATGGAAATCTAATGGAATCGTTCGATAATAAAGTTACACACCAATAATTATTCTCTTTATCATCGCGTTATTTAACTAGGGTCTGAATAAATTCCTTTGGCAAATCTGAGGTTAATTATTGCTTAGTCTGGTGAAGTGATTAACAATAACTTAGTCAAGGTGTAAATAGGGGTTTTGAAGAAACCTCGAATTAAAAAAGAGTATAAGTGCTTAAGTGCACTAGCTCAAAACAGCTTCAACATAATATTCAATATTTATATTGTAATTTAATATGTAGTTTAATGCATAACTTCTGCTAAAAAGTAAACAATAAATAATTTATCAAATTAAATTAAAAATTATTCTATCCAATAAATTCCGGAAAAATAAAATATTTTGATTCAGTTTCTATAGAAAGTTACATATAAATGCTTTTTATTTGTTTAAAGAAATGACCAGCAATTATTATTAAATATTTAATTTTTTAGTTTAGAAAAAATATTGTTTCAAATATGTAAACAATTCAAACAATTTTATTTATATTGTAATTTAATCAAAATATTTGTTTGTTTAATTTTTTGATGACTAAATAATTGATAACTACCAAAAAAAAAATAGTTCAAACATTCATTTTTTTTAATATATAACAAGCTATTTAAACAAAAACAAAACGTTTAAATAATAATGGATATATAATATTTATATACGCAAAATAAATACATTTTTTTTCTCTTGAATATTTAATAAGTTAAACATAAAAATTACACTCCTACCAGTAATATTAGCAATACGTAGTGTACTGTCACCGGGAAAATAATAATAAGTAGGATTGCTTTGATTGACTCCCATTTATTTTTTATTTAATAATATTTTCATACATTTTTATATTTCTCCTAAATGAATTATTTAAAGAAAGTAATGTTAAATAAATTACTATAAGTATAATTTAATTTTCATTTCGAACGTGCACAGTATACTGTGCTGCACTTAACTAAAATTTGAAGATTTTTCTTAATTAAATTTGAATTAAACATTCCAAAAAGATATCATTTATAGCAAGTCAGATGAAGAAACCACATTCTATCTTCCATTTTTTCTTTTTTTTAAAATTGTACATTTTCTTGACAACGTGCAAAGTATATATTAATACATTTTTACTTTTGCATTTTATTTGTTCTGTTGGTTTTTAGCTTTAGCTGGTTCTCTTAATTTTTAATTATTTTGTTTTTCAATAAAATTTTAAATTAAGAATAAATTGCTTTTGTATAAAAATTATTTCAATCTTATACTCCATTCCCATTACCGGTTCCAAGTATACAATACTATAATCATTTTCGCTACAGATTTCATCAAAATTAATTAAGCAGATTTTGCGTATAATATTACTAGATCATACTAGATTATTCGATAAGTTTGCGGAACGAATATGGAAAGAGATTTTTAATTTTGAAAATAAATTATTTTTATGTTAACTTCCAGAGATCCTTTTATTAATTAACCCCGTCTTTATAGTGTTTTCTTCGGATAGTCTGCTCAGTTCTTCTTCACACAAACTATTACCATTTCTTTTGATGAATTACAAAAACAACTACTTTGTATGAAAAATGCGTTTTATATTTTCGTTTTAAAAATATTCGGCAGAAATTGCGAGTTATTCATGATTTTTATATTTATAACGCAAAAGTAGCAGTTATATGTGCGTTTTAACATAAAAAGCAGAATAATAATTATTTAAAATTTAAATAATTATTTTTGAGGAATATAATATAAAGCAAATTTTGTTATTATTTTTTGACTTTTATTTTAAAATGCGAATGATAATAGTTAAAAGGTGATTTTTAATTTTTTTATAATAACTGTTACGTTCCCAAACCTATTAGGTTTACGACTCTTTCTGGTGTTGACTTAGCTTTTGAACTTACTTCACTTGGATTGTCTTCAAAGCATGTACAACCACTTCCAAACAAATTAGCCTACCATTACTTTTGAAGCGCCAGATACTTTTTTTAACCATGAAATTAATCTATGTCTCTTTAATATTGAAAAATACACTGACATGTCAATTTCTAATGTCTTGTTAACAATAATTGTCGTAATAAAATATCGGCAATAAATAAATTTACTTAAATTCAGATAGAAAGTAAAATTATTCTTATACTTATAAGTGGTAAAAGTATATACAACTTATAAGTTGTATAAGTATATTCAACTTATACTATAAGAACTTAATCACATTTTTTTATTAATTGATATTAATTAATTAATAATTAAATTTTCGAATTACTATATATAACTGTAATAATGGGTATTTCGCAATACACGAACACTTGGTGCTTGATATTAAATTTTATTTTTTATTTTTGGAAAATTTAACGACCCAAACAGTTGTTTTGGATATTGCCAAATACTCATCATCGATGATCCTTGATAATTTTTTTTTGTTTTCATTTTTTCGTATATAATTTCTGGACTGCAACTACTAATAGTTGTGTCAGTACTCTGTCATGCTTAAAGTGTATTATGTTCATATCAAAAAAATTATTATGGCTTAAAATTTTTGTATTAGTACTCGTATTAATAAATAAAGCATATTGAACAACTTATGAACAAACTGTATAATAAAATATATTCAATTTAAATTCTGTATAGTCATAGATGTACAGATGACTTTACTATTTTTTACTAATCAATATTTAGTACATAATTAAGAATTCCCTAAATTAATATGAATTTGTTATAAGAAAAATTCTTAAACAGAACTTTTTGTTCTGTTTTCATTTAATCCAAAAAGTTTTTCATGTTGTCTTAGAACTACAAAACAATTTGGCAATTTGTTGTGTGTCATAATTACAAGGATTACTTTATTTATAACATTTATAATAACAAACATGAAGATGATGGTTAGGCATAAGAAATCAACATTGTTTCTTTATAGACTACAAATTAGTTAAACACCAAGTTACGAATAAATTTAATCCTTTACACGTGTACCTGCAGAGAAGTGGCGTACTTGGTTCAGCAAAGTTGTTCGAATAAAACGATGGATTCGAAAAGCATCTGCTGATGAAGATAGAAATATTATCAAATGCTAATGTGTGTTTGCATGGATGTTGCTACGGATTTGTCTAGGTACGAGTATTACTGTGATAAAGCTATTTACAAATTGTATAAAAGCACAAACTCATGTACAAAGCGAAAATGGCAGATACTATATGTATCTAGGAGTAATCTGCACATATGCACAAGTGTATGCAAGACGAATCTGCTACATTTGCAGAATAGAAAATAAACTTTATTAACTAAATCCGTTTAAGCATGTGAATAAGAAGCAAATAAGGAAAAATAACAATGAAGTTACGAAGATAGTAGAAACAAAAATATGTGAAATGCATAATAAATACCACAGCGGTTAGATTGTATATGGATGAGTTGCTGGTGAAGAAACTATTTAGATGAAACCAGCACGGAAGTGAGTATTACACAAACACTTGCGCACTTTTGTTAAATGCTCGTACTACAATATTTGCATTACACCCTCGTTTACAATAAAAGCGCACAACAATTGCAAATGTGGCAGCATTTAGGTGGATTTAAAAGACATCTACGTTGCTATATGGAAATTCTAACTTACACTTTCAGAAACGTTCTTCTATTTATGCATGATAATCTTTAAAATGTTCTTGTCAGCTTGACACATTCTGACATGGAACATTCGTGCCATATTGACAACGATGGGCGTAGATACGACAAATTTTCAGTGATATATGTATATATATATTTTCTTTATATTTCAAACAGACTTCCTTTAAAAGTTAATGACACTATTATGACATTACTTTTTTAGTTCATAGACATAAAATTATTTAGCTTCTCAATATTCTCATTTCAAAATGTATGACCTCCAAAAATTACATATCATGTGGCCTAGTCAGTAACATTAACGTAGATTCCCTGGCACACCAACGTGGCTTATTCGGTAACGTTAATATAGATTTCTTAAAAGAACAACGTTGCCTGATCGGTAACGTTGCTCTAGATTCCTTAATATACCAACGTGGTCTAGTCTGTATCGTTGATATAGATTTCTTAGTATACCCACTTAGCTTAGTCGGTAACGTTAATATCACACGTTGATCATTTTTGTTCTGATTTCAGAACAGGAAAACCTGTTATAATATAAGTTGTATGTAATAAATTCAAAATTATAAACAATTCTGATTTAACTTGAAAATATGTAAACAAATGTGATGATATGTAATCCAATCAAAGCGTAGAGAGCGGTTTTGAAAATACCTCAAGTTAAGAAAGAGTAAAAGTACTCAACTGCACTGGCTCTAATAGCTTTAACATAATAATATATATAAAATAAAGTAAAAATGAAACAAAAACCCAACCTTTCTATTACAAAAAGACACAGGGCTTAAGAAATGTCTTTGCAACACCTTTGGACAACCGTAAGCTATTCCTGCTATCATTACAAATGTCAGTTATAACAGTTATAATAACAGTAAGTAATAAAAAATAATTTAAGAATATTGAACACATTTGAAGTACATTATTAGAAACACCAGCACTGTAGAAGACCATTATTATGACAAACTTGAAAACATCGCAGAATAAAAGTTGGATAAAATACTATATTTATGCTATAATGGCTTTTTCCTTTTATATGTCTTATATAGAAGCAGCAATTATTACCATAAATATCATAGGCAAGTAGTTACAATTTTTAATCTATAAATATGTGGAGTGTATCTACAATCCCAAACAACAATTCGATTTATCATTACAATATTTGTTCCAGTCTCAACTACATAGTTTTCCATTTGTAAAATAGGGATATAGCAAAGTTTAATTTTTACTTCCGTGTAATTCAGAAATGTAAAAGCAACAGAAAAAATGACATTAAATTTACTACCACAAAGCTTGGCTCCTGAAATTAAATTTGTACCAAATTATTTTACTTTGCCATATCTACGCATTGACAGCAGATAACCAGATAACGTTTTGTTTTGTCATATGTGTGCAGTTGTAGTCTCTACAGAATAAATTGAAGGACAAAAGATAGAAATGTCAGAAACATGTAAGACATGTAAGCCGAATGAAAATTCAATCTGTAAAGCTAACATACAGCAACTGGCAATTGTCTTTAGTTATGTCATGTCAATATCGATGTCAGTTAATAACATGGATACAAAGTTGCCAAATCCTTACATTACACTTTCGCAACATATGTGTCCTGGTACGAGGCTTTGGCTTTGGCGAGCACAGCAAATACATGTATAAGTAATAAGCAATCCTTACATGTGGAAATCTGTAGCTTAAATTTTGGCCAAATTGTTTCATTCCTGCTGGTTATGTAGGCTGTTGCGTTAACTGTGTTAGTTTACAAAATTAGTTTGTTTAGGGAACTAAAGTACAGATAAAGTACATATATGAAATAATTTGCTTATTCGCTAAAGTTTTGGTTTAAGTTTTCACGAGACACATAATTCGTGAAGGAAATATCTTATTACGTTATGACCTTATAGATGCCGGTATTGAAGATTCATCCTTTTTGCTACAATTATGAGTATAATAAAATATTTTATATTACAGTTAAAAATACCAATATTTAGTTAGCTTAAAAAGTTTTTAACATTGTTTTTTCCTGTGGTGCCACAACGGGCCATTACTTTGAGCTCTTGTGGACTTTCTTGGTATACAAGGCCGCCACTCCAACTTAACCTAACATCTTTTTTAATAGGCAATGTTTAGGATGTTGTTAACTAAACCGCATGAAATTAGGAAATGATTCGCTGATTCATGAAATTATTAGAGTTCAAGTGAGTTTTGAGCACAAGGTCCCCACTGCGACCTAACCTAACTCAGGGCAGCAAAAAAAATTTAACAGAAAAAACTTTAATTTTAAATTATTTAATGATTCAATTCTTATTCCAAATATATGGCCTAAGGAAAAAAATAAATTTAGTTTTTAAAATTCACTTATTGTTAGTTTTTTAAGCTAAAATAAACAATAACAAAAAAGTTGAAGGTGATGGAAACAAAAAATATTTAAGCAAGAAATATTTGTTAAATAAAATAATTTTGATAATAACTTTTCCAATTTTATTAGACTGTTCGAAGGCTCCATCATTTTAATATCTCTTGTAGGTATAGCGAGTCTCTTGTATAGCGTTTAAAATATAGAACAAAAATATTATTCTATATGTAGGGTTCATTTGGCTGCCAAGATTCTCGCACTACTATAAACATCTTGACAGCACAAAAACATCATAAAGCATTAACACAATGTCTTAAATCTTATATCGTGTCCAACTTGCATTATCTTCATTTTAAAGAAAATAAAAAAAAATACTTAAATATTAACTTCTATTTCTCTTAATTTTTTTAATAGCTCATAGATCAACGCGGCCTTTTTGTGTCTTTATAAAATATTTATATACTTTTTAATCAAACTGTACTATATCATCATCAAATCAATTAACAAAATAGGAAACTAATATATTAACTTTCATTTCTATAAATTTTCATAATTTTTTGTGTCTTTATATAGAATTTTTATGCATCAAGTTGCTCTTTCAGTATAATAGTGCTATTAAGGTTAACTTACATGATTACTATAATTAAAATATTAAACAAAAAAAAGCATTTTTTCCAACTTTATTAATTGCATATGATATAATATTTTTCTAATTTACATGAAAATCACCAAAACGCAACGATTTGCTTTTAGATAACAATCATTTAAATTGTATTTGGTTTACATTAATTACTATTCAATCTAATGATGACAGCAAACAATGAATATGCACCTTTGCAAGTTGAGAAGAATGTATCCAAATGTATGCGCAACATACCGCCAGCAACTGCAGTAGTGGGTTTCATTGAACGTTCAGTGAATAGAATCATATGCTTCTTGTACATTTGACTCTGATCCATCCAATTACTGCGAAACACCGCATAATGTAGTTGACCGAAAAGGTATTGGAAATTGCTGCCATAGTAACAGGTAGGAAATATTTGCATTGGCACAGCTAAAAGGTAGACCACATAGTACGGACGATCAATTGGGTCATCTACATAAAATATGAGTGCAGCCATAGCAACGCAAAGACACAATGCACTAACCGTGAATTGTATAAACATAGGTAGTGAAGTGATATCCTGAATTAAATCGAAAAGTCTAGAAGAAAATGTTTAAATAGTTTTGTAAATTTTATAAGAAATAAGTAGTTACTTAACTAACTTGTATAGATTATTTTGATCTTTTATACACTTGTCTAATTCTAACTCATTATCGGCGATTTTTGTCACACTGTAACCAATCTTTGACACTCTCATGCCCAAAATTTTAATATGTCCAGATAATAAACAAAGTGCCATCGAAGGAAAACAATCATCGACATAATTCTGTAGTAGCTGGAAACTTATACCCACCATTTGATACAAACTGGCCAATAAATATTTTAATATGGATTCACGCCAATTAAATGGAAACCAAGCAGGATATAATAGATTACGTTCCTCTTTTAAAATCACTGACAAGCTACCAGTCACAATGACTGGAAAATAAATTATAACAAAACTGTAAGCAATATTTCTCATATCTGTACGCAATTTTCCAAATTCCTGCTTTTCATCCACACTTTGAACTCTGGCATCCAACTTCTCTAGTAGCATTTCCATTTCACGTACCTTATCCAATTTGATGGCGTAGATGAGAAACTTTAAGGTACATGCGGTACACGTAACGCTAATTGCAAAATTTTTTAAATTATCCGTTGCCGTTTGATTTTGAAATAATGACATTAACAAATGTATAGGATAATAAAGAGTAACCACAATATTCAGTATGATGCCGTAAAGTAAATAAGCTGATTTATTTTTGACCTTTTGTCGTGCTATACCCAAAATTTTCCAGCACAGCCAATGTGGCTTGAAAAAATCTGTACTTGCTACTGCGTCCATATTCACTTAAGTGAAAATAAATTTTGGTATTTTTTTCTTTACCTTTTATAAGGTTTTGATGATGGAAATTTAAGAAATTAATTGTGTAATTAACCGTAATTACTCAATTAGGCACGCATGCAATGTGTTTACTTAATTATTGATGCGTTAATGTATAATGGCGTAGGTTAATTGATTCAAACATGGAGCTTTTAATGAGAAACAGATTAACAATAATTATTCTTTTTTCACATTTTATAAATACATTTTCAGTGTAGTTATTTGTGTGTTGTAATTATACAAATGTTGTAATATTAATTCTAGTGTTAAATCTAGAATATAAAGTGAAGTAAATACAACCGACAAGATTGACAGTTTATATTTCACTAAATTTTGTTTACATTTCATTATTTAAGATTGCTTAAACTAATGCAAAACATACTAGATTATAACACTTTCTCCGCCCTTAATTTTTGACAAAGTTTGAGTTTTCCTGAAATCGTCGGATTCAAATCGATTAACATCCTTCCGAATACGACCACTTTTTCGAAGTTGAACTACTTCGGTAGAACGTTCTTCACTAGGCATTAATGTTGATTGGCTAGATGAAGGCGGTGTGGCATTGATGAAATTTGGAGCGAATTCAAAAATTGGTTGTGAAGAGAGGTCAGAGCTACTTCTAGTTTTAAGCTGATTAACATGACGTTTGATGTAACCAAAAGATGTGTTCACTCGGTAAACCATTTTACCAAGTTGTTTCACAATAACTCCTTTTATCCATTTTTCCCCTCTTGCGTAGTTTCGAGCGAAGACGGGTTGCTTTAGACTAAATTTCATTTTCCGTTTCGAAGCTTCAAGGTGCTTCCTAGGCGATTCAAACAGTTGACTCAACAAGGTACGAACAGGCCTTCCATGTAAAAGTTCTGCAGGTGATTTACCTTCAGCATTCGGCATTGCACGATATGTTGCAAGATATTTTGATACAGCGAATTTGAGAGACAATCCATCGTCAATGTTTTTCTTAACAGCAGTTTTAAAAGATCTGACGAATCGTTCGGCTAACCCGTTTGAGGCTGGATGAAACGGCGCTGTTGTTATATGTTTGATGCCAAGTTTTGAGCAAAAATGTTTGAATGCTTCAGCTGTAAATTGCGGACCATTGTCACTTACGATGGTTTCTGGTATACCTTCCAGAGAAAATATAGAAGACAATGCTGATACGGTGTCAACCGTTGTTGTTGTAGATAGTTGTACAACGAACGGAAATTGCGAGAAAGCGTCGACACAAATTAGCCACATTGAATTACAAAATGGACCAGCAAAGTCGATATGTACTCTCTCCCAAGGTCGATCAGCTTCAGGCCAGCTTAAGTATTCACGTGTGTGAACAGGATTTGCAATTTTGCACACATCACAATTTTCAGTTAATTGTGCGATGTCTTTGTCAATATTAGTCCACCAGACATGTTGTCGAGCTAGCTGTTTCATTCTCGATACTCCCCAATGACCATCATGAAGAAGTTTAAGAATTTTCTGCTTAAGGGAGGCTGGAATGACAACCCGGTTGTACTCCGTCTGGAGGCAAAGCAAATTGTTGTTTAGTATTAAAGCAAAGCGATGATTGAAAAATGATCGAAGATCAGCATCTTGAGGCATTAGCTTTTCAGGCCAACCGTTTGTAACGAGAAAATAAACTCGGCGAAGAATTGGGTCATTTTTGGCATGCTGACGAATTATTTCAGCGTCAATAGGTGTGTTAAGTTCATTGATGTTGAAACAAGATTCTTCATGATCAAAAGTTTTATCTTCACCAACAGGTAAACGAGATAAAGCATCGGCATTTCCATGCTCAGTAGTTTTACGATACCGAACATCATACTGATAAGCCATTAGTATAATAGCCCATCGCTGTAAACGATGTGACGTCATCGACGGCAACTGATGAATTGGATTAAAAATGCTAACAAGAGGTTTGTGGTCAGTAACCAAGGTGAATCTTCTTCCGTATAAATATTGATGGAAACGCTTGACTCCAAAAACGATAGCTAGCCCTTCCTTCTCTATCTGACTATATCGTCGTTGATGAATGTCGAGAGTTTTAGATGCAAAAGCAATAGGCCTTTCTGTACCGTCAACGTACGTATGAGAGAGCACAACTCCTATGCCATAGGAGGAGGCATCTGTAGCTAGAACCAACGGTAAATCTTCCTGATAATGTGCTAATTGCGCTGCATTGAGAATATGCGTTTTAAGAGCTATAAATGCTTGTTGTTGTGCTGTACCCCATGTGAATTTTACATTTTTTCGGCGCAGCATGTTGATTGGCGCGGATAATTGCGAAAAATTAGGTATAAAATTATGGTAGTAGTTTACTTTACCCATGAATGCTTCTGCTTGCTTTAGATCTTTAGGCGGCTGCTTTTAGTCCTGACTCATCTGGCAATGTACCTTTTGCACTAATTTGACGCCCGAGATATTCGATTTTATCTCGCAGAAAGAAACATTTTTCTTGCTTGCACCTGATACCATTTTGTTGCAAAATACGAAGTACTTGTTCTAGGCGGCTGATGTGTTGTTGAAATGTAGGTGCGGAGATGATGATGTCATCGAGATAATTTCCACAACCTTCTACGCCTTGAAGTAACTGCTCAAGATATCTTTGGAATATAGCTGGAGCGCTTGCAATCCCAAACGGTAAACGTTGGTATTGGAATAACCCAAGTGGAGTGTTGACAACCATTATTGTTTTTGCTTCATCGTCAAGTTCCATTTGTAAATACGCGTCCTTAAGGTCGATTTTTGTAAAATGTTGACCGCAATTAATTTTATGGAAAAGACTTTCGCGTATGGGCAAAGGATATTGTTCAATGTCAATTTGCGCATTGACTGCTTGTTTAAAATCTCCACAAATTCTTATGGAACCATCAGCTTTTGGCGCTAGTACAATAGGCGAAGCCCATTGGGAAAACTTCACAGGTTTCCAAATACCCGCATTTGTCAATCGATCGACTTCTTTCTTGAAAAGTGACATTTGCGAAAATGGAATTTGTCGGCTTTTGTAAAATTTCGGATGTGCATTTGGCTTTAAAAAAATACTGACCTTAAAGTTTTTTATTGTGCCAAGAGCTGGTTCAAAAATATCACCATATTTCTTACACAGCTCGCTAATTCTGTGTGATTCACTTTCAAAAATGTTACAAATTTGTTGAATCTCAAACCCGAATTCTTTAAATAAATCGAAACCGAATAAATTGTTACAGTTTTCGACATCCACGACAACGATTACCACTTCCCTTTCTTTTCCGCCACATTTGATATCTACGCAAAGTTCACCAAGCACTGGAATTTCATTTTTGCCAAAACCAAATAAGGTTTTTGTACAATTTCGCAATTTTGGGCAATTTAGAGTTTTGAATGTACGCTTATTTATTAGAGAAACTGTTGCACCAGAATCCATTTGGAAAGACCCAATTTTATTACAAATTTCCAAGTCAATGTAATTCTTATTGCTTTCAGTTTTTACAATACCTGTTAAACTGTTAATTGTTTCAACAGTACCAATGTTGTGACTTTTACGACGGTAGTCTTTCTTCTTGTTTTCATCACCTGAATTATGTTTGTTGTTCTTGTTTTGTTTTGACATGCACACTGGCGCAATATGTCCAATTTTGCTATATCTATTGCATACAGCATTTCTAAATTTACAGTTTTCACTTGCATGAGAGTTTCCACAGCCAGAACATGATTTGAATTTTACTTTGTTATTGTTATTGTTGAAAACACCCGGTTTGTTCTTTAATTGTTGCCACCGTTTTAGTGGTTGTTTCGTACAATTCTGCAATCTGCAAAACATCAGCAAGTGTTGGCTGGGGCTTTTGGAACGCAGCCGTGCGCACAGCATCGTGAGGTGTACGTATAATAATTTGGTCACGAATCATATCATCCACGAAAGTGTGCAAACAATTCTGGGCTGAGCACGAAAAGTTACACTCTCTTGCCAATCCGCGGAGATCTGCTACCCACTCTCTGTATGATTGATGTGGCTTCATTTCCCTTTTGAAAAAATCGTAACGTGCAGCGACCACATGTCGTTTCGACTGGAAATGATCCGTTAGTTTTTCCATTAAATTTTCGAAAGATTGTTCTTGTACTTTCGTATTACGGAAAAGATTTTTTAGCAGCTCAAAATTTTCTGTGCCAATCCAAGACAAGAAAAATGATTTAAGTTTTTCACTGCACTGAACTGAATATGCTAAAAAATGTTGGTTAAGTTGTTCTAAGTACGATTCCCAGGTTTGCTGTTCTTTCGAAAATTTGTGAAATACTGGAACAATGTTGTGATTTCTTTCAGATACACCGGCAGTACATTGTTTTTGGAACATTGAGTCCATCCACTCACGTTGTTGTTTCAGTAAATTTTTTGAGAACTCTTGTTATTC
>NC_051847.1:232793532-232800313 GCF_002237135.1 Teleopsis dalmanni | reverse complement strand
CTAATCAGATTCTTACATATTTATTTAATTATGACATATTCACACACTCATACACACAGTGTAAAAAAGAGAGTTTGTAATGTACACTATAAGAATTTTACAGGGGAAAGGTAAAAGTTTTAGTCTAACAATTTTCCCCCAGTGTACCCCACCTATGGAGCAGCAGACGCTCGTGGCATATATTAAAAGCCAAAACTATTTTTCACATAGCAAAAATGATGAAATTTCAAAAGTAGTTTTCATTGAATATATGAATGAATGGATTTCGGCATTTTGTACGCTTTTATTTATTGTCCATTCTCAACTTCTCTGAAGCAACTTGTTTCTACTACAGTTGTTTGGTCAGATAACAGCGCTCGCCAGCTCGCCAGTTAGCTGGCTAGTTTGGCTGGTGCAGACAGACGCTCGGCTCGGTTAAGAGCATTTTAAGATTTCTGATTTTTTTATCTCATTTAAAAGTATTTGCTAAATACTTTACCTAAAAAACCAAATACTATTTAACAAACTGAAGCAACGAGCAGAGCACATCGTTCACATGTTTGTATTTAAAAACAACATCATCGTAATAAAAATAAAAAAAAATATGTTCGTATGATGTTATATTCGTGAGAAGATTGTGTCATATTCGTGTTGCTTACCCATTTGTTTTGTTTCTTTTTTTTTTTGTTTTTGGTTTTGCTTTTATTGTATGCATGAATTTTGAGTACGGCGTCTTACCGTTCGCCCGCATCGTACGATAAATTTTTGCTATGCTACCACTGTGCATGTCGACAAACTATGCATGTGTTCAGGTTTATACGTGTGTGTTTGGTACAGTGTGTACAAATACGTCAAGGCATTGAATTGGTTTGTTGGTTGCTTAGTTGGTCGTTTTGAAAAAAATAAAGACACTAACAGCATAAAAATGCAGTAGTAATTCTCCCCTAACACTTAATAACACAATACTAGTCAGATAAATTGATTCTAATATATTTAAACTAAATATTGTAAATCTCATTTAGCACTTCATTTAATATATGTGTGGTTATATTGGGCGTGTACACTTTTGAAACACTTACCGATTACTGTCCAATTTGGTTAAATCTGTGTATCCACTCATGTTGCTTAGATTCAGGTTATCTGTAGCTGTATTTGAAAATAATGTTTTCAGTATTTTTTGCTATTTTTTTCTGGAATCAATTGAAAACTTAAATTTTCATAAAATCCCAAATATTTCGGAATACGTCAGAATTGTGTATGTAACGAGACATAAATCACTTAACACTTTCACTTCGCTTGCCTTTGCGCTAATATCAAAAATATAAAATTTGGTAATCGTTTTTTGCTGCAGCAATTCTACGGTGAAATGCCAAATGTTTGATGGCTGCCAAATTAACTTTCTAATCGATAAATTTTTGATCACTTGAGTTGATTTTAAAGAATTGGCAATTATGTGTCATTACACTGTACAATTTTTGAAAAGTTTAAGAAGTATTCTAAAAATTTCAAAAAAAATCACTGCAGTTAAACACGACCGCGACTAGCAAATGCTTACTTTCAAATGATGTCTTCGCCAGCTGTGTAGTTTGTTTTATCTGACGGCTTTTGTCTATTTCGCTCATGTGCACTCACACTCACACAATGTAAATTGTCAATCGAAAGAGAGAGCACAATTTCAGAGTTGCATTTAACGTTAATTTATTAAGAAAAATTTTGGTATTAAATAAATTTTTTAACAACTGTCAATAATATTATGACATCTAACATGTGTATATGTATATTGTTTCAAACAATTGCCTATGTAAAAACTACATAAATAAGTGTCGCTAATTTATTAATGAATAATTGCTTATAATAAGGGTATTATATAATGAGTTAATAATTGTGAGATAATAATAACATGAAAAACTATAAAACCATCATTACAATTGTGTGTAATTAATTAGAGTATTCCCCCTTATAACGCGGTAGATTGATTCCGCGTTATAGTAACATACGTTACAGGGGTATTCCCGTATACCCCGTATACACACCTGCAATGGTACGCGAAGCTAATTATGAACTGCACAAATCCCCACGTTATATACGGGAAAGCACATGTTATACCGGGGATTGAAATCGCGTAATATGAAAACGCGATATAAGGGTACCGCGTTATAGGAGAGATTACTGTATACTTAATACAGCTACTTTTCTCGTTTACTCATACAAAAGAAAATCTAAAAATTTTATATTACATAATAACAGTTAATGCGATTATTAATATGCAAAGTGCTTATTAAACTAATATACGTGTATAAATTTAAAGTTCAACACAAAAACTTAAATGAAATCGATTTAGTAAATTTTTTTAGAAAGAATTATTATTAGTGTTTTTGCATAATTTCACTTCAATTTATTTTGTATGACACTGCACTTATACATATATCCTAAGATTCAATTTATACAGATGGTCATAGTCACTTCAAATTTGAAATTGCGGTTGTTTTTAATGTAAATTAAAAAATTTTAAATGAAAAAAAGTTAAAATTTTTATAAGAATTGACTGACGTTTTCAAAGTAAATTAAAAAATTATGAACTTGTGAAAGGAAGAAATTTTGATTCGAATTTAAATACGTTGAAGAGGTTTTCTGTGTCTCGTCACAAAAAATCATATCTTTTAAGTTTATAAGATATTTACATTATAAACTTTGATGGTGGAAATCGACTTTGTGTCTAAAACCAGTTATTGAAGCTTACATTCTCGTATAAAAATAGGTTTTACCAATAATAGTAAGGGCCAGTTTTACAATATATACGGGGAGCCCGATGCGATATACACAGTTTTACAATTAAATGATCTTTAATTACCCAATAACGAGCACTTAAAGATTACTTAAAAATTAGCTGACAAGAAAAACTAATTAAATTAAGGTTTTTAGGTGGATTTTGATTATAACATTAAAAAAAATTTGAAATGTTATTTTAATGCGTCAACCAAATGAAATAAGAGAACAATCTAATTATTTCTTATTGTACAACTTTAATCAGTTTTGACTTACTTAGCATTTAAAATCTATACATTGTAAAAACCGTTAAGGGCTGAAAAAACTTATACTATTATGGAACCGTTAAATTAAGTGCAGTGTAAAATGGGAACACAAAGTACGAAATTAAGAACTGTGACGTATCTCACTGCGTACCATGCCTTTTGGTTAAAATTATATACAATTTATTGATCTAGCCTTGATAAAAAGTAGAAAAAAAACTATTATGACCATTTGTCATATGATTGTCTGTATAGCATATGTAAAAGTGCATCGGATTGAAATAAACGAGGGGAAACGATGGTCATATACATTTTGCTTTAAATTACCCAAATTATTATCATTAAATATATATAAAAGATTCTTACGGTTGGTTTTACAATAGACTCTTAAGGGCCTATTTGCCATTGCATTGACAATTGCAGTTTTACCATCAGTGAATATAAGAAATATTGAAGAAAATTTATACGTAAAATAAAATTGAAATTTTTGCAAGTTTTATCATTTAAAGTTTACAAAATATTTTTAAAACACTTGCTATCTAAATGATGATGATGAAAAATATTTTTCCTGACGACGAAGAAATGGCTTAAAGACGATTTTGCAGTGTTCAACAATAGCATAGCTGATAATGACAAAAAACATGTAAACAACTTATAGATCCGTATTTTTAAAATTAATTATAATATATTGAAGTGACTATATTTTCAAATTATTACGAATTTTATGTGGTGAAATATTGTGTTTGCACTTTTTATTCATATCGTTAATAATTTTATAATATTTGACTTCAAAGTTGAGCTTGTAAAAATTTCCAAAATAAAAATTATTTCCAAAATAACCATTTACAGATTAAAATTAATATTACAATTAATATGATTTTTCTATTATTGTGATATTATTCATGATTATAATCTTTTATCGAGTCAATACATTATAAAAGAAATACTTTCTACACTTATATTGGGGGTTCTTCAAAGGTACATTGTAAAACTGACGTTTAATGTTGTATTGCTTTTTAACTTAAATTCCCGTTTATATATAAATAATTTCTACAATATTGTTTAATTTCAATATTTGTACGAACTTTTAAGAAAAGATGTATAACGATAAGTAGAATTTTTTACTCAGATTTTTTCTTTTATGAGGGAACTAATTATGTAGCGATGAAAAAATTAATTATATATTTATTTAACAATACAACAGAAGTAATTTAAACGGTATGCAGTTAATAACAATAAAATAGTTGTTGGTTTGGTTACTTATTCCATTTAATCTTAAATTTTATTTTATGTAAATTTAAAATGACATGATAGTGTAAAAAATATGTACTGTGTTTTGTACGAGTACATTCTAGTTATTAAAACTGTATAGAATAGGAAATGAGGAAATGAAAGGTCTTATGTCAGGTACAATATGTGATAAGTGTTTTATATTATTTAATATTCTTATAGAAAAAATGTTGATAAATAGAAAATAGATATCCTAAATGAATTTGTCTGATTTGTAAATTAAGGTGTAAATATGCATGAACGGAAGAATACTAATGAAATTTTAATAGCTGTTTTAATTTGTGTATAAAATTGCAGTAATTAACGCTTAGTAATAAACAAAAGGCAAATACTTACATGTAGTGGTTTTTTTTTAGAAATTACATATTTTTAAGCCAGTGTAGAAAAATGTGTTACTAATTAATTCACAATGTAGAATACATGCATATATTACATAATAATCTTGCAAGTTTATAGATAATTTATAATAATATGTAATAACGACAATAATTTATATATGTCTTTTCAATTATGTAGGTATAAAAAATGTTAGAAATAATAAAAATATTAATACGTTCTAAAAATATTAATATATATTAATTTACTAATAACAATAATATAATAATTGTTTAATTGGTCTCTTACCTAATAGTAAGAGTTTTTATTACATTTTATGCAAATTTTTTTAATAGTTGCAATGCTTTCATTCCGCTATACTATTTGGGTATATTAAGTTTGATGTGTCAGGGTTGCCAAAACTTCATAATGGTTGAAAATATTTTTTGTTAAATTATTTGATATTTGTACATAACAGCTTACTGAGACATAGCGCACTCAAGTGATAATTTAATAAACGTCTGATCGTAATTTTTTAATTATTTCTAAGTACAGTAAACTACAATTAAACTGTCAAAGTAGTCTAATTTGTTTTGTTGTATATAAGAGCAAAGAACAGAGAGAAAAACTGATATATTTACAGTAAAACTTGTTTTTGTACTTACTTTTTTATTTGTACTCCTAGTTATTATTTATTTTTCTCAAACACATTAAATAGTAAAATCACTGTTGTAAGGAAATAAAAAAGGAGTATCAAATTATTAATTTAATTTTATAAAATTACTAGAATTATTAACTGTGATTGTTCTTGCGAGAATGTGTCGAAACATACCATATCTTTAAAATGACTTTTGTGTTTAATATTATAACAATCAGTTTACTATAGATATTAGAGTTATTATTGAAGTGATTTTAAACCTTTAAGTTTCCTTCTTTATAGGTATTTTTACTTATATCTCATCAATTGGTCCTTCTTAGTAAAAAAGGCTTACGTATATTATATGATTACTTTATGACTGCTGATATATTTAAAGTCAAATTCTAGACTCTATTCGCTTTAATATCTATGCAGTTATTATCTTATTCTTCCTCCTATTGAAAGAAATTTTGAAGTATAAAATTAAAGGTATGACATTTAGCCATGTTGAAATTGTGCTTCAAATACGATCATCTTAACAGATTATTAAAAGTACTGTGATGTAAGTATGTCTTCTGCTATTATATCTTCAATGCCCATTTCATTTGATCAGAATTCGACTTCCAATAAATGAAATTAATATGCACCTTTTAAAGAAGAGTTCTTTGTGAGTCTATCAATTACAATTATAGATTTTAATACAAATAATGTCATAACTTTCTTAACTTTGTGTCAATAACTTTTCCTACTTATCTTCTCTCTTACAAGGAGGTACTTCACCCAACATTCTATAGGTTGACAGATTATTGTTTGCCTTGCTTCTAATCTTTAGATACAAATCCGTTTATTTTAAAGTCACTGAATTTTTTTTAAGCCCTAATCATTCATACATTGATGAATGTAGAGTTTATAATTAGTCATATCTAACCGTAGTTCTACTCAGCTAATTTCATTTCTCATTTGATCCATTTAAATCTTTTCCCTTTTTATACTTGTCCATGCCTTTTGGCAAATATGAATCCTTAGTTAATATCAAGCTGGTTTTTCTTTTACATCTGCCCGGGATTATAGATTTAAATTTCAGTTTGATTGTCAGGGAGTCTACTATTAAATGCGAAAGACAAGTGCCACACATCTTTGCTGTCGAGCATTCGCAGTTCTCATATAAGTTAAACCAATCATATATTTATTGTCCATGTTCCACAGGACAATCCACGATAATAAAAATGTTAGAATGATGGTTAGTTGTACTCATAAATAGCAATTCTGTCATTAAATTTAGTCATTTCATGAACATTATGACAAAAAATAATTCCCTAAAATATGCTTTCCAGGAAGCTAAATCTGGGTAGTAAAAGACTAAATGCATGAAAGTTTCTTTCTCTAGTATGGTAAGTTTCTATAATTCCACAATTTCTACAATAAGTATTAAATGGAATGCTTAAGTTGTTTGTGTGGGTTCTATACCACAGAGGATATGATAGTAAACCTTGCACTATTCATACCAGTTAATGAGTTCTCAGCACCCGGT
>NC_051847.1:232786553-232793432 GCF_002237135.1 Teleopsis dalmanni | reverse complement strand
TTTAATAAAAAATTGATTAAAGTCACACAATGAGTACGAATTTTAACAATAAAAATTTTAATTAAAATTTAATTATTTTGGTATGAAATTATAATTTAAATTAATAAATATGTCTGAATATTCGTAACACCTGCGTTGAAATTACAGATTATTTGACTGAAGTACAAGTATCTTATTTCAAAGTAAACGTAACTTTAAGATACATATAATGTGTCATAACGTTTCATCATGATTTGCAAAAAAAAAGTATATAAATATAACTAAATTACTTATTTATATATTTAAAATTTAAATTTGAGAATTTTATAAGAAACAATATTTTCTTGCAAAAATCCGGTTAAAAAGATATCAAAACAAGCACGCAGTGTGTTTAGTGGCTAAATTACGAAGCCCGCAAAAATTTTGTTTGTACGAAAATTTACTTAATATTGTATCTGTATCTGTATCTGTATCTATATGCGTATCTGTATCTGTGAAAACAGATTGAATTCATTGCAAAACATTATGAGGTTCCACATAGCACGAGTAGCAAAAAAAAAAAAAAAATTGAATATCTGTTTAAAAATGCTGCAATTGTACGAATACAAATTCCTTATAATTAATATGAGAACCAAAATAAACAAAAAATATTATTATTATGTATATATTACTTAGAACTGTTTATAAAATTTTAGAATCCGCAACTGAAATTGCGTATTTCAATGAGTCTGTGTTTGATTTCGTTTGAATTACAAAAGGCAAGAAGAAACATCGTGAAACACAATTCAAAAGTTCTAAACGATGTGCGTTTGGGCTTCCTATTTCCTGGTAGCTCAAAATGTACAATCTCAAATACAGAACAAATTAATTAGCATGTTTCAAGATTGTATGCTGTAAGCGCTAAACAAACTCTCAGATACACTTGACCATAAATAGATAACAATTAAATTTCGACTTTAATAAATTGTTTCATTATCAAATTGTTTGGCATTCTGACTATTTGAGCGAACGCCTGCCTAACTGCTTAGAACTAGCTAGCTTAGAACTAGCGTTTTTTATTGTTTTCATTAAACCGTTTGTTTGATTCATCACCAATATAATTATAGATACATATATCAGTTAAACTATTAGATAAAATTATACGCAGTTTGAATACAATAGAAAAAAAACAAAACAAAACAAAAAATTAATTAAAGTCGCAATCGCAGCTTATTAAATAATAAATTTATTAATTAAAAATTATTCTGTGTATTCACGTGTTGCGATTGTCAGTTAGTCTGTCACTCTGTCAGTTTGTCATTTTGTCATTTTGTCAGTTTATCAGTCTGTCCAGTTTGCCAGTACTGATGCTTACAAATTAGTTGGTGTCTAATGCTATGGAGGAATGCGCGTGAGCATACATTGGCGACCCCTAGGCGTATACGCAACATTTTAATAATGCTAATTGAAATTAATTTTCCAACACTCTATGCTTTGTTACCGCAAGTATCTAATTGAATTGAAATTTTATATAAATTTACACCTTGAATATTGTTTGTATTCAATGTTTATTGTATTTATATTGCATATAATTTACAATAACAGTTTTTACATGAGTACACCACCAAAAATGAAGACTTGAAGAGTTGAAGAGAAGCGAAACCCGACGCCAATTTCATACCAACAAATCCAGCAATCAGCAATCAGCCGCCAACGTAGTACATAAAATGTTTAAATATACGAAAAAGTACAGTTCATGGCTATGAGCCGAGTTCAAAGTCCAGTATCTTGTGCCACGCAGCAGCAGTAACTTAAGCCAAAACGGTGACTCGACATTTCATCTTTAGGTTTTTTTACAATACTTAACTATGTATGCGCTACCAAACTCTATAAGAAAATGAGAAATATCTGTTGACTCCATTTGTTGTATTTTTTGGTGTGTATTGGGTTTAGAGTGATATTACCAGTTTTGTTTTTGTTTCGGTTGTCATCGTGCCATTGTGATAATTTGTGCACAAATCATTTCCTATTCTATAGATCGGAACTTGAAACACTATACTCTCACATACTACATATTGTATACTAACTACAAGATATCGACTCGGATTCGGTTTACGCATCTTCTGAGTATTTCAGTTTTTTTTTTTTTGTTGTGAGGAAGGTCTGAGCGTCTCCATGAAGCCGTGCTTAAACGCATTAAATTGATATTTTCATGCTAGTATGAACTCATTAATAATCATCTCGAAAAATCCAAACGATTTTGTTTATCTCATTTTTTATTTCTTAATTGTTTTTAGTAATTTTCATACAAGTTTCTTTAGTGTTTTTATGAATAACTTTTATTTTTTATTTAGTTTTGTGTATATTCCATTTGCATCGCACTTTACGGCTATCTTCATACCTTCTTTATGCTCACCGGTGAACATGTCTTAATTAAAACTTGAGTGTCAATAAAAAACTTGTAAAATGGATTTGAATTTGGACTTTATTTTAAGTACAACAACAGTTACTTTTGGAATTGAAAAAAATTATAAATCGTAGACGGGTCAATTACGTCAATTTGGAAAATAACGCAAAAATTTGGACTACAATGAATACTAATTTTTATAATTTTTAATTAGTTTAAACCTCTAACTGGAAATATTATTGAGGTTATATGATTCGGCAAGTATTTATTTACAAGAAGGGAAAATGATTTTATTTATTCAAAGGAAAATGAAAAAAAAAAACCAAATAAATTAGAATGTCGAAAAGAAATATAATTTTTGAGAACTCAAATTAGCAGGAGCAGGAGATTTACATCCAAAAACTACTGTTCTATATTTGGGATTAAATGTCACTAACCAATCGATTTGAAGTTCCAATATTAGCAAGGAAAATAAACTGCACAGATTTTCCAAAAGACTGTGGAACAACATTCAAAATAGAATTAGGAATTTTTTAACAAATATTTGTTATGAGAGAAGTATTGTTACCAATATAAACATGTATATGATTGCTTAGCTTATGTGGCCATAACAATCTATTACCGGATTTTGGCCTGGCGCAGCAGAACTCTCCAGGCATCTCTGATGCATGTGTGTCTTCTTCAGTTTCATCAATTTGATCACTCCAATGAAGGATCGGTCTAATTCTATGCTTTCTTCCTCCAACTACTGCTCCAAATAATTTTTTCGCTGGAGCATCTTCATCCATTTTCACAACATGATCAAGCTAGCGAAGCCGTCGCCAACTCGTAGTGGACCAAAGATCTTACGAAGAACTCTTCTCATGCTTCTGTGTCATACAGAAGCACAGGAAGGATAAGAGACCTATTGAGCGTAAGTTTTGTTTGTCAAGAGAGAGCTCTATACTCCAGTTGCCTACTGAGCCTATAGTAGTACCTATTAGCAATGGTGATTCTTCGTCTGATCTCTAGACCGATGTGAGTCTAGAGACATGATGACATCCCTTATCATGTGATTTTTTTAATTTCGTCATGGAAGTGGTTATGCGGTGGGTTGGTATTCATTGTAATGGAAAAATATTCTAAACATATATACCTATATAAAGTATGTATCTTTATATTTATATTATACTATATATTCACATATATTCATATATTAAGCGTTTACACTTACATACTACCTGCCTCTGTACAGATCTCTATGAGTATAGGCTATGAACTAACTTTAAAGTTGATTAGTAACATCAACTTAAAAGGGGTAAATTTGTAAGTTATTTGTAAGTTATTATCAGCTTTTTATATATTTCAAGGAGTTAAAGCACTTATACCTATTGTCTTTCTAAGAGCCCGTCTGAGTGCTGTCTATCTTTACACAAATTATTCCTAAAAGGTAAGTTTAGTGAGTAAAAGTCTTACACGGTTACATAATTTGAATAGATTAAGAATTAAATAGATACAAGTATTCATAGATGATTACAATGAATTTTTTTATCTAAGTATTTCGATATGTACACATATATACTGCCTGAAGTCCTTGGTGTTTTTTTTTGTTAGAAAAACGGTGTTAGAAAAACGGAAATACTGAAGAAATACAAAATAATAATGCGTTATAATAGGGCTGTTTGTGTGCAAATCTCTGACATGATCATAAAGTAAGATAATATGTTAAGTATTTAAGAGTCCTTTCATTAAGTGTGCCATTTAATATGAATTGGACAAGGTAGAAAAATAGCAAAGACTCTATAGTTTTCTTTTAATATCTGTAAGAACCATTGGTTGAATTACTTATGGAGAAAAGAAAAAGAGAGTAAGTATTATGAGACCTTAAATTTTTTTACTTCCAGGGAAGTGGAAAGTAAGAATTTAGAAAGTTTGGATTGAAGAAATATTTAATAAGATTTCTGACTAAAAATTTATATATATATAAACTATATATATTTATTTATTTGTATATAACTTTTACATTTTAAATTTATAAAATTTCTGAGAGATTAAAAAAATTATTTTATATTAAATATTTTGTATATATTTACACAATAAGTAAATATATGTAATGTATTGAAAGTTTTACTGAGTTTACTCGTAGGATATGCACCTGGTAATTCCCACAATCAGCAAATTTAATTTTTGTTTTTGGTAAAAAATTGTTCTACGGTATTCGGTAAAGAGTTGGATGTTCTTTAAATATTAAAAAATTATTATTAAAAAATTTTTATAACTCTCTTAAAGAATATAAATAATAGGTTTAATAACAATGAATTAAATATTAATTACAATGTAATAAGTGATTTTAAATGACTTTTAAATTAAGCCGAACTAAGGTTATACTTAACAAATTAAACATAAATTAAAAATAGATTCTATATAGTCGAAATAATTCATTTTGTATTATTTATAAAAACATTGATCGATAAGGATTAACAAAAATTAATCATGTTAATCGCCAGATTGTCTACTTAGTTTGTTTCCTCTTTTTTTTCTGTTTTTGCAAAACGACGTAAGAATAACAAAAATATTTCATTAATAATTTTTTGCAATAATTCCAAATAATATCCGCGGCAATCTTTACGATTCTTTGTTTTGTTATGAGATATGCATATAATTATATTTATAATTTTTTTTAACTTTGAAAAATTAATTAGTACTTCAGTAATCTTAAGTTAAGATTATCATCGATGCAAAAAATCCAAAATAATATCAGCTCACCTCATAAATTTTTTATAAGTACCTGAAACTGATTTGGTTAGATTCTCTGTCAAGATAATTTATTGTTTGGATTTTCGAATATTCGGTTTTGGGATATTTTTACTGGTTATTCTTATCTAAAAACGAATGATTTTTTATATCGGACGTAATTTTTGTTATTGTTAAATATTTTAAATCGTTTAGATAACTCAAAAGTGTACGTATATATATTGCACTGGATAGATAGTTAGTTTATATTTATTTAAAATATTTTGTTTAGATATTATCATTGAAATAACCAAGAGAAAGGAGTTTGTCTAATGTCATGAATAATTTCTAATATTTTAAAAATAAAAGGATTAATAACTTAATATTAATATATTGCACAATGCTAAGGTATCCTTCTTCACCAGAACAGAGTTGAGTTTGCTGGTGGGATGTAATTATAATTCTTTATTATAGTCAATTTTCTCTACAAGAGTTTTTATAATTCCATAAGAAATGTCGAGTATATAGCGACTTGTTATCACTGTACGTAATTATTTTAATACAAATTTGTGTTATGAGATTATAATGATCTTTTAATATATATAAGGATCTTCTATTCCAAACAAGCAAATAGTTAGGGAAGGAGCACGAACGGCTAAAAATAATTATGAAGAGTATGAAGATATAATTGAGGCTTATGAAGACATAAGCTGATCTAAATAATCATTTATTTTAATTTTAAAAAATATGTATTCATTATGAATATCGATGTATATAAAATATCAAAAATCTGTTCTTAATGTTCTAATCTTATCACAACTGTATAACTAAGTGATGTGTCTCATATGCCCAAAAATGTGCTGTGAAAATTTTTGTAAGATTATATATGTGGCAATCGATCGTTACTACCTCAAATAAGGTCTTGTATATATATTTCAGGTATAAGTCTAAATAGAATATATATATTATTGTCTTTAATTTTGGTTTTTAATGCTAGAACATAGGAGGAAGTAGCTCAAGTATTTTTCAGATAAAACATATTTTCAGAATATCTACTTCTTCCTCATAATATTGCCAAATTTGTGCTAAGTATGTTTGCATCGATCTAATAACCGCCTAAAATAATTTAAATTTTATTTTGATAGAAGTTTGTTCCACATTAAAACATGTCTTACCAGCTAATTCTCATTATGGGTGTTAAAGTCAATCCAAAATGTTCATATCCAGGTATAATTTATATACCTTTTCCTTTGAATATAAAATGCTTAGGCTTACTCTTCTTTGATTTTTCAAGAAATCATGATCATCGACTTATATAAATTGCCTTCCATAATCCATAAGATTCTAAGCGAAAGGTTATTTTTTGTAGGTATTTAGCGTCAATCGCAAGTACAATGTCATCTGCATAAACCAGGTGGTAATCCTTTTGGCATTAATGTTGGGATAGTTGCTGATGAAAACGAAGAAAAGACGATTGAATTATCAAATTATAGAAATTGCAAAGAAATGTTTGAATCTGTCTCGCTTGAGGAGTTTTGGTGCAAAAGGCCAGTTCCATATATTAAAACTCGCGGCATTGTTTTGCGTTATCTGAAACTCTTCTCCACGTTCTTTTTATATGAACAAGAATTTTCTGCTTTACTTGTTATTAAGAATAAGTTTCAACATCGATTAAATGCAAGTACTGCAATGCGTGTAAATTTCGACTTAAGTCGTGAAGCGGATAAATAAAAAAGTCCCCTAGAAAATATAAATGTTAAAATAACACAAACATCAGATCCAGGATTTCACAGCTTGTAAAG
>NC_051847.1:232774519-232786453 GCF_002237135.1 Teleopsis dalmanni | reverse complement strand
TGTACTTAAATGAGACTTTTTGTCTGGTGTGAACAGAACCAAAATATATTTTGCCCTTCAGTTGTTATAATTAATTAACAGTGCAAAAAAGCTATGCTTACATTTGTTTATTTATTTATTTATTTTCTCATTATCATACACATTAATATTTTTTTGTGTGGCACATGTACTATGCATTAAATATATTTAAGCATTTTTTAAATATTTAAAATTTTTGTTTTATATGCGGTCTGCGTTCATTTTTTTCCTCTCTCCCCAACTGCTTTTGCACTTATAATTAATTCATTCGTCGTCGTCATCACTGACCACTCAAACTGTATTCAATATACGCTCCGGAATGTGTGACGTAGTACAGTATTGTTGCCTTCCGCTCACTTATTGACTATCAGACTACCAGAAATCAGATAATGAAGATCAAACTGATCATTTTACAGTGCGGCAGGTACTCACTCATAAAGGCAACTAATGAAATCACATTCAAAACTGAATGCGAAAGCTTTAAATGGAAAAACCTGTCTGCATTTGTAATTATACATTATATTTTTTAGTTCTTATTATTTGAGGTTTTTTTTTTGTTTATTTAAATGTTTTGTACTTTATAAGAACGATGCTAAAAAAAACAAATGATATGGTTCTGCAGCATTGTATATTTCCAAAGGAACGTAAAAGTATCATCAAGGTCAGACATACTCATTGAGACGATCATTAAATTCCTAAAAAGAGGACTGAAAAAGGAAAGTTACAAATGCTTTTAGTTGTGATAAGCAAAGTATCTATACAATGGAGACCTTTACGGAAAAGTTTAATGAATTTTGTTTACATAAATATTTTATTTCAATCGAATGAATAATAAAAAAGTGTTTTGTAATAAATTTGAAGAACGTTAATAAATAATAATTTTACATTTTTAAGTAATTTCTTTACAAGTTAATTTCAAGTAACATTTAAAAAAGGGATTGATGAAATGGTAAGTTTGAACAAATTATTATTACTAAAAGCATCAGTGCCCTCCTTCTCTGCCCGGTAACATTCCCTTTTTGAAGTGTTGAACAGCACTTGGTCATCGTACTTGACAAGTTGACTGACAGTTTTCCATACATATGCTATAACCACGGTTGCAATGCAAACAACTTCTCAATAAGCTCCCGTCTAATATCTTCCGGGACGAAGGACGTCTCTGAATTCGAGCAAAAACTCTCCTAGATTGGAATCAAGATATAATAATATACTAAACGGTTACTTGTCACTCATCAATTCTCAATGTGTGCCATAACTGCAGCTTTACCTCCATGATGTCATCCATCTATTTTTCTGCTCAAATGCACTCATTAATTTGTGTCCAATTGATGTTTGGACACGCCCCATTAAACTGTGCAGATTCTGACCTTTCCTCTGACCTAGTACTAAGCACCCTTATTATCTGAGCTCATACTTCAATGAGAGGCATACAGATCCTTTCATCATCTCCTCTCTAATAATGACCTTCGTCAGTTAGCTCGTTCGCTTGTTATTGTCTGCTTGAAATATCGAGTAACGTTACCTATACCTTCTATTGATTAGGCGGTTGTGCTTTTCCAAGACTTTAATCACTTAGTGGAATATTTATTCGCCGGTAATATACAATAATTGGCATCATGGGTTTCAAAGCGAGCAACTTTCTATCCGAGTCTTTTTTTTCCATTCGGACTAGAAAACTTACCCAGCTAAGAATGAACATTTTAATATGCTTATCTATATCAGTATCGAGTTAAAACTAACACTCGTACAGTTTAAAATTCCAACCTGTGCGTTACTTATTGCCAACACATACAAGACAATACATCTTTTGATGCTCTCAATACCTTCTTAATCTCTGTTATTCAAACTTTGTTCAATAACTAAATCGCCATTATTCAATCTTCTGCACATATGCACTGCAGGCCATACTTGAAGATAAAAGTTTTGTAGAGCGTTATTTTCGTTACCCGATAAAAATCGCTATTTGTTAATTAACTACTGCGTTTAAAGTAGTATCTATTGACAAGAGTGTTGCTTTTTTTAATACCTATAGTTTCTGAATAAACATATTGTTTCACAATTTCAATCTCATGTTAGAAAACATGGTCCTCAAGAGTATGATAAACATTTAATGGATTTATTATACTAAATTTAAATTTAATACATATAACTTACTAAAAATAATTTTTTATACTGATGCTTCAAAGTAATCAATATCGATTTTTTTTTACTTCTTGACTATATACACTGAAAAGGTTTTCTTGTTTTTAAAAAATGTTTATTTTATCTAAAAAAATTAAACAAAAATCTTAGTTATTATAATAATAACAATAATTCAAAATAAATTATTAATCGTATTCATCCTTATTTTATACAAATTCGAAGACCTGTTTTATAAGTATTCTCACCATGATAAACCGTTTAAGTTCTAATTCTGTTGACTGGAAAAAATGCGAACCAGAAATTCAATGGAGAGTTGGCGACGCGTGGCTTTCGTAATTAATATTCAGAATATGAAATTAGTATTTGTGGGAATTTATAAAGACACTATATGGTTAACAATAAAATATGTATTGAAATACCATATATTTAGTCTGCCTTTCTTTACATATCTTCGCTTTTATTTTCTCAATAATTTATTCATGAGGAGTGCGATAACATAAACGGAATTTTTGTGCCAAGCTTCATGCCTTCTAAAGAGTAAATATATAAAAACGGGCACTTATCTCCGGGCACGTTTGGGCGGGCAACGTACATGTACTGATTACTACCAAGGCTCTATTTACTCTGAATTTTCCAAATTTGATTTTTTATGACGTATATCATTTATAAAACAATTATGGCTTTACTGAAACGTAATACTAGTAATCTATTTTTTAAAAATTTATAAAAAAAAATTCTTATGGTATGCTTACGTATATGATTAGATTTTTTATTATTATTTAAATATAAATATCTTATTTATTTCAATACACACAAACTGTTTCATATAATGTATAAATTGGTCCTTTATTTAGATAGATTTGTTTTAGATATAGTATTTTAAAGGTACAAGTATAAAATATATTTGTGGATTATAGGCAGAAGAGAAGCTCTGAAGTTGTAAACTTTACTGATTGTCTTTAACCATTTCATAATTATTTCTGTAAAATTGTAATGACTACAGAATACTTTAATTGTTTATATGTATATATATACTTTTCAAATAAACATGTTTACTTACATAAAGGCATATTTATTTCCAGTGATTTGTAGGTGTTAACATTCAATTTGCATAAAAGTACGTAAATATCGAAAAAACCGCAATAATTTGCTGAATCACCTATGGACTTAATATACGTCAGCGTTTAGTGTGAATTCATGAAAGAACGATGACTTTCACAATTAAATAAAATATAAATTTTTTTTTGTCCTAGATACAAATTTACTCATAACAGATTTTTATTTCAACTATAAAAAATATTTACTACTTTAACTGTAATAAAAATAGAAATAAATTAAGAATTTATTAAATATATTAAAGTAAAATGATCATCTGTATTGATGTATTGAATACTTTGACTTCTAACGAATAAATCGTCAATCACTATAAGAGCTACTTGGAATGCGTATATAATATTATTAACAAAGATATCACATAATACAAAAAAATATAAAATAACTACATTAAATTTAATGTTTCAAAGCCAACTATGACGAAAGAAGCTATTTTCTTAATAGATACTACTTTTTAATAGAAAGATTTTTTATACAATAGTTAATTACAATAATAAAATTTGAATTAATTAAAAATCTTACAGCTGATCCTATAGCTCTTTCAAGTATTGCCAAAGACACATCTTCAGTGACCTTTATTGGAAATGCTTCTTTTATTTAATTTGTCATAATAAATAACAGTACTGCAATGCAGCAATTAAAAAACTAAAATTAATTAATTCAATTATTCTGTAAGTGATGTATAATTTTGCTCTAATTTAAAACATCAGTGAATTTGTTAATGACCTTTCACAATAAATTCACAAAATTGTAAGTTCGAATAATATAAATCAAGTATGGCTTCGGATCAACTGGCTAATTTACATTTACTCTGAGCTTTAAATTTGACAGGGTATAAGTTCAACACTTGGTACATGCAGTCTCAAAAAACTATTTACAAATAATTAAATATAAGAAATAATTCTAAGACCACTGATGATGGGTATTTGTCAATACTTGCAACAGTTGTAAGATCAACTAAAAATTTAATTCAATAAAAATAAAATTTTCGTTGTTGTAATTGACTACTCTTCAAAAACCTTTTCATTAAAAAACTACATTAAAGATTTCTGATAAAAACAAACTCCAAATAACTACATAAATTTTAAAATAATTTATTTATATATAATAAATAACTGAATAATTAGTTATGATATATGATTCAATCTATTGTAGATAACACAATGAAATACATATTCCAATATGCGTAAATAAAAAATATTTGAGTATTGTCAATTATACATTATATTATTTTATTACTAATTAAAATTAAACTAATTAAAAAACTAATTAAGAACATTTCAATCATTCTACAAGATAGCTATAACAACAGCACTTTCGCTTAGCATTGCGCAGAATATTCCAAGACATGGTTTTTTAGATCGGTTATTTTTATTCACCTACAAAACTACAAATGTTTAATATAGATCTGAAAATTTCATTACCTCAGAATTAAGTGTGACACTTATAATATAATCAACTCTAATAGAATGATAACGTATCACATGATCGTATCGCGTTTACTTGAAGTAATCATTGTTTTTAATAGCAACTATAACACTAACTATTCCATCAGCAAGGGAGCACCAAAGGGTATGCAACAAAAAGATGAACTACTACTTTTCTCAACAAATGACAAGTGAAGATGAGGTACAAATCACCACAATTTATGGATTGCTGGAATGATACATAATTCAATCATTTGGCTCAAACGAAAATTGGGAGACGAAGATTAATATCTCACTCACATGTTGACCAGATACGAATACTTTTACAAGTACCTATACTGCATGAGAGAAGCGGATCTACACTAATACATTTATAGTTTCACAGGTTCATACGCAAACCTTATTTTTTTGGATTGGGTCAATAAATCCCGAATATATTTTCAATATAGTTGAAAAGATGAAAGCGAATCCAGAGAACTCTTGCTGTGGATTGTAAATCAAAAGATCATGATCTAAAATGCCAACATTAAAGAGACCCTACCCGAAGTAATGCATAAGCGGTTGAAATTATGATTTATATAACAATATTTACAATATTTAAGTAAAAAAATACAAAAGCAATGAAATAGAATAAAGATTTTAATTGTTTCGCGTTATAATTACTTGAGCCCTATAACCCAAAACTCGTAAAGAATTCAATTAAATAGTTTCAAAAGCAGCTGTTGTTCATCACATGGCATACATTGATATGATGAATGATCTCAACAATTTAACGCTCTTGTTGATCATGACCAAAACGGTATATATCACAATTGTCAATTTCCTATCATTATTTTGGTTAATATTTTTTGTCTAAATTTGAAAGGTGACTATCTTTATAATCATATGCTTACTTATCCACACAAAAATATAACTATTTACTCATTATTGACATAAATTTTAACATTTTTTACTGAACAAGACTAATTTGACCAAAGTGACAGGCACAGAAAGCCTCATCACCGTGACCAAACTTAAATCGAAATATCTAACTTCCACGTATTCTCTAGTTTTCATTTACATTTAAAACAAAAACAATTTCAAATTTGACATGACCATGACTGTCTGTATAACATGGCCCTTACTATCATCGATAAAAACTTGACATACCAAGATTACTGATATAATTTTACAAAGCAAGTAATTTAAGAATTTTAACCGATATTTCTAAGTGGTCATTTGAAATGGTACAAAATATCGAAAATTAAGACAAGAAGCTTGCCTACAAAACGACTCGTCTTCGACAATTTGTGACTGAATAGAAGCAGTTAAGACATATTTTGATCAATCAAAATTACTAAAATTTAGTCTTATCCAGAGACGACAAAATATACAAAATTTACTATACATGATATCGGTCCATTTTCGAGTCCATATTTCTGAAGAAATATACAAACCACATAAACTGTAAGTGGAAGTTTTAATTACATAACAACATAAATAGCAATATAACGGATATAGAAATTTTTAAAATTCTATCACAGAAAGGTTATAGAAAAGAATGTCAACAGAAATTATAAATATAAGCTGTAGAAGATAATATTGCACAGAACATGACATATTGATCGTCATTTAATTAAGGAATCCTTTATAAAATTTAAGATTTTTGAACTTTAACATCCACAAAGCAAATAACATCCACGGACGATGTAATGCCCTAATAATTCAGTTATTATATAATAATGAACCTTAATTATTGAATTATTATTTTGGATTATTATACTCCAATACCAAGGTATATTAAAGTACTATCATATTCGAAGATATATGATTATCACCACAATAATTTCTTATGAATCTTATATACCCTTACAAAGTGCTTTTGGCAAGAGTCCTTTCTATTAACACCCACATGCTTCATTATGTCACTTTCTTAAAGTTGAATTTATTTACAGTTTATTGATTTTAACAATAACCTCAAAAGACAAACAACATATGAAGCGGTTATAGTAAAAAAAAAAGAATTTGTTAATTAATAAATATTAAAATAGTTAAAAATAAAGAAAAAGTAAATAATAAAGAAAAAAGTTCTAATGAATAAGCTTATGCCATTAATTTGAAAAAACAAATCTATATCAATTCATAAAAGAGAAGATTAAGGAATATAATCAATCTCTAGCTATATGTCTTCTATTAAACGAAATCCATAGACACCAAAAAAAATTCAAAGTGATATTGATATACAGTCAAACTTCTTACTCGAAGTACCAAAGGTTCGACTTATGGTGACTTCGAGTTAAAGGATATTTTTATAATTGTATATAATTTACTATCTGAACCCAGTTCCACTCTATTTAATTTAATTTATAGAAAATTTGAGTTAAAGAAGTTCCAGTTCTGGAAGTTTGACTGTTTTTATAAAACTGAATTATTCAATTACTATTTTGGTTTAGTTGTAATACTAAGTTTATAATAAAGTAATATATGTTATATATAATACTAGCTGACCCGGCGAACGTTGTTTCCCCTTGCAATTAATTTTCCTGGCTCAGCTGAGTTATAATATTTGTGTTGTTATTCAACTTAACCTTTAGCATTTTAATGCGAAAATTATTTTGAATTGATTTTTTCTTTTGATCTGCAAAAAGTCCATATGCATTACTTAGTTTACAAATATTTTCATGTTACTTCAAATCCTTATAAGCACTACATTTTAAATGAAAAAAGGTTATTGTTTATCACTTCATCAGACTAAGCAATTATTGACCTCAGATCTGCATACTTCCCCGAGGAGAATGTAACCATTCAGAGATTTGATTACGCGGTGTTGATAAGTCTGTCAGATTTCGTAAATAATTTCACCGCAGCATGATTATAGGTGAGCCAATTTTTAATCTTAAGTTATATGGTAGCATTCCTGGTTTGTATAGTTGTCGTTTAGCATTCTGTCTGAAACGGTATTGAACAACTGGACCAACTGGTTGTGATTTTTTAAAAACGGTTCTAAAATACCCACAATTTCTTGCTCCTCCATCTGCTCGATATGGTTGTACTGGCAACGTGCGTTTATTTGCTGCTCCTCATTACTCATGAAGTAGATTTGCAGAAATTTGGGATCGTTATTAGGTATCGAAATTAAAGAACCAATTTGGTGATACACTTGGCCCTGAATCTTAAACGTTGATTGAAAATTGCGACCATCCTCATTCTAAACGATTTTTGTTGTTCCAAATGATGTCATTTGAAAGCACGAATTGAATTTGCGAATTTTACGAAAAAAACAATTTAGATTGAGATGTAGGTCCAGCCAATAGTGCTTTCAATAGTTCTGGCGGCGAATTAAATGGTTGCAATACAACTTTACCAGATTCATTTTAGAGATTTTAAACTTTTTAAACAAATCAAAGTAAGCATGAATAAATTTTAAATTTCTAATATAAATGTACATGGATACCAAAAAATAAAAAATTAATTAAAAAGACATTATCCAGTGGGCCAAATTGTGAATCTAAACCTTCCTTCAATCCACTTGAACACTCACAAAACATTTCATCAAAATCGGTTCAGCCGTTTAGGAGGAGTTCACTGTCAACACACGTACAGAAGAATTATATATATAAGATAAATGAAATAATATAATATTTTATACACTATTTTCATGTTTTCTTTAAGGAACTCTAGTAGATGGCGTTAGACGTGAAAACATGTCTGTGTGGTGGTTATGTGAGCGGTAAATATTGAATTATTAAGAATTTGCTAAAAAGTTTTGATTTTTTGGAATTTAAACTATTTTTTCTAACTTTCAGAGGCGATATCCAATTGGAAGATATTAAAGAATACATTTTATTTTTTACATATTTCTGCTCCTTCTTTCCTTTCTATGCTAAAGGTTATTTTTGTGCTTGATGAACTTTTTAAGCAAATAAATTTTTTTTTAAATTCCTATAATTTAAATATACCAGTAATAGAATTATCTTAAACCCAAGAGAAAAATAATAAGAACTATTTTTGAAATAATCCAAAACTACGTTGCAATAAAATAAGTTTGCCGGGAAGTTATGGTTCCTTCAATCTTTGAGGTACATACTAATAAAAAATACATGATAATATTAAAGTTCTGAAAAATATATAATGCGCAGAAGAAATATTCATAAAGATATTAGTTTAACATATTTTATATAATTATATGCTTCACAAACAACAATGTGGAATGTATCGGAAACTCTTTAAAGTATGGAAGATATCACAAATAGGTTAAAAACTCTATAAACGACTAATAATAGTAATTATAGATAAATAGAGCAGACTTGATTATTAACCCGCTTTCAATTACTGTTTTAAATAAAATAGCTATTATATAAGTTTCAAGATACAAGATACAATATCTCTAAAACCAATTAGTAAATTAACTAATTAAATATCATAAAAAAAAACTTCCGATACATATTATACAGAAACTTGTATTATTTTATAATTACATTAACCCTTAATTATAAAGTCTCTAAAACGTAATAAAAACTGTCTATAAATGTAAATTGATGTTAAAACGTTGCTGTAAGTAGAGTAAAATATTTACAAAGTTCATTTAAAGGTAGGAATTAAATTATAAATATTAAATTGTTCGCAAAATACGACTTTTTATGGACATACTTTTTTAATTAGATTCAATTAAAATCGTATGTTGAGTTAAAATAATTGTGGTAGAAGTCACTACAATTTCCTCTTAAATTTACACGTGTTTTGCAGTATAAAGCAATGCTTATAGTCGTACCTATTTATTTAGAAATTTTCCTGAAAACGATTTAATTTAGCTTTTATCTGGCTGAGATTCTGACTATATAGCTATATATGGCTTGTATATGAAACACACTAATTTAACTTTCATAAAGCTTTAATAAGGTTTCAACCTTTCATCCTTCACGAACTATAATCTAGAATCTTTTTCATTATTCTTTTTCATCTACAGTTCATTACCCAGAATTTGACTCACTAAAACCCAGAATAGGTTTTAGTGAGCCAAAGTCACCTACTATAAGAAAATACAATTGGATTACATTCCTTAACTTAATAAAAATATTGCTTATTAAAATAAAAATTTAATAAACCACTTTTTTTATTGATTGCAAGTTAAAGTTAACTAATTTCATTGAAATATATAGGCAAAGAGCAATACTGATACACCATTTACTAAAGTATATAATGAAGTTAAATCTTGGAAATATCAGACTACATATCAATAATTCAACTAAACAAAATTTGAATACATTACGATGTAGACAGTATTCAGGTAAGCAAAGTTATATCGAAGTTATAGGAAACAGCACTAAAAAAGAAAAAATTAAAATTATACTAACAACAAAACAAAAGGAAATAATGTTACAAAAGATATTTGAAAATGTGGCGTCAATATAAACAATTTAAATGTTAAAACAATGTTCTAGGCTTTTTGTTTGCTATAGAATGCAATCAATAAAAAGGATTATGGTATAGGCCAATTTTTAATGGTAACCAATTAATTGTCTACGCTGGGATATGCCCGAAAAATTTGTTAATTAATGTTCTATATTATTTCGAATCTTTTTGGATAAATAGTGAGATTTTTAGAATATATTTTCTAGAATATATGAGCTGATAATCGTTTACAGCAGATAGGTCCAACATGAGTATTATCACATCATATATATATATATTTTTGTCCTTATACTTTATAAATTAAATATTTATATATAAGATAAAACTTTCGTTAATTTCTGAATGAGATCTACTCTAATGGTAGATTATAATTTAAGTAAGACGACCTTACTAACTTGTTATTCCTAAGAGTACGATATACACTTTATTAATATATAAACTGAACACATTTATTTAATGTAACTAATAAAAAAATTTTTGAAGTTGTCGTCGATAAATCCACTGCAGTTCTGGTACTATTTTTATCATCTATATTAAATATAGTATAATACATAGCAGGTTTTTTTATCGATAGTACGTGCTCGACATATATCATATATATTATATGTATTATAATGAATACCAGGTTTATTAATCGCAAGTACGCGCCATTGCAATACAATTACTATTGTTTTTCCCCTTCAAGGATATTATACTTTTGGGAAGTAATGGGTACCAGGCATAACAAAACACATTGTAAATTTTTCTACAGTACGTCTGCAAAATCTACTACATAGCGGATAAAAATATATAAAATATATATAAATTTTTTTATTTTTAAATAATAATTTATTTAAAAATAAAATAAAAATATTCATATAATAATATAAAAATTTGAATTACTTGAAATTAAAACTGTTGTTTTAATCAAAAGCAATTTCTTCAGAGTATGAAACGTAAACACAACTACAGTTATCACTTTTAATATCAAAGTCTGTAAGTTTTGACTTTATACTAATTTCCATAAACATAACATATATCAAAACCAATTATATTATAATACTTATAAACAGCTATTATGTTTTATTTAAATTAGTAAGTCTTCTAATAAGGCACTACAAACTAATAAATAAATAATCCTGATGTGTAAAAAGAATTTAGTCTTATATCTGAGTACTAAATAAATCACATATTATGAATGTATGACAAACTCCTAAGCAAAGGTTAGTTAAATTATTTTTTTAAAGGAGACTACTGTCGTTCTAGAAAATGCACTTTAATATAATAGTACTCGTATAATTAATTATTATAAGATTATAATCATGAATAATGCAAAATTAAAATGAGTTCAATTACCTCATATAACTACGAATATAATTAAGTCAACTAGGTAATTTATTACTAACTGTTTATTAACGTTTTTCTACGATAATGATATATATAACAATATATGTACGTCATCCTATTTGTTCAGTAATTTCATAATCATTTTCCTATTAAAGAGTACAGACTATGTTACTACTGAATTACGATAAATATAATTGTAAAGTAAATTAGTAATTTAAATATTGTATAATTATTAAATGGCACTTATATTTCAGTCTAAATATTGGAAACGTAAATAATTTAAATACAACAACATTTTTATGAAATACTGTGGAGTAAAGTATGAAGATAAACCCCTATCTGGAATTTTCAAAAAACAAAAAAAAAACAGAAATCAGTCGAAATTTATTCTAACGCGTTTGAATTAGACCCCATCGAGTACAATACAATCCTCCAATATATCCTCATATTTTTAAGGATTGCTTATGGTACAGCTATTTTTCATATTGGACTCTCTGGGCTTTTTATTTTTTATGGC
>NC_051847.1:232760723-232774419 GCF_002237135.1 Teleopsis dalmanni | reverse complement strand
TTCTTTGGAGCTCAGTACCGGGTTCGAAAATGCAACTTTACATTCAATAAAAGTAATGAACTTTGAGTTTTAATTACAGTCACAATGATACTGGCATTAAAGGGCTTCTGCGCAGGGCCTTTCCAGAATTAAGAACGAGCAGCAAAAAAGAGAGTATGGACAATAATAATTATTTTCAGTCCAGTATTAAGGTTTTTGTTAAGTGTCTATTATATGTGGACTGTAAGGCAGAATAAAAGAGAAAGTCAAATTTAGGTGGAATCAGAAAATATGTGAATTTGTTGATTTGTTTCTTCCTAAATCTCCTACCTGTTATACCAGGTTATAGTAGTAGTACTTACATTATCCTTTCTATTGGTCGACAAACTATGCAAAATATTTTAGGTTATAAAAAGAGACTTGAATTATGCAGATATCTGGTAAAGTATTAAAATAGTGATAACTTCATGACTTTGACTTTTTAAGAAAATTTAAGACTTCAATTAAAAAGTAAGAAAGGGTAAAAATCTTGGAACAATCGTATATGGGTATGTTTTGCATTAAGGTTCCTGATGTAAACCTTGGTATCTCAACAATGCGGAATCATAAGTCAGTGGGGCTCAAATCTGTGTGTACTTCTTTTAACGATCTCCCGGAGAACATAAGTTTGTTCCTGTAGACAAACGTAAAGGCAGGTTCAGCCGTCTGCTTCTTCATTCCCTACAATGCCTCTATGTTTGGGAATTCAGATGAAAGTGATGTCAGCTAGCCGGTTTAGCTCACCAATTTCAACTTTCCGTTATTTGCATTATAAGGGATTGCAGGGTCCTATTTGTTATTTGGCTATCAATAAAAATGGTAGCACTAGATTTGTCATTGATGTGATTTACAAATAACAGCCATGTCTGTCTAATGGTCAAAACTTCAGTTTAAAAACTGTAGTTTCATTAGATACCCCAAGAAGATGATTGACTGCTGCGTGTGGAGAGAATAATTTTGTTTCTAGTCTATATTTTTCAGTCTATATTTGACTCAATTGTGATTATCGCTACATCGTAGTTTGCTTGAAACTTTTTTTTACCGTCGTTTTTTGACGGAAATATTTTATATTAATTGGTTTCAAGACCGAAATTATTACAAAAATAATTAAATTTTATTTTTGATTTGGATTAAATATTACATTTTATTATATTTATAAATTAATTGGTACTTAACTCCTAAATTTTTAAAATTATTTTCTTAATATAGTGTCCTTGTATTTGATTAGGGAATTTCATAAAAATATGTCAAACAAATCAGAAGTGTGAAGTCAATTTTTGTCAAAATCCATTTTCTTCTATACAAGTATGATTAATATGCCAATCATTTTTATACCCTGAGATATCTCACCTATATATTTATTTGTCTAATTTGTTTTTTCTTCTTTCTTACTTTAGTTGTCCTTCGTCGCGCCGAGTAGTCTCCGCCAGCTAGCCCGATTAGTTGCTTACTATCGCCAGTTGGTAGTACTGGGCGCCCACAAATTCATGGTCACCTGGCCCTTCCACTGAAGATGCGGACGTTTTCTACCGCATTTTCCACCTGCGGGTACCAAATCAAATACCTTTATAGCCGGAGCACTTCTTCCATTCCCACGATATGACCAAGCTAGAGAAGCCGCTAAATTTTTATGCACTTAAATATGTCAATGTCGCGGTATACCTGATATAGCTCATCGTTTCGTCTAATTCGATACTCGTTGCCAACGCGTAAGGGACCATAAATCGCTCGAAGAATTTTTCACTAACGCCTTCTCATCACTCTTGTTAATTGTTCAAGCTTCTGCACTATATAGCTGGACAGGCATGATAAGAGATTTGTAGAGCGTGATTTTTGTTTTGTCTAATTTGTTAGATTTGTTTTTTGTATAATTAAAAACACATGTAGTAGCTCCTATCATATTCTATTGATTACCGAATGTGGAAACTAATACCAAATCCTTGAAAACTCTTACCCTTTATGCTTACCTTGTGGCACGTGTAAGTTTTTAAAGTCTATATTTTTCTTCAATTTTCCTTTAAACTTTCAGTTTTATCGTCGCTTTGAATATGAATTGCAAATTGCTACACAGATACATAGACACATAGACACACACAAAGAATGAAAAGCAAATTTTCACAGAAACACACTTTCCTTCTCAGTTCTTGTTGAAAGGAAAAAAATGGTGGCAAATGTGAAAAGTTCAAATAAATTTCGTTCCTCGATTCCGGATTGCTTGAACGGGAAAAGCGAGCAGCGAGAGGACATTAAAAATGTAACAAAACACTTTTTATGGTCCTTGTTAACTCGTGAAAGTGAAGCACGAGTCCGACGAGCTGTCGGACAGAGTATCAGCAGTTGACTTCTGAGGTTTGTTTTTCATTTTCGCATCGAACTCGTCCCTTTAATTGGAAAATTTCTTCCGTTAGTGTTGATTAACAGCATTTTAATTGCACTGAAATTGCAGTTAAACTTCAACTTCGAGTACATGAAATATTGGTACTGGGTTTCAATCCAGATTGCATTGGGTTGGATTGGAAAATATTTATGTTATGTCCAATAAACATGGATGTGTAAATTAGTTTAGTTACAAATTTTTATAAATATTTCATGTTAAATTGGTGTTGCTTTGATTAATTGTAAAAAATGTCCTCCTTTATTGATAGTGTCAATTGAGGCGAGGACAAATGTGAATAAAGCTGTTCATTTTCACTTAATTGTGGTCTAAACAATCGAAAGCAAAACATTTCAAATAATTGAAGGAATTTTTTTTCAAATATCGCTTTCACGCTGTTTACTGCCATTATTCGGACTTCATTCGAATGAAAAGTGAAGCGAGGTTTCACATGCAGTTTGCAACCAAAAAAAAAAACAGAAAAAACGGGATGAAAAAATGAAATAAAAAGTTTGTAATTTCAATTTTATTGTTTCGAGGAAAATTCAGAAACCCTTTTGCCCCTTTTTCCAAAATTCCATAATCAAAGAGAGAATAAAATTTCATAATTGAGCGTGTGAAACTAAAAATTTAATATTGTTTTTCCAAAAGTTCTGCGTTTTATACTTCAAAAAAATAAAAAATAAAAAATAAAATATAAAATAAAAGTAAAATAAAATAAAAATAAGAGAAAAATGAAAATAAAATGAAACTGACACAGCAGTGGCGAGTTTAATTAAACTGGGAACACAAATGGACTGATTTCATACAGGAAGCCTCTGCATAGTAAAATAAATTGAGGAGAGTCAGGCATGTGGAATATACACTCTGAAGGCGGTCTGTCATAAATTCAATGCATTTACTTCAGATGGTTTTCATGGCATTAAAGCGTGATGGCTATTTGAGAGTTTGGTGACCCCAAATCAGTTTTCCACTTGTTACTTTTAGTTAACCATTAGTAGTTAATGGCAACTCTAAAAATTCGATAAAAAAATTTAATTAATTAATTTAGTTTTTTGTAAATATATTTATTTTTGTATTGGGAAAAGATTTATACTATACTATATTATACTACACAGTCAGTGGCGTAACTACATTTTTTAGGCCCTTACACGAAAAAGTGTTAAAAGGGTATATTAGACTTGTCAAGATTTTCGTAACGTATTAAAGGAAACGTCGAAAATACCATAAAGTATATATCAGTATATGTAGGTATGCATATACTTTTTCAGTTCAAACTACTCTCTCAGCTTTTGAACTCTTCGAGTGAAACTTTACACACATACTTTTCGGGAGCGGTCCATGTTTGACCATTGATTTGTTTGATTAGAAAATAACCAGCACGGTTTACAATATACTGAATCCAATAACTTTAAATAGTATAACCAAAGTCGTGGCACTGTTCCATATTTTGATTAAAATTATAGTATGAAGCATTGAAACTTCTATTGTCTTGAATAGGATCCTTTAAAGATTTTCTTGAAATTACAAATCCAACCTTGTTCAAAAACCAAAATTTATGTTATTCCAACAAAAAACGTTTCGTCCCACTTTTGAGAATTTATTAAAAATAAATATAGTGAATACATAAATTTATAATGGGGCCCCCTAAGTTCGGGGACCCGAAAGCGTTGCTTTCAGTCGCTTCCCTGTAATTAAGCCACTGTATACAGTACTAAACTGGTTGACATATCTTAAATTTTTACTATCCATTATAAGAACTGCTCATACCCATATCTTCAATTGGATAGTACGGAAAGGAGAACTGGAAAACAACAAGTAAAACGAAAATACAACTTCAGGTGTTAGAATCTAAGATCATTTGGAAGTGAGTGATTACCAAAACCGAATGCTACATATCTAATGATGGTCCATATTGAAATTTGAAAGATCCCAAGTATAATGGATATTTATCAATAAAAGAATCGACTTACCGAAAGCACCCGAATTGTCCCTTACCCGTTGACCTAACAAACATATACTGAAAACAAAGAATCTATAGTACAAAGAAGTGCCACGCTCATACAAACGAAATACCCACTTTATTTTGCTGGTGGATTTATAATAAATCCACCCAACCTCATGCAACAATGTTCGATCGAGTCACAACTGGTATGATGTTCAGTTCAAACTCATTGCAACCCACAATTGTTTTTATACGCCTGTTTCTTTTGCCTTTCTTGTTTTTATTTGTCTATTTAATTAATATACATGGATTAGTAACGAAGTGAATGGTAAAGAAATCCCTCAAATAATTTTTCGATATACTTTGTTGCTTTATCTTCTTGTACTGGAAAGGCCCATATCATAGGAGTAAAGAGTAATAGAATATATTATTTTTTTTATTGCAACAAATGATGCACTACAAAAACCATTATGTATGTACAAATGTGATATTGGAGACATTAAGTCTGCAGTATATTAATGTGTATGTTTTTATTGCACATTTGTGCATATATTTTACCTCAAAAGGAACTATTTCTTAATAGTTTGAATTTTTGGTGACTTTTTGTGATTATTTTAAAAAATATTTTTAAGATTTATATAAAAGTGTTTGAAAAGTATTTTAAAGAAAATAAAAATATTAGAAAAATAAGAAAAATTATATTGAAAAAATGTATAGAAGTCACTAAATCCACTAATAATGCTTCCTGGTTTGAGGAAGCGCATAAATGCTATTTACACCGGATTGAAATGTTAAAATTGGTGATTTCGATATTGGTTCGGAAACATTGCGCATGGACAATATTTAAGAATAAAGCTTCCTCGAATGGAAAAATCAGATTTGAGACATAAATAAATTTGTAATGTATTTTTACACTACAATTCATAACAATATCAAACAGGTAATTTTGTTTCATATGCTATTAAATTCAAAAACTTATCAAATGTACACAATTTTGACTTCGTCACTGAAATGCTGTTTGATCGTTTGAACATTTTACAGCGAACAAACATACAAACATGCGTATAATGTAATACAGAGGGTTGCATGTATGATTGAATACGAATGCAGTCGGGCTTTTGTCAGCCTTACTCGACTCACATATAGGTTTGAACTGGTCATCATACCAGTTGTGACTCGATCGAACATTGTTGCATGAGGTTGGGTGGATTTATTATAAATCCACCAGCAAAATAAAGTGGGTATTTCGTTTGTATGAGCGTGGCACTTCTTTGTACTATAGATTCTTTGCTGAAAATATAAACAATTTGATACGATATCAAACTTCCTTTAATTTAATTATTATACTTCTACCTAAAATGTCCCATACCCACTGATTTTATAAACATATATTGCTTTAATATGTATATGAAATAGCTACTCCATTTGATCAGACCTCTTTTATCTTATTTATCATATAGAGAGAAGAGAAGATAATTCACCAAAAGTTCTTTAAAAATCTTCTACCCGTTGATCTAATCAACATACCCTGTCAAGCTATACAATTTTATCGTATCAAATCAGACATCTTTTAATTTAATTATCATATAAATAAAATGGCACAGTTATTGGTAAAAGAAGTGAAGTACAAATAGCACATAGAGCACTCTTACCTCTTGACCTAATCAACATATCCGGAAAAGCAATTCAATTTGATACAATATCAAAACTCATTTTATTGAATTTAATTATCATTTAATATTATTTTAATATAATAACCTTATTTGCTTGAATTATTATATATATAAATTGATAGATAAGATATATAGACGGATACGACCAATTGTAAACACAAAAATTTACTTTATAGTGCGAAATTTGGCTTGGAGATGCGGTAAAAACTAAAAATTTTTTTGAAAATAGCGAATGTAGCTCTACTAACCAAGGTAATCTATTTCTTTTATCCAAAGTTCAAGACATGGTTGTAGAAGTTATATAGTTTCAAAGGATGTTGCCACAAGAAACGCAACATTTCCGGTTTTGACTACGAGGCGTGCAAAATTTCTCGGACATATGATTTTACTCACGGTGATATGAATTAGCCACAAAAACTATGTAACATGTTTTACCAACACCGTGTTATCAAATCTTAGAATGGTTACAGGCTCCTCGGGGAGGTATGCAGATCTGAGGTCAATTATTGCTTAATCTGATGAAGTGATAAACAATAATTCAGTCAAGGCGTAAAGTGGGGTTTTAAAAATACCTCGAGTTAAGAAAGAGTAAAAGTGCTCAAGTGCACTGGCTTAAATAGAAATCAATAAATAAACGTACTTGATAACTGAAATATAGTCTTGGTACGTAATCTGAAGTTCTTCTTAATCGAATGCATCACTGATTTCGATTGCAGTAAGTGCAGCTCCATTATGATCCTCAACAGTTTTGAAGAAGAAAAATTTAATTAAAATAAAATAATTTTAAGAAAGAAAAAAAAAAATTAATATCATTAATTTTTAATGAGAAACAATTCAGTTCTCTATACACTTATAACAGCGACTTATGCGAAGGCTTTGGAGCGCAAGTACAATCACATTCATAACTTTAATGAGCACTTAATTAAACTAAACAAGGCGCTGCAATAATGAGCAGCATTTTAATTTTTATTTGCTCTAAGCACATTTTTACGCCTTATTACCTTTTTCATTAGTGGCAACAGCTGCACATAGAAATATCCGCAAATGCAGTGCACATGTCCGAATACAAAATACTAGAAGAAAACGCTTTAAGTAATTAATTAAAAAAATGTTGCTTCTACGTAGCACGAAATATCGTATGTGTGCATGGAGTTTGGCACAGTGTGGCACAGTTTGGCACAGCATAAAAAGTGCTGCACAACAGCATGTGCACAATAACTGTGCAAATATGGCGTCCATTTCGTTCAGTTTACCTTGTCAGCCGAACGCATTGTTTGCGCCACTTTCATGGTCCGCTGAGCTGAAAAATGTTCGTGTTTTAAACTGCGAAATGGAAATGAAATTAATTTTTTATTTTTGCGGTTAACATGTGTCGAAATACAGAAGGATGTCTAACAGTGAAATAAATACGCTGTCTGTCCATATGATTTTATGAACCTCAAATTCAACATCGTTTTAAATTTTTAGGAGTTTGTTTTATTGGAAAAAAATTTAAATGCTCCAAAGTAAGATTGACAACATGTCATTTAGCTAACTTTCATAGTTTTTTAAAGCTCACGGAGTAATTTAATCTTATGGCCATCAAGAAGTAATTGACATCACTTTGGTGAGTTCTGACGATGTCAGTAGTTGAGGCTCCGTATGTTACGTACATACTGGCAAACAATTTAAATGTAATTGATTAATTGTAAAATGTATCATATATAGTAGACTTTTGAGCATATAACACAGTTCCACACTTTTTGATTTTTTAACCGTTTAACGTTGCTTTGGATTAAATCAGCAACCCGTGTCTCTGAAAATGGGTTAAAGTTGAAAAAATTAGGTTTAAAAGGGTCAAGACAAATTTTTTGTTTCAAGATACGAATTTCACAACTTCATTTAATGTTTTTTTCTTAGGGTTTTTCTATAGGAAGAGGAAGTGAGGGAAATTTGGGGAAGAATGTTTATGATCAAAATGTTTATATAAAGGAGATATATGGTAAATATATTTGTTATCATAACTTAATGTTAGGTTATAGTTAACTTATTGGCTCTATTGGCCCATTGTATAACCGTATAAGAACTCAGAAGTTCAAAAATTGCATCACACTGAATTTCTATCAAAGTTTAAAATACCCACAAATGCAAAGATCTGGAAATGGTGAAGATCTTCAAACAAGTAAGTCTCTAGCATATTTTAACGATGCCCCGCATATGTTGGACAGTAACAAAGCAGATATGAGGCATTTTTATCGACCTCCTCACAACTTTGACAGCAATGATTAAGGGGATATTTACTCTTCTAGCATGGTTCTCTAAACAGCTGTGAACCGTGAGTCTACCACAAATCTACCACAGACAGATACCTTTACGGGATATCGCAATAGAATTAATAAATTTTTTTTCTTTAAAGAACATATTATTAAATCTTCTCATATTTTGCTCAATTGCTCAATATGTCTTGTAATTGCCAAAAATATATTTATGACTGGAAACCATTAAATGTTAAACAGAAATAATTATTAAAAGCTGTTTAAAGATGACTGAAATACGAGTATAATTAGAAAATATTAGTGTGCTTTTGATTTGATTAGTATTGCTTAACAATTTTAAAGTGATACTTAAGAAGAAAGGCTTGTATGATCATATCCGCTTAGTACGTTCATATCATTCTTTCTCAACACTCAGAATGGTGTCCATAATTTTTAGTTATTATAACCCGAATGAGTTCAAAGCTTCTTTTACAGTGTTTTCCCTATATGAACAATTATTAATTCTGATTAGATAATTTAGGGTGTTCACGATTCTCAAGTCAATTTCTATTACATCTATCCAACGATTCCAGGAGTCCTATTTTCTTTTAAGTAACCGATTGAGTTTGTTTCATCGACTTACCACATTCATTACACAGTAAATATAGTGCAGATAATATATGCAGATCTGAGCTCAATTATTGCTTAGTCTGATAAAGTGATAAACAATAATCCAGTCAAGGCGTAAAGAGGGGTTTTGAAAATACCTCGAGTTAAGAGAGAGTAAAAGTGCTCAAGTGCATTGGCTCAAATAGCTTCAACATAATATATAATTTTTAAACCATAATTTAGAGTTATTGAATTTTTTGTTGACTGCGATATTTTGATTGTCTACATTTGTCGAACATTAATTGCCTCGCATCGGAAAAAAACACCTGCTATAAACTTCTTTAAAATAGAAGGAGGCCACGGTTCACACTGGACTGTAGTGCCAAATAAGACGAAGAAGATGATATCATATGTCACGTCATTATGTCTTAATCAGAGTTCTTTAATAAATATATAGAATTAAAGTTGATTTGGTTTGTTTAATCTTATATATATAATTCTTCTGTACGTGTGTTGACAGTGAACTCCTCCTAAACGGCTGAACCGATTTTGATGAAATTTTTTGTGTGTGTTCAAGTGGATTCAAGAAAGGTTTAGATTCACAATTTGGCCCACTGGATAATGTCTTTTAAATCAATTTTTTATTTTTGTATCCATATACATTTATATTAAAAATTTAAAATTTATTCATGCTTACTTTGATTTGTTTAAAAACTTTAAAATCTCTAAAATGAATTGTAAAACTGACGTTGCATAGCTTAAGTGCATTTAAATTCCGCAGCATAATTATAGGTGAGCCAATTTTTAATCTTAAGTTATGTGGTGGTATTCCTGGTAAATCCAGCGAATTCAAAAATTCAACACACAAAAAAGAAGAATTATATATATAAAGATATAATTATCGTACAAAAAAAATGCCACGTCTTCGTGGACGAGGAGGAAATATTGGTCGACGGACTCGGAATTCACAATTACTCCAGAACCGTCGGTTAAATAGATCGGCAGAAAACAATGAAGATGTAAGAAACCAGGATACAATTACACGTGCTAATGAAAGTCAAGAGCAACGCAACGAACGCCAGGAAAATTAATTGCAAGGGGAAACAACGTTCGCCGGGTCAGCTAGTAATAAATAATTTCTTCTTTGCAAATTTTTATTTATGTACCATGCAATCAATGATGGTTCGATTAGAATGATATTAATTAGATATGAATGGAAGTGGTGCTTAGGATACAATCACAGGAAAGATTTTAGGTTCTTTGATGATTCTATTTTATGTCTTGTATTAACATAGACCAACGGTAGATTGATTGATTTATTTATTCATTTATTCACATTCATTGATTAGTCATTCACATTGAGTATGTAATTAAGGCGATCCGAATCACTACTAGTTGATCCAAATCACAATAGTCTTTAAAGAGTTTTATGATTTGATTTTTAAAAGGTTTTTCTTAATTCTGATATACATAGTGTTGACAAACACAAATAATAATGCAATATCATTGATATATTGGTTATGAAATTCAAATTAATATGTAAGTGTATAGTAGGGTGGTTCGAAAATAATATAGAGTAGAAATAGAATTATCCATGTTATACGCAAGCAGTCGAGACTGAAGATTCCAATACAGTGTGGGGACAAAGTGCGATGGATGGTTCAATCAGAGCAAAGCTTTATCAAGTTTATTAAATTAGAATATCAGTAAGGTCTTAAAGTCATTTGTATGGACAGCTGCGTGGTTAGATATGAAATGCAAAGAAATTAATAACATACCCTACTTGGATTGTTGGTTGGGTAGGGAAAGGGTGGACAGTTTTGAATATTTTCAGTAAATATGCGATTGGTATATATTATAATATGAATGATGTTTAATAGTATTTATATTTCTGGTAGTTTGAACAATATACTACGATAATAGACCATTGTGCACTGCATTTATTTTCAGTTAGAGCTTGCAACTGCCGTCACATTTAAATATGAAGAAAGGAGCGAAAATTGTGAGTTTTATCAGTTTTGCGTTGATATTAAGCGATAGGTTAATATTATTATATCAGTGGTTTGTTATTTTTTTTAATATTTTGGACTTTAAACTGAATAAGAAAGGTAAAGCTGCATTAATTGTATGTATATTAATAATTGTAATTTTTTTTTTGAAAAATGATCGATTAAATCAATTTTGCCAATTTTTGGAGGCGATGCGCGAACTTTATTTTTCGAACTGCCCTAGTGTATAGCATTTGAGTATTTTTAACACTCATACGCCATGGATGCATTTAAAAATATGCAAGAATTGTGCAAATTATAGTATTTTAGCAGTTCCTTAATTTGTAAATTATGTTTTGTGTCGTCAACGGTGAGATGTATCCCCTAGTCCTGCTTCCCCATAGAGTCTCTTATTAAAATTTGATCCTGTCCATGGTTTGCGTATAAATGTTTTCTGTTACTGGAAGGATTACATTTTTCCTATTTAAATAAAGTTAATTTAGTTCTTCTGTGTTGTTTTTCTATTTGTTGCAAAGCTATTATTTAATTAGTGTGTGTTATTTGTGGCACATTAGTTTAATTAATTATGTGCACCTAAGGAAAACTGAATGTTGCAATATGCATTTTATTTTTTATTTCAAACTTTTAATGCAACAAAAATTTTATTTATGTTTCGGTGCTGCAATAAAGTTTTTTTAGAAGTGAATTCATCACATATTATTCTGGTACCTGCTTACTATTATTTTATACCTTTTTTTCACTACTTTTATCATCACATAAAGTTTACTTAATATATTTTGTTTTGTTTCGCAAACAGTATTTTTAGGTTTCCAGAAAAGAATTTTTTTTTATATAAATATAATTTTATTTATATTTTTATTTTTTTGTTTTGGTTTGAAAAATACTTCTAAAAATAATTGAAAACCATATATGGTAAACTTTTTACTCAGGCTCAGTTGTTGTTCAGGTATTAAAATATGAACTGCATAAAATAAAAATTATGCTGATATCTTTTCAGTTTTTGTTATGAAACTTACCCATCCACAGATTTCTTTAAAAAAGTTACCAAATAACCAACACACTTCAAGAGCATATAAACCTCATTCTTGAGTATTTCCAGAAATAGAAAATAAAAATCAATAATGAAAAAACTAAGGCTCTGTTCATTACGTGTTAGCGGAGACAGAACCTTTCAGGTGTGAAAGCGGGAGATATGGTAATAAACTGGGAGGATAGCATTAAATATCTTGGCATCACTTTGGACAAACGATTCACATGGCTTAAACATGTTCAACTGAAAAGAATTAGATGCGCTAAAATTCTTTATCATCTCCAATCGCTATTCAGAAATGAAAATCTCAATGCTAAGAACAGGAAGCTGATATATAACCAAATAATTCGACCGACATTTCTATATGTACGAGTAGGGTTCAGCAAAACCTCAAACACTACTATTCGCCAGCTAGAAATTGCACAAAAGCAGGATCTGAGAAGACTTTTTAAGGTACCATGGTACATTAGGACGAATGACATCCTCAGGGATCTCGAGACTCAACCAATAAAAAAAATACATAAAGAATAGAGCCCTAAAATTATATTTGAATCTCAGAGTGGTTACATGCTTCTCGGGGAGGTGTGCAGATCTGAGGTAAGTTATTACTTAGTTTGATGAAGTGATAAACAATAATCCAGTTAAGGCGTAGAGAGGGGTTATGAAGAAACCTCCCAGTTAATAGAGATTAAAAGTGCTCGACCGCACTGGCTCAACTAGCTTCAACATAATAATGACAGTGAAAATTTTTAGTGGGAATAAATTTTATTCGACGCTAATACATACTTATTAACAATTTTAAAGTAATTAAAAATATCACTAAACATTAGAATTTATAATCTTAATTTCAAAAATACAATTAATACAATTAAATTAAAATATCAAATATTAAAAATATCACTAAACATTAGAATTTATAATCTTAATTTCAAAAATACAATTAATACAATACAATTAAACAAAATTAGCACAAACTTGTGATCAACTAAGTGTCCAAAGATAAGCCGAAATTGCTTATAAATCTTTCTTGCATCGCTTAAAGAACATAAGATTAACTCCTTAATTATGTTTACTTGAAATGCAGAATAAACATACCGCACATATGACATATCCCACATATGATATTTTGTCCACTTACGTTCAATTGGAGGTGGCATAGCGTAATCATAAAAATCAGCTGATTCATACTAATTTATAGGAAGCTGAATAGAAGAATACTGGTCACAAAGCCTGTGTCAATTGAGTTCCTGTACTTCTGTGTACAAAATTCGGTCTTTCGAGCTATGCCGAAAATGCATGTATCACATCAGAGTATCACATCAGTATTGCCAATTCTGTATTTTTACAGTGTTTTGGCACCTTTTTGTTGTGTCTATATTTAAAAGGAAATGTAGATATACTCACTTACAATTTGACACCAAAAATAACCAGCAAAAAAAACTCATAGAAGCTGTAATAATGTTAATTTATTATTATATTATCTCATAATAATTGTTAACAGTACTTACGCCTTTCCTCCAAATTGGAAAGTGTGACAATTAGATTATTAGCGGTTTATAAAATAGGCTGTTTGGCTTACTGACATTTTTCCTCCAAAACGTATTAAAATTGTAGTCATTTGTTTCTAAAAGGCGCAAATTCTAAAATTGATTATTAAACAACACTATTTTGCCTTAGTGCCGAGGCACAAATACGCCGGCTCTCATGCCGGAATTTGAACGGCCATATTGTTTTTTCTCTCATTCTCAAATTTTAAGTTTGCATTGAATACAACAACAATTGTACTCATGCCGTGCCCGTGACA
>NC_051847.1:232751019-232760623 GCF_002237135.1 Teleopsis dalmanni | reverse complement strand
TGATATAGTTCCAATTTAATTGAAAATAAATTTTATATAATAACTGAACAAGTTATATTTATATTAAAACTGATCAATGTACAAAACATTTTGCTTTGTGGTATGATCAACCTAATGCTTTTAACAGTTCCTATGACACAAGAACTGGATTGCTTGCAAAACTTTTTTTTAAGGGAACGACAAACTAAAACTATATTCTGCACCTATGCTAGAAATCTTCTTTTTATTATAACTACTGAGATAGTTCGCAAAATTCGCAAACGACTAGACTTTCTAGTCGTAGTTGTTTCAAAGTTGTCAATTTCAATGAATATCTAATTTTAAATTTTCGTTATAATAGCGATAAATACTGAGTTATAGAGTACATTATGTCAGCATGTAAAATCTTTTTTAATAATAACTAATTGATTTATCTGTTCCCGCAATGAACAAATTAGCTAAATAAAATATATCAAATTGGACAGATATACTAATATTCTTGATTTTCTTTTAAACTGAAAAAAGTGAAGTGGATCGGTCATGTGTTAATTATTACTGCAGTCAACTATATTGTTATTGTTATTATTAATGACATGTTCTAACTTGTGAAATTTAAGTATTTAGTCCTTTCGCAAAGATCTTCCGGTTATTTTTGTTACACCTTCTACAAATTGTTTTATGTAGTCCTAAGTTTCTTTTTACTTATGGGTTCAATTTAAGTGCTGCATGGACGAATGCACTTAAAAACTTGTGAGCCAACCGGCCGTACTTTACTTTGCGTACTTTATGTATCTTTGCTGATACATTACAGCTCATAAGTAGTTATTCTGGAATACCATATTTTTATTAACAATCGTAAATATACTATTTTTATGTTTGTGAGGCTGTTGTGAACCGTGTTTTCGAGTCATACAGCAAATTGACTTGAACCGAGCGATTCCAAGAACGGCTAGAGATCTACATCTCGGACCCAGCAACGACCAAGTGCCGTTCGACCCATTCCAAAAGGACTTCATAGGCAGGTTCCAGCAGGTTACGACAACAACACAACAACAACAACTGCTACTTGAACCGAGTGCATATATTGTAACATACACGAGAAAGAATATCTTATTCATTTTATGGGTGTTTTTGTGTATTGTCTTAGAAGTTTTATTAGAAGTTATATAGCTTAAGTGTGATGATTTTATATTAACAGAGAGTAAGTAGTGAATGTTTGTTATGGGCTTGAAATCTACATGAATGACGGAGTGGACTGATTTACTCCTTTATTCTTACTATTATCAGTTTTTGGTTTAAATATGCATGTATAATTTGAAAGCCTTAATTCTTATGATATTCAATAAGCACTTTAACTTATTGAATATTGCTTATTGGTTATAGAGTAAGCACTTGAAACTTACTCTATATAAAGCAGAATTAGGTTTGACGGGAATCAAAGAATAGTTTTTATTGATTGATTACTTTCTTTATTGTTTCAATTTCTTTTATACAATTTTTGTGCAATAATTTTATTAATAATAATTATACCTCAGCAACAAATTAATTGGAACACTGTTAATAATGCAAAATGCAATGTTGCATATTTCACCGTTGCTCCAGTTAAGTTGTTGCCTCAGCTTAACATAAATATTCAAAATAAATTATTTCACAATTGCTAAATTGCTTAAAATATAAATTGAATGACACAATTTAACAATGTGAAATAATTTATTTATTACTTAATTTCTACCTTAACATTCTCCCCTCCGTTGAGTAGTATAATAATAACTCAACTACTTATACTTCCACAACGAGCTGTTGCCGTCTTGGGGTAGGTTGTGGATATGCTGTGGACTCAGATTGAGGTGAATCATCTTTTCGTCGGGTTTGTTTACACTTCTTCATAGATTTGTATATTATGTAAGTGCAACACAATGTCAGCAGTAAAATAGTTCCCACGTAACTAATTATATGGTGTGGTTGAGAAACTGGTTCGGCCTTAACTGGAAACTTATCCATAGCCTTTAACCTTTGATGTAACATGGATAGTTCTTTCAGTTGTGTCTCAAGATGATCGTCAGCCTTGTTGATGATTGTTTTTATTTCATTTGGTGTAGTTATGGATGCAAGCTGTTCTACATGAACAAATGATGAATGAACTACAGATGGCAACGAGTAATGACCTTGAATTGTAACTAGATTGTTTCTTATTGTACATTCTGGTCGTAAAGTTAGAATGCCCGATCCTTCTATTGTGACTTGATTTAATTGTGTTCCGCAAACAGATGACATCTCAGTTCTATTCACTGTAGCATATATCCATTGATTTGTTTGTTCCATTTTCGTCCAAACCATCTTATAACTGTGTTAATCTGCAGCTTGTTGTGGTTCGATTATTAAATAATTCTATCTCACACGTATGAGTTTCTGAGTATCTGCCTAGTTTTATATGCTTTCTAGAACAAATATACACCGCCTTGTTCGGAATTTGACAATTATCTAGCTCATTTTCTCGCAGGGGAATGTATTGATCTCGAAATGTGTTTACTGCTATAAACGAGACATCACTTTTGATTGTTAAAATGGTGTTGTTTATAACTGTTGGTATAGGTAATATTCTGAATAGTTCCATGTCATAGGAATCTATAAGTGGTACCTTAATAACAAATATGATTTGTTCCTTAGTTACTGCTCCAGATATTTCCATTATTCTGTAGAGTTGAACTAAATCATCTTGATTAACCGGAAATCGTCGAGATGGCGGAATATGACTTCTTATATGCTTAATCTCATTTTTTAGTTGTTGAGGTGATAACAATAGAGGACTTATTTTTCCGTGATGAGAGTCAATTAAAACATTTATAATTTCCGCTTGTATTCTTTGCAAATTAGCACCCATCAGTGTCAATTGTATTGCAATTGATATGAATATCTGCGTAATTTTAATTTGTTCGGTTTCATTGTCGATTCGATTTAGTACTTGGCTAATTTGATCTTGAAGTTGACCAAGTTGACTATTAACAGTTTCTTCATCACGTTTAAGTATATTTAATGTTGAATCTATTATGGAGGTGTGATTCTGCAGCAATCTAGCTAGGTGGTTATCATCTTCCTTTAGCTGATTTATTGTTTGTGACATATCCTCTGCGTAATTTGAGTCCAGAACCCCAAATAAAGCCTTTGCCACATTTCCAACGAGGTTTATGGCTCCTCGTTTATCTCGTCTGTTGTTTAATAAAATCTTCTCCTGTAGGATATCATCTCTTGTATGCTCAAACGTACCTACGAGCGTGTGACAAGCCGAACCCTGCTGTAGTTTGATGCACAATTTATCTAGTGCAGAAATTCCATTAACGAATGTGTTATATTGGGTCTGTACCGGAGCTAATTCATAATAAACAACCATTTTCCATTCACCTGTTACCATCTGAACAGTGCCCATATTTTCGAAGTAGAGACCAATACTTGAATTAAGCTGTGTTGTGGTTACAGGATTGCCCAATATAATTGGCAGAAAGAATAGTGTGAGAATGATTGCGAATAATGTTGTTTGTTGGGGCAACTTTATTTTCTTTGATGGAACTACCAAAGTATCTTCCTGGCTTATGTTTGAATGATGTTTTCGTTTTTCGTCTTTCTCTTCATCTTCTCGAAACAGTGGAGCAAGCCGATGAATAGGCCGTTTACAAATTCCTGCAACTGTCTTCACTTCCACTACTCGTACCATGCCATCATCGCCTCGAAACACTTTCGTAACCCGACCTAAGGGCCAGTTGAGTGGTGCTGTATTGTCTTCTTTAATTATGACCATCGTGTTTTCTTTGACATTGTTAACAGGAACCTTCCATTTATGTCGCTGTTGTAGTTCTGTTAAGTACTCAGCGTTCCATCTTTTCCAAAATTCCAGTCTCAAATGAGAAACCAATTTCCACCTGGTAAGTAGGTTGTGATTTGTCCCATGAACATTGGTGTCTATAGGTGCAGTGAGTGGTTCACCAATTAGGAAGTGACCTGGTGTCAATGCGGCAAGATCGTTTGGATCTGATGACATTGGTGTTAATGGTCTTGAGTTCAATATTGCTTCAATTTCCACAATGATCGTTTCCAACTCTTCATAGGTTAATGAAGCTGTTGATGTACTTCGAACTAAATGATATTTAGCTGATTTAACAGCTGCTTCCCAAAGACCGCCGAAATGTGGAGTTCGAGGTGGAATGAATTTAAATGTGATTAATTTATCACTGCATGTTTGAACTTTTTTATTTTGAACAGAAGTTCTACGTAGCAGTTCGGATAATTCATTTAATTTATTGTTCGCACCAACAAAATTTGTAGCATTGTCACAATGCAGCGTTTTGCAATGTCCTCGTCGAGCTATGAACCTCTTCAGTGCACCAATAAATGCATCAGAAGTTAAGTCGCTCACCACTTCTAAATGGACTGCTTTTGTGGCAAAACAACAAAACACTGCTACATAAACCTTGTGTGGTCTTTTTCCTCTGATTTTGTAGTGAACCCAAAATGGTCCACAAAAATCTACTCCTGCATTGTAGAATGGCCTTGAAGGTTGAACTCTAGCTGGTGGTAGCTGACCCATTATTTGTTGAAATGTGGTTGGTCTGCTTCTTGTGCAGCGGACACAATGCTGAACCGTTGATCGAGCCATTATCTTTCCCTTGATGGGCCAAAATTGAAGTCGGATTTGTGACAATAATGCTTGTGCACCACAATGCATGTTTTTTCTATGAACATCAACGAAAACACTTTTCACAATTGGATCATTATATGGCAATACCATTGGATGTTTGGTATCATAAGCTATAAGTGATGATGAAAGTCGACCTCCGACTCTTAGAATTCCGTTACTATCTAAGAATGGACTTAAACTAGAGAGAGAACTAGTTTTGTGAACTGTTCCATTTGAGTGTAATTGCTGCACTTCTTCCCTGAAATCGCTTTGTTGTATTATACGTATGATTACTTGTAATGATGAGTTCAACTCGTCTGGACTTAATATTAAAGAGGTAGTGTGCCTGTTGTCTTTGCCTTTGGAGTATTTTACAAATCGTAGTGCGTATGCAATGATTCGTTGCAATCTTGCAAACGAGTTTCTATAATTGATCTTATAGATGAAATCTTCAGTAATGCTGGTGATTGCTGAAGTTACGATTGAAGGTTGTGTTGAGCGTTGCATTTCAAGCGCCCTTCTTTTGGTTTCAGAATGATCAGTTATAAGATGTTCCTGAGCAATTGGACCTGGCCATGATGATTCGCTTCCATATAAAAACAGTGGTCCAAAAAACCACATGTGACTGGAATGTAATTCCGTAGGTTGTAAACCCCTTGATAGGTGATCTGCTGGATTTAATTTGGACCTTACATGACGCCATTGGCTTGCATTAGATATTTCATGAATTCGTGCTACTCTATGTGCTACAAATGTTTGAAAAATATTTGAGTTAGAGTTGATCCAGTATAATACAACTTGTGAGTCTGTCCATAAAAAAGATTTGTGGTTATCGTATGCAAGATCTTGTTTAACCTTCGCTAACAGTTGGGCTCCCAGAAGTGCTGCACACAATTCTAATCGTGGAATTGTTTGCCTTTTTAATGGCGCTACTCTTGATTTTGAGCAAAGTAGCCGTACTATGATTGTACCTGTTTTTAGAATTGCTCTTACATAGATTGCTGCTCCATATGCCTTTTCAGATGCATCTACAAAACAATGTAATTGAATATCTAATGGAATTTCGTGGTTAAAAACATGTCTCGGAATGATCATATTATTAATTTCTTGCAGTCTTGACCGAAACTTAACCCATTCGGCTTCATATTCATGAGGTAACGGATCATCCCAGGTCGTCTTTAATTCCCAAATTCGTTGAACAAATATTTTTGCTGTGACTATGATTGGTGCTACCAATCCTAATGGGTCATAAACTCTTGCTAAGTCTGAAGCTACTGAACGCTTAGTAAAAGTTGTACATGGTGTTATACTTGTTGTTATGCACAAATTATCAAGCTGTGGTGTCCAAATCATTCCCAAAGTCTTAGCTGTTTTGAACGAACAAGTAGAAATATCCCAACAGACTTCTTGATCATGTGGTGAAATGTTTTGTAGTAATTGTGGGTGATTAGCGCACCATTTTCTTGGCTTAAAACCATATGATTTCAAAATGTTAATTAGTTGTTCTTGAATCACCTTAGCCTCTATCAGACTGTTAGAACCACATAATCCATCATCGACATAGAAATCTCTTCGTAGGGTCTCTGCTCCAAATGGATAAGTACCAGAACTTTCTCTTGCTAAAGTTTGTAAACATTTGGTAGCTAAGTATGGAGCTGATCGAGTCCCATATGTCACAGTTTTTAGTTTATAAAATCGTAGCGGCTCTTGTGGATTATTTCTCCAAATGATTAATTGTAGCATTTGATCTTCTGGGTGAATAAGTATTTGCCTATACATTTTCTCAATGTCCGTTGTGAAAGCGTATCTTGGAATTCTGAATCGTAATAATATTGAGAATAGATCGCTCTGTACCACAGGACCAGTATGCATAATGTCATTCAATGATCGACCTGATGAAGTTTTACTAGATGCATCAAACACAACACGTAATTTTGTCGTGGTGCTATCTGGTTTTATCACGCAATGATGAGGAATGAAATAATGTGAGGCCATGATGTCATCAGGTTGAATTTCTTCCATGTGACCGAGATCTTTATACTCAGTCATAAACTGCACGTATTGTGCCCTTAATGCTTCATTTTTTGACAGCCGTCGTTCAAGAGAGAAAAATCTGCGTTGTGCAATTTCACTAGAGGATCCTAATGTTGATACACTGTCAATAAGTGGCAATTTCACAATAAATCTGCCTTCTTTAGTACGTTTCAAGTTTTCCACAAAATGAGTTTCACATAATTTTTCTTGATCAGACAGTAGTTTTGAATTTTGTGCTGATTCTTCAAGATCCCAAAATCGGACGAGAAGATTATTTAGCGAATCTTCTTCTTCGCTAAACATACAACAGACTGCGTCACCTTTTGCTGTTTCTGATAGTTTGCCACTTACAACCCATCCAAGAGTAGTATTCTGGAGTATTGGTTTGTCGACTCCCAATTGGATTTGCCCTGACGTTAAGAGATGTGGATAAAATTCAGCTCCTAATAATACGTCTATTTTTTGTGGCTCATTGAAGTTAGGATCAGCTAATGTAATATTTTTTGGAATGTTCCATGAACTGATATTGACACATTGTGTTGGTTGTGGAGCAATAATATGTGGTAACACAAATGCTTCTAAATTTGTATTGAAATTGCTATTCATTGATTTAAAGACAGTGCTGATTCTTTGACGAGCACCCTTTGTGGTGTTACCAACTCCATTTATACGCATTGATGTTGCTTTTGGAGTTATTCCTAGTCGATGAGCTACCCTCTCGGTCATTAAATTAACTTGAGAACCTGAGTCTAATAATGCTCTACATTGAATTTCTTGGCCGTTATGTGCCAATAATCTTATAGTTGCTGTTCCTAAGAATACATATTGCTGTTCATTGTCCTTTCTTGCAATAGTTAATGATGCTTGATGATCAACGCTTAAACCTGTGCTTACATTGCGTTGAGTATTGTTAGACTTTGGTATTGTTGTATGTTTTTCAGTGCCATTAACCCATGAGTTTACATGTAGTAAAGAGTTGTGTTTTTGATTACATTTGATACAATTGCCTGATTTACAGTTGTATGCTATATGACCTGGTCGCAAACAGTTACGACATAAGTTTTGTTTTTTAACAAATTGTAGTCGTTCAAAAGTATTTGCTTGTAAGAACCCTTTGCATTGGTATATTTGATGTAAATCTTGCTTACAATATATGCATGATTGCCTGGTTGATTTGTTGATTGTTGCGGTATTACATACCTTTACGTTATTATTGGTAGTACTCTTTTGGCCGATTGCTTCCAGAGTTTGAAAACGTGTTTCAATGAAACTTAGAAACCCTGTCATTGATTGTAATTCCTTTGGCCTTGCCAATGATTGCTCATACAACGTATGTGTAGTTGCATCCAGCTTCTTTGTTAATAAATGAAGGAGGAGTGGATCCCAATGAACTGTTTGAACATTTAAGTTATTTAATGCCAACAAACATTCATGTATGACATCATGTAGTGACTTTAGAGACATTGCAGTGCCAGAGCATTGAGGTTGTCCGAGCAGCCGTTGTATTAACATGGTTGTTAATATCCTCTTATTCCTGTATCTCTCCTGAAGTATCTTCCATGCTACGTCGTAACTATCATTGGTAGTTGGCAGATGTCTGATGAGCCTCTCTGCTTCTCCTGATAAATTATTTTTTAAAAACCACATCTTTTGTACCTTGGGTAGTGATTGGTTGTCTACCATTTGAGAGAACATATCATAAAATTGTGTCCATTTAAGATAATCTCCGTCAAATCGCGGTATAGACACCTTCGGTAATTGGATTGGATTGTTAGTTACCTCTGTTGTAACTACATGTGGTTGTTTTGTTATTATCAGCTCAGAAATTGAAATCAAAGTTTGTTGTATTAATTCCTCTAATTGTTGATAATCGTCTATATTGTAACCAATTGATAGTGGGTCACTAGCGATTTCCCATATATTAAAATTGAGTTCCTCAATTTCTTGCCACAACTTGTTGATTTTTATTTTGTATATTTCCAATGCAGTAAACGTGTTTGATCCCAAATCTCCTTGGACCTTCTCCAGTAGTCGTTTTAATGATATTTTCATTCCCATTTGCTTGTTAATGAGACATGAAATTTCTGTTTGTTTAGATACTTGCGACTTCTTGCTGAGATTTGCTTCGTCACTGAACTCCTGTAGTTGCTGAGTGAATCGAGCAATGTAACATTCTGCTAAGTCTTTAGTTTTTAAATAATCCTCATTAGTAAAATATTCATGAGTGGTTTCGACATCTGACAACTCTCTGATACGGTTGTCATTTTCTTCAAATTCAGACCATATATTAGTTAAACGCCTTTTACGTTCTTCAAAGTAAGCTTTATTCAATTTCCTTTCTTTTGGATCCTTTTTGAAATTCGAAATCAATTTCTGGATTAATTGACCCAGTTGTTGCTGTTCGAGAATTAACTCCTCAAAAGTTTCCATATTTGTTTCCAGCAAATCAGGTACCTTGGTGCTTGTAATGTGTTCGCAGCTCACACTGTTGTGCTCTTGCTGTTTTATTGAAAGCTCACACTTGTTGTGCTTTTGCCTTTTATCTGCTTGAAGCTCACACTGTTGTGCTCTTGCTTCGACGCCTTAATAAAGTAGTACGTGATCGTGATCTTTGGTCACGTCCTTGATTTACGTCCTTGATCTACGTCGATCACGTCGGGGTCACCAAAATTTATGTATATTTAAAATACCTTAATCCTTATAATATTCAATAAGCACTTTAACTTATTGAATATTGCTTATTGGTTATAGATTAAGCACTTGAAACTTACTCTATATAAAGCAGAATTAGGTTTGACGAGAATCAAAGAATAGTTTTTATTGATTGATTACTTTCTTTATTGTTTCAATTTCTTTTATACAATTTTTGTGCAATAATTTTATTAATAATAATTATACCTCAGCAACAAATCAATTGGAACA
>NC_051847.1:232728516-232750919 GCF_002237135.1 Teleopsis dalmanni | reverse complement strand
ATAGTTTTAATTGATGCCAGATGTCGCTTTGTTGGCTTTTATTCAGCAGGTTACTACAATTCCTACTGACCTGTCTTTGTTGTTCGCAAAATCAAATTGTTGTAGTTTTAAATACTTGAATATTAACTAGGTACTCCTCTTTGATTTACATAAAATAATTGTAAACTAAAATTTATGGTTTCAAGCACTTTAGTAAAGTAAAAGCTTTAGCAACTATTTGTGGTTGTATTAACATCCTCAAGGCAATAATATGGATTCACTTTAATTTAAAACAATAAAATGAATTTGCAATTCGAAAAAACCAATTAATATCGACAACTAATTACACAAGTTTTGTTTGACCCATATAATATTCAACAAAGCGCAAAATTAACAGAATCAATTCGTTTATTTCATTTCTGCAATTAATTTCTGCATAATAAATCATCATTAATTATGCATATAATTTAAACGCTACAGATCGATCAATTATTAGTAATAAAATTTGCTTAGGCCATAATTCTGCAAAATTCAAACTGAAATATTTTATTTTCAATTAATTCAGTTCGAGCAGTTTAACATAAATCATAATACCCATAGCGGTATATCTGAAGGTGAAATGCAAATGCATTTTACTAACATTAGTCCAAGCCTCAGGCAACAAATCTCTTTATCCTCAAAAAGAGTAACAAATATAGCCAGGAGAAATAAAATTCCAAAAGCAATTTATAATCATTTTCCATAATGGTTGGCCGGCCAAGTCCTGGCAAATGGAAGCAGTTTGATGCGTTAAATTTGTGTACATAACGTTGTCCGGTTGGCAGTCAGTTCACATGTAATAAATCAAATTTACTGTTTTATATATTATTTATAAACTAAGCAGTGTTTATTTTGCATAAATAAAAACAATATTAATTGTGATATGATAATGAAGTGAGCTGGAAATAAAACATTAAATATTGTTCAAACATATTCCCAATGGAATCAGGAACATATATAAAAATAAATTAACACATATTGCTTATATGAGTATTGATAGTTGTGGGTAAACTGACGTACAGTTTAAGTGGAAAATATCTATGCAAATAATCTCATCATATAGCAATTTTGTTGCGACCTACTTCCAGTGCTCATAACTCTTAAACTCGTGTGATAAATGCATAAACATTCAAAATATTCAAAAAAAATCTATCGCCATTATGCTGCAGATACAAATTTAAAACGCTTATTTTAAGACTTTAAAATCCTCAGCGCTTTGCGCACCAATTTAGTAGAGCATAATCCAATACCGCATAGTATCCTTTTACTGCAAGCGTGAGCAATGGCTTTTGAGGTCAACTGTTTACAGAGTTTACTTCACTTACAACATAAAACACGAGTACACAACAAGGATGCCGTTTACAATGCGAGGAAACTAAGTGGTAAATGCAGAGGAAAGCACTTCATAACTTTTGTGCACGAAATGCAAAGAAACGAGATCGAAAATATTGTATGTCGTAAAAAGAAATCGACAACTTGTCGATATGCAGCAAGGATATTACTGACAACCTTGTAGCGACTGATAAGCGATACACAATACATATTGGAGGCACTCAATCGAGTAAATTTATATCTCAGATTTCTGATTGCATTTTAAAATATTCCATTTTTATTCGTTGACTCTGCCACCAACTGCATTCCATTTATACTTAAAGAATGATTTTAAAAAAATATTAAGTGCATTTTTTTTAATTTTTTATTTTCATGATTTTTAATTTATATTTAACTGTCAAATTATACTTTTATATTTCAAGAATGTCATAGAATGAAACACCTTAAAAACGAAACTTAATTCAAGAAAATGTCAACATGACCTTTTCATAGTCGTGGGGCTGAAGTAAGTTTGTCACTTCGAACTAATTCGATTCTAATAGCCGTAATTGCTTATATGCTCTTATGAACACAACAATAAAAGGTTCATAATTCCATTTATTATGAGTAAGTGAACCTTAAGAAGCATTAAATTAATACAATTAATTATATTGACCTTTACATGAGTTTTAAATAAAACAACTTACAAAGGCAGTTTAGGAAAAACATCAAAGTAAAGAAAGTATACCTAGTGAGTATCCAGTGAGTATTTATCACTGTAATATTTTCCCCCATTTTATGGTTTTTAAAATTTTAATTTAAAAAAAAATCATATTTAAAAATAATTTCTATTGAATTATTAAGCAACATTGACTTTAATAATAACTTTACAGCCCTTCAATAAACAAGTGTATTTTATTATTCGAGATACTTCAATAAAAGTGTTTCATTACAGGGGCAGCCAACGCTATGGTAAACAACCTCAATATGCTACAAAAGCTCTAACATTTTTGTTACTAATTTATGAAAAAACTTATTTTTATGGTAAACTTTTCATTTTATGGTGAAACTGTAATTAATATATCTGATATAAGTACAATGGATTCTATGAAGGTTGGATCCAGCACTAACTTAAGTTTGAGATTCTTGCAATTTTGTTTGCCTAACTATAAGAATAATGAACATTATTATTATGTTAGCGGATATAACATTGCGTCCTAGATATCTATTGTGTACGCTTCATGGAGTCAATGTATATCCCAAAGTCCATGTTTCTCAATAAATGGTACTATTGAACTTACATTATAAAGTTTTAGCTATTAATTCAATATGAAATGCCCACTTAGTGCCATGTTATAGAAAGCATTTTGGGCATGGCAAAATTGGCTCAGTCGGACTATGCCAAAAATTCATGTTATGTAGGCAGTCACATCAGTGTTGCCAATTTCGTATTTTTACAACGTTTGGTACTTTTTGGTAGTGCCTAAATTTAAATGAAAATGTAGATATGCTCACTTTCAAATTGCCACCAAAAATAACAAGCAAGAAAAAATTCATACAGACTGTAATAACATTAATTTATTATTATATTATCTTATAATTATTAACAGTACTTACGCATTTCCTGGAAATCGGAAAGGTTAATAATTAGATTATTAGCGGTTTACAAAATAGGCTGTGTTGCTTACTGTCATTTTTTCTTCAAAACGTAATGAAATTGAAGTAATTCGCTCTCAAAAAGCGCAAATACTGAAATTTATACTAAACAACACTGTTTTGCCTTAGTGCCGCCTTTCATGCTGTAATTTGAACCGATATATTGTTTTTTGGCGTCAGAAAGCAACTAATCGGGTTGACTGGCGAAGGCTACTCGACGCGACCAAGGACGGCACACGTCTGTAATGGCCAACTAAGAAGAAGAAGATATTGTTTTTTCTCTCAATCTTAATTTTAATAATTTACATTAAAAACAGCAAGAATTTTATTTATACCGTGGTCGAGGCATTCTACACAACATGTCCCTTAGGTATTTCTTTCTATTATGGTGAGTGAATTCTCAATATTGGATTTGAGGTTTAATTGTCTCTTCTAAGGGATCCTAAAATCGTTATTTTAAATAGTGAAAAGAGAAGAGTTTACTTTTCGGAAGAATATAATGAAAAATAAGAAATACTAGATCAAGGAAGATTGAAATCAGTGGTATTTGTATTAGGTTATATTCACAACATTTCCAAAAATATTATATATAATAATTTTAAGTATATAAAGTATATAATAATATATAATAATTAGGAAGCTTTTATATCAAATACTGAGTGGTATATAAGCGCAAATGTCAATGATATACACAATAAAAGTGGGATTTCTAGATTGGATCTGGATCGAAAGAATTCATTATTGCTTTTTCTCCCATACGATGGTGATATGAATTTAATGAATCACATTAAAAACTATATTATGATGAAGTGGATAAGATGATCTTTTAGTTGATTTAAAGATTTTAATTATGTTGAGTTTTATACTATTTGGCTGCAATTATATTGTTAAACTCACAACATAGAAACCATCTTCATATTTCCCAGCACAAACTATCGTGGGAGGCTTCAACCCGTTAATATCTATTTGATATTAATGATTAGGAGTAAATATTGAAGATTTAAGCAAATTAATCATAGGGAGAAGATTACTATAAGTTCTAATTTAGTAGTAAATAGAAAAAGAAAGTAGAAGTTTATAGGTTTAATATTTAGAAATTTTAAATTGGCGAAAAGAGTGTCGTAGGTTAAAGAATAACAGTTAGATATAAACTCTATATTGGGGATTCTATAAATCACATTTTTAAATAATGTGGAGAGTAGTTATGACATGAGTTATAGACAAAAGAATACTTGATGGAAATAGTGTAAGATAAATAGCAAATACTTGGTAGCGGAATGTAGACATTGAATTCGATTGAAGTCAGTAGTATTTGAATTAGCTTACTCTTTTCTAAATTTACTTTGTTGTATATAAACATATACTTTTATTATTATAAAAATAATATTATGTAAATAATTGAGTATATTTTATTTTATTCGACTTTTTTATTGAGGCATAGCACTCGAAGTTCAAATTTAAAATTAAGACTTACTTCGAAGTAATTCATTCATTTTATTAAAGATATACGAGTCTTTTTCACAAATACCTTTGTTTTTCATCCACACACCTTGGGGTTAGTATCAAGGATCAAATCAAAAGAAATTGCAATAAAAAGTAATATTAAAACTTGCATGATAACATGCAACATTTAGAGACAGAAAAAAATTGTTTACTTTTTCCAGCAAAAAAGGATATAAGTAGCTCTGAAGGAATTTTCAAAAGTAATTTCCCAATGGCACAGTAACTGTTTTTGCATTGAGGAGTGTTGAAAGAATATTGCAATTATTGCGAATAAACAAAGTTATTTGTACCGTATGTCCTTTGGAGAGCCAGTTAAATACTTTTCAACTTCTTTTCTTGAACATTTCTTGAACTCAGTCAATTTTTATATCTTTCTTTGGAATAGACAATATTCCAGTCACTAGATTCTTAGCACAAATATCTTAATTGAACTTATTTTTAAGTTATATTTGTGTAATTTGTTCATACGATATAATTAATTAAGTAAAATATATGTTTACAAATATTGTACCGTTCAGTAAAATCTTTAAGTATTTGCCGGCAGTAGAGCTCAAGGTCAATGCTCCAAGGACATTAAGAGGTGATGAGGCGTTTATGACATGCAATGCTCCAAAAGGTTATTCCTACAATGAAGTTTAGATTCAGTTAAAATATATGTTTTTAGTATGAAATTAAATTTTTTAAATAAATTCGGTTATAACCAATGACCTTTAAATTTTTGTTGGTAATAATTTTCTTAAAAAGTCGTTTCAGTATTTTTGGAAAAATTATTGCTTAATGTTATTTTGACCTTTACATTTGTATCTGTATCTATAATGATGCGTGTGTAGATACAAAGAATTAAAAACGTGACCTTCTAGTACAGATTTTGAATACTAATCTTGTTATTTTATATACAATATGTCCTCAATAATCCAGATAATTTTGTTTTTGGGGTTGTTCGGATTAAAAAAATGTCTGAATTATATAAATCTGTAAGATACTATAATTTATGTATATTATAGTCATTGAGTTATACATTTATTTTTGTTGTTTATTGTTCAAATATAACTGCAATTAAGGATATAAGTAAATGTTACTTTTTCCCGTTCACACGGGACATATTTTTAAGCTTTTTTAGTATTTTAACGATTACAATGACAATTTGTGTGTATTACCACCGAGTGTGAATTATTGAGTATCTGGATTTTTGGGAACATACTACACATGAAAGTCTGTTGCTTTTACTAAGTTTTGTTTTCTTGGTACAGAAAGTATTATTTATTCATACAGCTGAATATTTGAATGAACGGTTATGAATACATAATGCAATTTCGGGAAATACATAAACCAAACTTAATCAAATAATACTCCGATTAAGCTTGAATGTTCACAAATTGACAAAAGTCAAAAAGTTTTTTGACTATTTTCTGTCTACCTTTTGACAAAAAATGTTCATACATTTGAGAGTAAACGATTTATTGGACTTTTTTGTTGCATTGCTGGCCATAGCATTAATCGTACGCATCAATTAATCCATTATTTAAATATATGAATAGCAAAAATATATTATTTTCTTTGAATTCTTTGAGTCCCGTCAAAAGCGTACTTCACCAAAAAAAAAAAAATTGACGCCAGAGACTCATACAAAAACCGTTGGTTTTTGGAAAGCAATAAAACTAAAACGTTGGAAATAAATTTAATTAACATGTGCAATCTTTTAGCACAAAATTACCATATTTTGTCAATTATCCTCAACGAGTAACCCACACACGCATCGCAACACCTGCGATCCCAAGCGGTTCGAGTACATGAGTTTGGCATGCTTCGCTCAAATAATTTACTCGTTAGTCAAATGATTCAATTAATTTCGCCATTGAATTGATATCAACAGTGCCATCAGCTGCAGTGATTGGCAATTGGATTTGGTTGAAAGGTATTTGCAGGCGCCATTTTGTGTACACGCCACCAGCCCCCATTTGCATGTGTTCGTTGTCGTGTGCAGAGGCAGCAAACCCTGAACGGAACGGAACGGAAACGAGGAGGCCATTTTCAACAACTGTTCCGTCGGTGTACCGTGCGTGAGCCTTCTGGTTGGTAAGTGCTCTTGTCAATGAGTTTAAATTCAAATTACAAATGCAAATTATAACATTTTCGTGATTCTTTAAGCAAGAACACGAGCTCGCATGTACCGTCATCCCTAACGACTATGGAGCTTGTTTTTGTTTTTGTTTGCCGCAAAGCGTATCACGCGCAACAACAACAAATTGCAATTATTTCTAATGGCTTATAATCTAAATTTTCATTTAAAACTTCGTTCCGACATTAAAGTTCTAATTTATAACGACTAACGTGACAATTTTGAAAACTAATAAATTCTAATCTCCTTATGTTTTTTATAAAATTTTTAAAGGACATGATCACGAGTACCCTTAGAAAACTATTAGTCCTTTTAAAAAAATTTATTTTATTTTATTAATGGGAAACATTGTTCTGATATGTAATCATTTTTTCTATACTCTTAACCGAAGTTATTCTAATTATTTTATTTATAGGAAATGCAGATTAAATATATTATAATTTCGTTCATTCTCTTATACTATGTTCAGACACACATAAATTTTGCAAAAATCTTTATTTAAATTTTGTCGTTTCGTCCATACAAACTTTAGTTTTATGGTTAGAACGAAATTAAGCAAAATGCCCTTTATTTTGTTGAAATTAAGGGACATTTCGAATGCAACTATGCGTAAGATAAGTTTTAAACAAAATATAAAGTTAAAATAACGAAAAAAGGACATTTTTTGTAAATAAATGTCAGTTACAGTTGACTTTAATAAAACAGGGAAATATTTTGAAAGTAGTGCAAGTTCTTAGATTTGCATATAGAGAAAAAACTGTAATTGTTATAAATTTAAAAATGAGTGAAAAACAATAATCTACATACCTAAAATCTACTAAAGCTAATAAAACTACTGAATGCTATTCTTTATAATTATATTAATCAGCTTTTAAAATTTCCCAGATACAAATAGTGGTCGGAGAGTATGTACTTTTTTAACTTAATTTCATTTTCACGAAATTAAGTAAATTTTGCTGCCTGAACATAGTATTAATCGAAATTAATCGAATTATTTTATTAATTTGAAATGCGGATCAAATATATTATAATTCCTTTGTTCCTTCTCTTAACCGAAACTATTCCAATTATTTTGTTGATGAGAAATTCATAGCAATTATATTATAATTTCATTTATTATATTAACATGAACTTAATATATCTTCATATATTTTAATTTACTTCGTCTATTCTAACGCGGTAATAGATAACATATGTATTAAAGATTTATTCTGAATATAAATAAAGAACAGGCTTAGAAGTACCACAAAACATGATACCTTAAGCTAAAACTAGAAGCTGTATTAGAAAAATGTTTCCTAAAGGACTCAGTGAGTGTCTACAACTTTTTAAAAATATCTTTTTATCCGATGAGATCCTCTCCGAACCGCTGTTGAGTGACTTGTTTATACCTTCTTAATTGTCAGTTTGTCTGACGAGTTCGTTACATGTTCATTATTCACTCTGCAATCGTCTACGTTTTATGTTCATTGCCGTAGACTTTTTCAAAATATTGTGAAAAATATATGGCATCTCGAAAATTATTGCATTTGGAATAAAGAACGCCAACGACTGGCTTATGAAAAATAAAAAAATTATTTATTAAGTATGACTGGATTGTAACTGAGATAGTGACTGTGACGATATATGATTTCAACAACATGTAAAATGCCGTGCATCTTAATCAATTCTTTGAAAAAAATTGTATACATATAGTATAGCTTTAGATCAGAGAAGAAAAGCAATTATAAAAAGTAGAGAGGAAAGGAAGTGATAGAAGCGAAATTAATACAACTGAAAATCATAGTGCGTGTATTTTGGTAAGTTGTGGTATTTAGATAGCATATTCTGTTGAAAACAAATACCGGGATAGATTGATTAGATTCAAATAACGAGACGTTTATTAATAATTATTATGTTTATACTGACGAAAACCACGCCATTTAATTAAATCAAATTTATTTAAATCAATTTAATCAAATAATTTAATAAAATTAAATTCAATAAAATCGTGAACTCGAGCGATACCATTTAGATAGCAATACTTTATTCAAGACAAAATAAAAAGTTGTAGAATCATAATACAACAAATCATCTATCAGGATGGGTTTTACTTAAATATATTAAATGTTGCTTGCCTAAAATTTTAATTTTTTTTAAATATAAAAGTCCATATTCTGTGATTTTTAGATATCTTCCTAAGAAATTGTGAAAACTTCAGACTATTTCAGAGTTCGGGTTTTTTTTTCAAAATATGATAGCCCGATTCCGTGATTATTGGATATCTTCCTAAGAAATTGTGATAATTTTATAAATCATATTCATCACACACTATAATTACACTAAAGTACTTTCTATGTTGTTCAAATTTAATTGAAAATATTTTACGTGTGCCTTCGAAACCAAGATTTCATAAGTTCGTGAGGTATTCATATTATTTTCTACTCGATTAACATGTTTAACAATGTCATAGGTCAAACCTAGTAAAGATTATTTTTCAAAATATTTTCGTTTGAAGTATTCGTTTTGTAACAAAATTTAGTAATCTTCGCTCGTCATAAGAATATAAGAATATAGTTTTGTAGATATATCTCAAGTTCAGCTCAAATATATATGAATCTTTACTATTCAGATCATACTATTTTCTTACATTTAAATTAAATCAAAATTTAAAATCCAAACACGGAATGTATTTTAGTTAAAGCAATTGAAACTATTTTATTTCTTGCCACTGCATTGTACCTCACACCTCGCTAACAAAATAGTTTCATTAACTTAATTGACGCTAAACTTTTTGGAGGGCAACCTCACCAGACGCAATTAAAACAATTAATTTTATTCAAACTGGAATCAACCCAACCAATGTTGGTGAAGCGTTTACCAAAACTTGGTCGTATAGGTTACCAACTATTCACATTAAATTACAGCGCTTCTCTCGCAACCGTTAACCAGTCAATTTCTGGTGGCAGGAATGACTCCATGAGCTTCTCTTCAGTTCAAATATTTAATTTCTAATATATTAATTGCCACAACGAAATATGTTCTTATTTTAAAGTTTCTAATTGTTTCATAAAATAAAAAAATATTCTTCCAGTTTTCCAGTTTTCACATAATTTACTTGGCACCTGCATGCAGCTTTGCACTTTTTAATTAAATTACATTTTGGCTTTGGTAAGGAAAATTCTTAGCTCCCGGTGTTCGCTCCAAAAGTGTGGGTTTCTTGGCTCCGCATATTTGGGATTTGGTTTGCAGGCGGTTTGGTTAGTTTTTAGCTTAAATTAAGCAACAAAAATGTTATTGTGTATGAGAAGAAAACATATTTTGTTGTGGAAATATTAAGTTTTGAGAACGCAATATTTGTTAAAACTTTCAAAGATACAAAATTCAGCAAATATGCACTTTGGCAAAAAAAATCAGAAACCAAAAAAATTACTTGGGGGGCAAAACAAAAGTTTTCTCTCAGTTTTTGTTAAATATACTTTTCTGTTGTTATTAATGTATATAATCTTATAAGTTCACATCTTAATAATTAAGAATGAGATTACTATGAAAGAAACTTTATATTCTTAACTCCAATTACACGCAGAGCAGTTCATATAATAGAAGTATACATTGTAACCTAATTTTAAACTTATTTAAATATAAAATCTATATCTTTGTTTTGCAGTAAAAATAAAAAAGGACTCATACACTAACTATATGATGCATTAACTATATGATGCATTTTCTACACTTGCTTATTATATTTATTATTACAACTAGAATTTACGACATTCCCCCAACAGCCGCTACTGCGGCCAAAAGAGTCCTATTGTGCCAAAATCACTTTTAATTACACAAAGCCCTTTAAAGATTTGTAAACAAAGACCATAACTAAATCTGGAGAAGAGCTCTAAATCTGTACTGGTCACAGAAGTTTTTTCCATGAGTTTTTAAGGCTGAACAAACACAAAGAATATGCATAGTTGTTTCATCTTCGAGGCATAATCTGCATTTTGAATTAACAGATAATTGAATTTTATGTAGATGATAATTCAGCAATCTTAATTTAGCAACCTTAAAGTACCTTTTGAGAATTCAAGAATGTTTTTGAAGAAGTATGGTTTGATCAGTGATTTATTTAAGTCCTGGGAAGTCTTCCCAGTACACCACCCGCAAACAATTCTCCTCTTCTTGATTATTTGTTTTGTATTGACCCAGTTTAATTCACAAAAGAGTTGCGGCCCCGTAAAAGTAGTTTTTGATATAGTTCAAGCTAGCTCATCAGCTTATTCCTTTCCCAAAACAGTAGTAGCTCGTAGCACTCGAGAATCTGTTTCGATTTGAAAGTGCAAGAAGAATAAGCTTTAAGAGCAGCCTGGCTGTCAGAGAAAATAACAATTCTTGAGTCAGACGATTTTTTAATGATTGATCTTAAGCATAAGTTGATTGCGTGAATTTTAAGTTTGGAAGACACTCGGCCATGTGGTCATTGTCTATGAAATTTTGGTTCAGAACCAGTGATACTTATTGCATACTTATTTATTTACTGAAAGACTACAGTTCTCTCCTCGTGGAGCATAGTGCCTAATATGATATATTAAAAATATTTGAATTTATTGGCTATAAGCGGTTATGTTTTTTATAAGTCTTCGGATTAAATAATTCACTTGTTTGATTCTCGTCTTTCTAACAATTTGATATGTTTACGTAATGACAAGCTTTTTAATATACTTTATAATGAGAGCACAGATAATGACGCACATTTATAAAGATGTACATTTATGGAGATGTGCATTTATGTAGACGTTCATTTATTTGAGATGTACATTTATAGAGACGTCTAGTAATTACCAACAATAGTGTTCGAAAATTCAAACATTTAAGACTGTTGTAAGTTGTTAGACTGTGGACAGTCCCATCAGGACACAAAATGAATAATTAATAGTTAGTAAGCACAACATTACTGAACAGCTACTATTGTGTTAGTCAGTTGTTTTGCTCAGGAAAAAACATATTTAATACAAAATATGTAATAATATAGTTTATGTATTACACAACACAGTTTAAATAGGTGAATATAATTAAATCCATTCCCTCGTTCTTTACAGAAGAATACGAGTAGATTATTGTAATTACTCCATAAGTTTTCTGGTAAAAATAAAACCACTTAATTTACTAAAGTATGATTATCTATTTGCGAAAGATAGATTACCACTTTATTAGTTATTTTAAAAAGCATTCGGAGCATAAATATATATACATATATATACATCTCTACTTAAGTTAAGTTAATATATTATTAACTTTAATGTGAATGAAATTTACAAATATTTTTGTTTATATTTTATTGTTTCCACAACACGAACTTAGAATAGCCACCCTGGGCAATGCCGTCAAATGTGGCAACTGCAATTACATTTTGATTTAATCTAATTTTATTTTTTATGCCAAAGGACAAACAGGTATCACTCAGCATTAAGGATATCAATATCGATTTATGGAAATATGGTTTATTGTAGGCACGTGTTTTGGTCGAAGTTTGATGTTTCGGTGGTAATTTAAATTATGAACAAAGAAATATATTTAACTTCACTGTTTTTTTTTTAATATATTTTATATTTAAATGTACCTTCAATTTCAATGGAACAGAGAAAAAGATAATGTTTATAAAAATAATTTTCTTCAAAATACAGCATTTTATTTCGATACAAATAATAATCCCAATGAATTTGGGTGTTTAAAATTTTATAAAAATGGTCTTCTTAATACCAGGGAGCTAAATGAGATATCTTGATATCTTTGTTGTGAAAACTGTTTAGCATGTCTATAATTTAGTAGAATTTCCAAAAAATGCAGAATAAAGGACTTAAAGGATTGCTAAGTACACACAATTTTTTGTGTCTTTATCTCTATTCAAAAAATGATTACTAATCCATATGGTGACTTTATGTATATTATCATATGTAACGATTAAAAGCGATTTGTCAACTTTTTTTGATGCCCCAAAGATACTGTACATCCAGGACGCTAAATGAAACAACACCTCAGATTTGAGCGAAATTCTTGATTTTGGACAAGTCTCTGAAGCGTGAGACTACTGATATAGTAAGTTTAACTGACCACCTATATAGCATTTTGTTAGAATAAATCTCATGTACTATTTGGTAGCTATAGTCACCCACAGTGGTTCAAACCCATAACTTTTCAAAGCAATTTATATAAATTATTGCATCTATTTACAGAATATGAAAGGATCACAATATTTTTCGAAAACGAAACAACAGTGGAAACAATGGGCTACTCCTAATATTCCTAAATAAATTCGAAAAAGATGAATATTGTTTTATAAGGTTAATATTAAATAATGAAATTATTGATACATTGAATAGCTTTGAGGGCGATAGTTGGATGAATATAGTACTAATTATCTTAAAGACACTTGTTTTGATAGGAAATAACAGTTCAACGAATTTAAATAGAATTATCACTGCAGCAGGCAGTCTGAAAGATTATAACTCCGGCTTATCATTCTGACTTACGTTCCGAACAATTAAAACCATTTATCTTTGTTAAAATAGTATTATGATATATATCTTTTAGTATTATTTATTTTATCGTTTTTCATTATACATATTGTCAAAATTTGTAATAGTATTTTAATTAATTGAATTTTTGGCTGACCATACAGCTGTTTCAAGTATTGCCAAAAACCCATTATCAGTCGTCTTGGAAATAATTCTTGTATTTAATTATTCATGTCTGCAACTACCAGGAATCGAACACATGTCCTGTCAAATTTGAAATATTTTACTTTACTTCATTATATTTTATTTTATTTTGTTTTATTTTATTTTATTTTATTTTATTTTATTTTATTTTATTTTATTTTAATTTTATTTTATTTTATTTTATTTTATTTTATTTTGAATTATTGTATCTTATTATATTTTATTTTAGTTATTTTATTTTATTTTACTTTTTTTAATTTATTTTTATTTTGCATTATTTCCTTTTAGCTTGTTTTATTTTATTTTATGTTATATTATTTGATTTTATTTAAAAAATAATATATTATTTTTTTTTATAGTTTTGATGATGTACATTAATTTAAGTTTTGTTTATTAAATTAGTCTATTTTTATTAGACTATTTTTACAACGATAATATATGTTTGCATATCGTTGGCAATATCTACAATTTTATTAATTGTATTAGAGCCTCTCTAATATTTTATCATTTTGTGTCTAATTACTTTTATCCAGTACACATGACCTTTCAATTGAAAGAATATTCCTACGTTAAAAGGATATGAAATGATAATGTTGACATGCACATTTATTTTAGTATTTATACTTAGTTTGTAATATACATACAATACACTTCATATTTGTTAACCTATTATTAATATATAAATGCAATTATAATTGCATTCATTCGGGATTTTTAATATATATAAGTCAGTGGGCTACTGAACAGTTTATAAATGCTTTTAAAAAATTAACGTAAATTAACAACTTTCATAGAAAAGTTTATAAATTCATTTTATAATTACAATTTCCTTTAGATTATTTACTGAAGCTTTTATATTTTCCATTAGAGACCGTTCTTAATGTCAGTTTATTTTATAAATCCAGTAAAATTGTAGTAAACCAGTAATTTAATTCATTTTGTCCGCCTACTTCTGCCTCAAAAAACTGAAGTGAAGTCCGCGTTAAGGTGAAGGAAAATAGAAAAGTTTATTAAAGTTTTCTCAACAACGCCCATAAATACTTTCACTTCTCGAGAACTTTGCCTTCATATTTCAAAAGTATTTCAAATCAACTCACAATTAACTATAACAAAACAATCACCTCAGCAAGAATTACTAAATCGAATTACGAGGGGAGATATCACAAAAATGTATGAATGATGCACAGTAGCATACAGAAGATGCCATTGAGTATGCAGCATATGTGAGTCTGCTCCTGTCAACAGATTTTACTGCATATGCGGCAGAATAAAGATTGGTTCAGGAACGCGTGAGTTACAATTCCAACAAGGCAATTTGCTTCTGTTCTTGCCACTCTTTACTATGATGACTTATTTCATGATGTACTCGTATAGATTCATGTGCTCGTATGTATATTTTCTTGCAGTATTTCTCTACTTAAACCGAACACAATGGAACATCAGCGAAGTATTGACTTAAGTGCCATAAAATTTTTACTTACATGGGTTAAGCAGGCATGCAACATGGCCATAAAATAGGAAACGCCAAAAAGTAGTACAAAAAAAAAAACCCGGTAAAAGTTATAAAAGCATGGGATGAAAGTATTTCTTACGAGCGGTAGGTACGCTCCTTGGGTTGGCGGAGTATCGTGCAACAAATTGTTGTTGCGGATGTATTTGCATGGGCTTAGCTCGGCCTTAGCTGCACAGAGGATAACCTGATAACAATAACTCGTAAAGTAAGATTGCGGAAGTAAACTTTAGGCAAATAGATAAGGATAAAAGGAATATTTAAATTGACACAAGTGAATGCGATATTAAAGTATTTATTTTCAAATATTAAAATTCATAAGCAGCGAGGAAACGAGCCAGGAACTGAATTATAACAGGAAACAGTAATGGTAGTAAAAAGTATGAAAAAAGAGACTTTATATACGTAATACAAATAACACGACGATAAAAATAATATGTAAATACACTATAAAATATTTATTTATTAACGTTAAAAATGATATTAAACTATAAATTTTCATAAAAATTTAAAAACTGTAGAATTAACTGTAGTAGGGGATCCCACTAAAATTCGTTATTAAAAATAATATTATTTTTTTCTAAGAAGTATTTAATACAAAGAATCGGGATAGGGCAGAATCTTCCTTTCATGCAATGAATTGCAATAATATTTGTTATTATTCAACAACTAAATTACTCCAAACTAGTACATTAAGTGCTGATACTAAGTTCAGCAAGTTACTGCTATTTCTTTTACAAATTTTTATAGTAATGGGATATCGAAATATCACAAGTATAAGTTGATTAAAGCACTCTTTGTTTATTAGAAATTAAACAGACCCATGTACTGTATCAACAATAATACCATGACGAGAAAATGAAATTATTTTACAGTTAATGTAATCTAGCATAGTTTAGGTGGGATATATCGGCGATTCTAAGGATCCACTTAGGCTTATTGGTTGATTGTGTTTCTAAGGCAAATATTTTTCAAAGAGAGGTCACGGAGGTGACCAAAACTTTTAAAACCAGAAATTGCTAATATAATCAATCACGTGGCATATACGCGTGGTAGTAACAAAGCAGTTGTGAAGCACTTCCATTATCTTTTCCACAGCTACGACAAGGATAAATAAACGCTGGAATTAATCTTCTAACGTGTTTCTCTAATTCGCTCTGAGAGTGCTAGAGTTTTTCTTAATAGAACGTGAATAACTTGCTCGCATAGAATAAGAAAGAACAGGGTATTAGCTCCCATTTGAGCAGAGCACCGCGACCATGATTGATCTTTTGTGTTACAACAGACCCTAACTGAACAAAAGACATTCCGCCTTTCGAATGAAGGCCAGAATGTCAGTTGTTGAGGACCTCCTAATGTCGGAAGGTGCTAGTAGTTCCCGACCCAGTAATCTCCTCCTGGCCCACATCAAAGCTGGGCAGTCACATAGAATGTGGCTGGTTGTCTCCTCTGCCTCCAAGCAGAGTCTACAATCTATCTCTTCGGATAGGCCCATTTTGTTGAGGTGGTAACGTAGCCCATGGTGACCCGTTAGATATCCCACTAGCAACCTCAACTCTGTTCTGCTAACCACTGCTCGCACAGAAATAATTCAACAAATGTTTACATGATGTCAACGATATATCCAGATAATTTAGGTATTCTGAAAGATAATTTAAAACCACGCATCTGGCCAGCTCTTCTTTGTAAGCTACCAATACATCTATCTGAATGATACATGCATAAAATAAAAGAAAAAGCGATATAAAAATATCATTGCTAACAATATTATATTTATTCGGAAATTGGTCTAGTGTCAATATATTATAGTACACATTTCCATTGTACATAACGAATATTCTGCAACGGAGCACAATCCTGATGTTTATTCAAGCATTATTTTACTTAAGTCTTATTAAAGACAATTTTATAATATTTATACTTTATTGGTAATGGATTAAAAACATGATGCAAAGTAGAATATAGTAAAATAAACTATTAAAAATCAGTAACAAAAATAACAAAAGTCTTTTATTCAAGTTCGGAAAGCTTTCTTAAAAATTTTAAATTAAATAAATTGAACTAAAGAAAATAAATAATCAAAATATAGTATTTATGTGATTGCCTTGTAAGCATCAAATATTCAAATTTTACCAAAACCCACTTTATGGGTTTTCTTGTAGAGCCCATACTAACTTTTATCACAGCTTTACAAATCTCAGTTATTTAAGTATAGAAGAGCCAACCGCATCATTAAACCATGTAACTTGTAGTTGCCGGAACTTCAATGTAATTATCTTGACCTTTAACTAGATATTCAATATTATATTAATATTATGCACTATATAGTGTTCTTACTACAACTTTTTAAATGTAAATATTATTTCTTATAGAGTTATCATGTTTACTTCTATATAAAAAAAGTGCTGTTATACAACATAATAATGTTCTTTATACATTTTTTTAGGTTTTTACTTATATAAAATTTTGAATAGATGCACACAAGATTTCTTTATTATATCTTTTTATTAGATAGTTTTTCATCTTGAAGTTGCATTCCATATTGTAAAATAATTGCATTTTACAAATTGTTGCACAATTTATGTAATCAGCATAATTTTGGTATCAACTGCTTTTGCCTCGAAACAATATTGGCACAAATGATATACGAATGAGTATTGAGACATATGTTATTCAAGTCCCGTATACACCTACATATTTGTATAGCAGATAGAATCGTGCATTGAAATAATATATAATATGTAATATCATTATTATTAATTATTAAAAAAAGAAGGAATTGTGCACTGCGGCCTAAAATATCTATTGCGCCCCTTACTCAGGTTAGAGTGTTTCTCCAAGTCCGATTTCTTTAATGAAAGACAGTATAGAACCTACCTTTTCTAGTCTTGAATCTTTATAATCCGTGAAATACCCTCTTAAGTGTTTCTTCTGGTTGTGCATTAATGCCGGGCACTCCCCAAGCACATGGTATGCAGTTTCTCTCTCTTCTCTATAGGATCTGCAGTCAGAGATGGATTGAATTCCTGACTTCGATAGGTGATTATTCAATCTACAGTGACCGGTCAATAATCCCGTAATAATTCATAGGTTGTTTTTTGATTGTGCTATGCAATCTTTGCAGCGTTTTAGGTTATAAGTCCCTAACAAAATTTTATATTGTGACAGTCCTGGTAATCTTTCCCAATGGAGTAGTCTTTTTTTTTTCTCTGCACCATTCATAAGAATAGATAAAGTTCCTTTGCTTAGACCACAGAATGGTTCATCTTGCAAGTTTGTCTGCCGTTTCATTGTCTCGGATACCAGCTTGGCTGATTGTTCCAGCCAAGTACGTTCAGCTTGTCAATGCACTCCCATACCAGTTTAGATGATACCTGGTAGGATATGAGTGCCATTATAGCTGCATCTATCTAATGGCGCATCTATCTATCGCGTTTATTTTCGCTTGATAGATAGTTGCATTATTTCCCAGTGCTTCCCAGTATATGATATATAATATGTTATATTATTTCGAAAAATGTTTGCCTTGAATTTTGATTTAGAATACATTTCTATTTGTATTTAACATAAATGCTGCAAAAGAGCTACATTAACTTGATGATTCCGCCTTAAGTGTATGTAAAAGATACAAGATTCAAAATAGAAATAAAATATTAAAATAAAATAAATTCAAAACTAAAATTATAAAATGTTCATCTAAATTCAAAGTGTTTTTTGGGAAACTCAAGTTCAATAAAAATTTAATTATAAAAAAATAAATAATAAATATATTAGACTATTGATGTGATTCAATGAATGCTATCAAAATAAATCTATTTTCTTAACGTTGACCTACACTATTAACCCATTTTCTCCTTCCATTTCCTGATGATCTCATTGAGAATTGCTATAAGAACTTTTAAAGAACTTAATTGAAAAATTAACAAATTGTCTAAAAAGAATAAAGAAAATTACGTATATTATATGGTATATGTATAAGCGAAAAATTTTATTTGATATTTCTTTTGCTATCAAAATAAATCCATTTTCTTGACGTTGACCAACACTATTATCCTATTACATTTTCTGATGACCTCATTATGTGATATATGAACTTTAGAAGCACTAAATTAACAAAATTACAATTCGACTTATAAGGGTAAGAATATTATATATATTATACGATATTCTTCAATATTTAATATTAGAATTATTGATATTGAATATTTCTTCATGTATATTTTGATTTACAATTATTTATATTTTCGATAGGTCTTTCATAAGTGTTATTTTATAAATCTGTTTCAAAAAAATTTTGCTCACGAATTATTTAATTTATTTTATAATGAAATACATAAAGTATTATTTGTAAAACTTTATTTTATGTAAAAGCAACAAATAAAAAATTTAAAATAATAGAAAGAAATCAAAAAGAAATTGGGTGAAACAATGAAATTATATTTATTTCAACATTAAAAATTGGATGAGGTTCTCAATACATATGCAGGACATTTTCTCTCGATTTAAGTAAAAAGCGTCCATAATCGTTTTAAATTTTCCAATCCGATTTCATATTGGTCACTGCTTTTATATTTTTTAAAATATTTTTCCACAATTTTGTGCGGAATGCACAACATGAAATGCTAACAAGCCTTTGGCAAACAATACTCCTTTTTCGATTCTGGCTTAAACACAGCCCGTGGTCATCCATGGCCATCCATGGCCATTCGAGCAATTCGTGCTAGAATTGTGTTAAGCGAGTATCTGTTGTTATTGGTATTTTGTAAAAACAGTACCAACAGCAACAAAAGATAACATATATGTATAACATATATATCTATATATATATATAGATATTATGTATATTGTGTGTGCGACATCTGTTTATGAATTGCCAAAGCACATGAGCAATCAGCAAATGCAATTTAAAGTGAGTCAATACGTTGCGACAATGGCGTTGGACTAAAGGAAATCCTTTTTGCTGTTTACATTGCACATTGAACAGATTTTTTCGATAAGAAAATATTTCATTTTTACTTGCACTTTGAAAACAAAATAAATTGTGGCAACTTTATCTGTGCAAGTGTTTGTAATTGTACACTTCGGCCAGTGAAAAGGTTAAGCGGTCGCCTATATGTCGAACCCATACGTTGCAGGATATGAGTTCATGCAACAAAATTGGACAATGCTAGAGACACAATAAGGCGGTCAGACGTGAGTGATTGAGGCCAACGAAATGAAGAACATTTTGTTGGTAATGAACGGATAATAGCCTAAGGTATTTTCATTCAAAATATTTTTCAATCATTTTCTCTTGTAGTTGCATTATACAATATGTCAAAACAATTCTGAGTTAAGTGGACTTTTGAGGTAAATTTCAAATTAAGTTTGATGGTTTGTATGCGAAAAAGTCGCACAGTTTAAAGTATTTTGTAATTTACTAATAATATTTACTAATAAGTGTTGGAGATATGAATCGAATTCTGCTAGAAAACAATAATTTATGATAAAAATTTTTTATTATTAAAAGGGTTCAAATAGTAATGAAGAAACAGCAACAAAAATTTTATTAATTTATTGAAATTTGGCTGATCGTAAAACGCTGTTTCGAGTATTGCCAAGTACTCAACATCAGTGATTTTAGGAAATATTCGAACCACAAACTAATTAAATAGAAGTTCGGCTATTTCCTAAGATCGAACTTAGATATTTATTGAGACAGTCTGACTTCTATAAGGGACAAATTTATGGCAAAGTTAACAATAGTAAAACTTCCAAGAGAAAAATAATTAACTTATTCCAAATATTATTTTCTAAGCTGTTTTCATATATAAATTTTTATATTTTTCATGTAAGACTATATTTCTGACCGATATTATATAGTTGATATTGAATTAGCATAACAATTTTTAGCATACTATATCACGAAATATAACGCAATGCATATATATTTTTTTCTTTTATCTGTCAGTTTTTTTTAAGCTAATAGACGACTGAAATTTTTGTGCATCCATTTGGATGAACTTTGAATAATAATGAATTTGATTGTCTCTCCCATATGGCGCCAATGCAAAATTTTTCCCAAAAATGAGATTTATTTTTCCATATGTATGTGTATTGAATTTGACAAAAAAAAAGTTTTTAAATATAAAAAAAATATACAATTTATATGCAAAAATTAAATATTTAAACTATTTATGTGTAAAGTATTGTTACGTTTATTCAAACGCTTCGTTCGATAACACTGGATTCTGATAAGTGAATAATATTAAACTTGTATTAATTATAACCGTAATTTATCTTCTGAAACACACACAACTTTATTGCTTAAAATAACCAACTTCCTTATTCTCTTAAAATTAACCAACTACATTTAAAAACTTATTTACTAGCTAACTGACATAATTTAAAATTATCTCAGTTAACTTGAATCGAATTATATCTTCGCAACATTGCCCTCCACCTAAACTTGTTCGTCCCGAACAAGTGTCACCATATCTTCATGACAACGCGCCAACCGTTCCAAATGAACTACTTTCATCTTAGATCTTCGTCGATCTGAATGCTGGATTCTATACGCCACGTCATTTATTCTTGTTATAATTTTGTACGGTCCTTCCCACTGTGATTGTAATTTCGGAGACATTCCCTTTTTTCTCTGAGGATTATACAGCCACACCAAGTCTCCCACTTGAAAACCTTTCGAGTTCATCCGTAAATCATACCTGGCTTTCATCCTGTCCCCGGTAATCTGAAGCCGTCTTCTGATGAATCGATGCACCTCATCTAACTGCGCCCGTTTGCCGTCAACATAGTCGCAATATGCTGTTCCACACGGTGGTGTTACTCCGAATTTCAAATCACCTGGTAACCTCACGTCGGTGCCGAAAACAGCCCTAGCTGGAGTAGTCGATGTAGACCCGTGCCGTGCAGACCGGTACGCGAGTAAGAACATTGGTATGTGTGTATCCCAATCTTTCTGATTTCTGTCCACGACCTTACGAAGATACTCGTTCAAGGTCCGATTGAAACGCTCCACCATACCATCCGATTGGGGGTGTAAAGGAGTAGTACGAGTTTTATGTATACCCAGCACTCTACAAACTTCCCTAAAAATGGTCGATTCAAAGTTCCGTCCCTGATCCGAATGAAGCTCCAAAGGCACGCCATACCTCGCAACCCAATTATCCAAGAAAACATTGGCGATCACGCTAGCTTCTTGATTAGGAACAGGATACACCTCTGGCCATTTACTAAAATAATCCATCACAACCAACACATACCTATTTCCTCCACTGCTCAAGGGAAAAGGCCCAGCGATATCCATCGCAACTCGTTCAAACGGAGCCCCTACATTGTACTGTTGCATTTCACCGTGACTCCTCCTACCTGGTCCTTTCGAAGATACACATGGAACACATTTCCTTATAAAGTCCGCAACAGAGTCCCAACAACCGACCCAGTAAAAACGTTTTTTAATCTTTTCCACAGTTTTTGTTACACCTAAATGACCTCCACTAAATGTACTGTGATACTCAGAGATTATTTCATTGATACGGGACTTGGGCACTACTAGTAGACTATTAGTCGATTTACCATCCTCACTCTCCCAAGATCG
>NC_051847.1:232717877-232728416 GCF_002237135.1 Teleopsis dalmanni | reverse complement strand
TTTGTGTAGATTTTGTAAATTTTGTAGAGAAAAGTAATTAACTCACAATGACACAATGAAATAATGGCTGACGAAAAAACACTTGACATCTGATATCTTTAAGTTATCCATATACCGAAGATATATATTTCTCAAACTTCATTGTATGGGTATTTGATTCTGTGAATTTTTGATTTACTACCAAATCTGGGTATTCAGAGAATTTAGCTTTATTAATATCTGTACCGTCATGGTTCAACTCTGGAAACTACTGACAATAGGTTGAATTGTAGAGCGCAAGGCGCTATGTCAATTTTAAAGCCTTTAATGAAATTGTATAGCATTCTTCTCTAAATCTCTAATTTAGGTATACAAATATCCCGATTTGCGTCGCCCTGATTTCCGTTGATTTGAATTTCGTAGTCAAAAAAATATAAGTTTTGGCTTAGAATTGCATTGGTAATATTTCAATTTGCATCATTTTTTAATACATGCGTACAGAGAGGGTTCCCATTTTATTTCTTGTAGATCTTGTAGATTTTTTAAAAGAGGATTTACATGTATTAAGTTTTTAGTTAAAAGGTATCCGTTTACAGTTGTGTGTTAAAATGGAAAGGTAAATTTTTGCTTTATAAAATATAAAAATGAGTCAAAACCGAAAACAAATTTCCTTTGGAAGAAAAGTGGGACATTTTAAAACCTTTTAAACTTATAGAAAAACCTACTGAATACCGGAAGAATTCCGTGTTTAGCTCCTACTACTGTAAGAACAATTTCTTATCATGATGTGAGCAAGATAGAGGACTACTGAAAAGCTGCCACACATTTTCAGGCCAAGCAAGTTACAAAAACAAGAAGTCTATTAATTGTAAAAATTGAGTCCCTTCTATACATTTGAATAGACAATTGAAATCAAAAAAGAATGCCATTGATCCTTCAGTATAAAAATGAAATCTTCCAAACACTGCTTTCCAATTATTTTAATAACAGTACATTATCAAGTGAAAAATGTAATTTTTTTTCTCTTTTCATTTTTTTATAATAGAAATTTACTGCGAAATAACTATTTTCTAATTTACAATAATAACATAACAATAATAATAAATACAATTTATAATCTAATTATTGCTATCAATTCCTCAACTTAGTTGTAATGCATTCTTCCTCTAAATCAAATTGTTTTATGAACACCAAAGAGTACTCATCGGGAAGATGAGCTCGATAGATTCGAGTCTCGATAGATTATAATTAGTACTTCAAAGTTTTGGAGTGTGAAGTGCTCCAAAATGCTAGAACTATTAAAATATATTTAAGCAAATTTATTTAGGGTATCATTTAATTTTCTGTTTTACAGAAATATACATGACCCAAACGTTCGAACACTATATAATGTTCGAACATCGTATATGAGAGCAAACCGCCTAATGAATCATACTTCAAAATTAAAATGCTGGAAGGTTGAATAAGATTTGAATGCTGATGCATTAAATTTCATGTACTAATATAACTCCGCTGATGATGATATTCACATCTTCGAACTTTGTTTAGCATTCAGTAAGAAAAACATTCTACAGAAGTTGCGAATTAGTTCGTTTTAATAATGAGTCACAACAATAAATTTGTGACACAACTTCAGAATCGTAATAATTACAGTATGTACATTTAAAAGCAAGTAAGTCATACCTACATACCAATATACTTAATATATATCACTTTTTTGAATAAAGCGAAAAGAATCAATTTAGAAGTTTTAATGCATGAAAAATCAATTAATTGGACTGTGGTAAATATTTTATATAAAAGTTATAGCAAGATATATTGGAAGTTTCAATTGCGTGATGTGTAAGGTTGGTCGGACAACTAAAATATGAAAGTGTGGATTGCTTTTATTTTTGTATTAGCATATATTCTTGCGGGATTGGTTGTACTTGGAGGTGATCAAAGCTGGGGTATTAGGTCTCCAACAGATAAGCTATTGCTACATAAAAGACTTATATGGCCTGTCGCTCACAGGAATGGTCTCAACAAATACTATTCATACTTTCAAGTACTGAAAAACAAAGTGTTTATTCTTTTAATTAATTATGTTTTTTTAGAATAACCGTCATGAGAGCAAAAAGTATCGTATAACACGAATAGAGTTAAAGGATCTCCAAATGTCACCATTCAGGAAATTAAAACCCAAAATAGTATCCGGAGGAGTAAATAGGTCTCATGTTGTAATTAGAATTAGAAGTAAACGCAGCTCTGGAATAATGTACGATTTAAAAATATACGGCAGAAAAAGGCGTTGGACCGATTGGTTTGGTTGAAAAGTTATATTTTTAGAGGATTTAATTGTAGTTTCTAATTAATTACGAAAAAATTGACTAAATATTTATTAAATATTAGACGATTTTACACTTAATAAAGAATTATTAATATTTATTTTTTGCCTTTTCGACGAAAGTGTGCGTGAACAGAAAAGAAAAAAGAATCCCCCTCAATTAATAAATAAGCCACTTTTATAGCACATTCTTTGTAATTATGGGAAGAAGATTGAGTATGTTCATTTCCAATGGCAGGTGCATTGATAAATGCAGGTGTCGGCCCTATGCGATTGAAAAATGGGTCGCCGCAAAGTTTGAACCTGAATTTAGTTCTGTCAGGACAAGAAACAACAGATTTCCTGGTGTTAAGGAGTTAACAAACGCCTACAATCTACAAGAACAATCTACAAGACTATTGGCAGACTTGTTTGAAGTTTGTGTGTGAGTTTTTTTATTTTTAAGAGTATCACAGCTTTAAAACTATGCTTTTAAATTTATTTAATTATGTTCATAACATCTTTATTATAACTTCATAGAGCCACTTTTTTTAGGCATTATGTCTTCTTTGTGTAGGAATAAATAACTTAGCAAAGCTAAGACAAAATTGATTCAAAATAGTGGAATTCTTCAAAAGGTACCGCGGACCGAAAAATGAAAACTCTTCGCCAATAACAAATAATTTTACTAACACGGTGAAATCAAGCACACTTTTTTATTTAATTAGTGACAATAACCTATAACAAAAAACCTGGAACTTGAGTATTGAACGTTATTGCAGCCTTGGCTACTTGTGGATAAACACGATTAGTCATCGCTTCTAATTTGACAGACACGCGTTCTAAGCCTGGCATTTGCAGTCCAAACAAATTACATATGGACCTTAAACTAATTAAAAAATTTGATTATTTCCTTGGACCACTGATGATGAGTACTTGGCAATACTCGAAACAGCGTTGTATGATCAGCCAAATTTCAATAAATTAAATAAATTTTTGTTCTTGTCCTTTCTTTGCTATTGGAATCCGCCTAACTTTTAAATAGTTTCTTTTTGTCATAAAGACGCGTCACTCTCGGCAAGAGTGTTGTGCTGTATTGAAGAAACGGCATTGAATAAATGAAACTATCAATAAAAGTCATACTTTGTTATATTTAAAAATAAGTAAATAAGCTTAACTAGAATGTTTTGAGCTCAGAGTCGACTTCTACCACTAAAGTGCATAATATCACAAATCTTGTGACTAAACTTAAAATAAGTTTAAAGAGACTATAAAATTATTTTGAAATTTCGGCAGCACAAATTATAAATTTTTGTATTCTTAACTTTAAAGTGAAAACCTAAGAACTCTTAATATGAAGATTTGAAATTGATGCAAGAATATCTCATCCAATGAAAATTAAATTACTTCAATTTCGGAATTCTTTTTAAGATAAGATGTACTAACCAATTTATGTATTTTTAATTAATGTAATTTTTAATATAATTAATTTTTTTTTAGAAACGAAATTGAAGAAATTTAGTATTGATTCAGCGTAAACATTTTTTGAATTTTTCTCATCTTGGTTGATTGCAAAGTTATATTGAAATGCTTATTATATACTTATTATATATTATATTATTATTATATTATTACATACTTATTATATAATTATATATATATTATTATTTAATTATAATAATATATATACATTACATATACATTGCGTGAAAATTATTTTGTCCAATATTAAGACTTTTAGGTATATGATTTTTGTTTTAATATATCGTTTATGGGTTAAGTTCATATAACCCACCTTCCGCACTATTGTTTTTATTTTTAAAAATGGAAAAAGTCTATATTTTGCAAAAAAATAAGGCAATATTTCTTTACTAATTGGCCTTTAAATTTATTTTAGCGATTTTTTATATTTTCTAATATAAATATAAGATTAAGAATTCTATATTTTAATAATATATATATTCTTTTCTATTTGCAGGCTTTGACTTTGCAAAACAGTTGGTAAGTAAAGAATCTATTGTTAATCGTAATTAATATTTAGACACCAGTGCATTTATTTTGGGAGTTAGTTTATTCAAAAAAAGTCTACGTGTAAGCGTATTGAAGTTACCAAATAATGTCGACATTTTGCATAAAAGCTTACAGTAGGCAACATTGAAAAAACTTATATCAAACATTATGTGTCATATTTTTTCAGTCTTCTCTATCATTTTGTAGCGAAAGGTACAGTGTTCGGCTTTTTTTGCTTGCAGAAAGACATATTTTTCAAATAAGAATCTATTTAAGACCTCAAAGCCTTTTTCGTTTATTTGGTAAGTAAAGTTGTTGGATTACTTATTCTGCAAATACCAATTCTAAATTTTTATAAATCAAAGTAATTAAAAAAGTTTTCTAATAGTGGAAAAAACTTTGTAGACGTTTTAATATAGAAATTTATTCGTTTTGACAAGAAATTTTTTAGAACCATACATCTAATAAATATTTATTTGTTTTACGAATGAAGTCTTATTAAAAAGTGAAGGTTATCTAATTTATAAAAAAATTTCTACATATTCTCATATTCTGAACACGTCTTCAAATCAATTGGGCTCCCATAAATGACAACGAACATTTATATCAAAACACAGATATATATATAAAATTTGTTACTTAAAATTATTGTTGAATTGAATATACATATAGTTATGTATATAATTGAATATAATAATAGGTTATTAGTACATACTTTATCTAATAAACTTCTTTGTGCATAACAAAGTTACAAAGTTATATATTAGAGCCTACCCATTTTGGTATTCATTGCACCCACTATATCGACGTGAATACTTGAGAAGTTATGTCACGTACAATTATTTTGTTATAAACATTTAAATAGAAAATTAAATAGAATACTATTAATTGTATTATTATTAGAAATAATTAATTTTAACTAATATTTAATTAAATTGAATTATGCGGCTATTATGAAAGTAAGGGGGATTAAAAATGTGTCAATATGTCCAAAAGAATATTTACGAGTGCGTAAAGATAAAATAAAAATTATCATATTATATAGTTGACGTATAAACTGAACAATCGTTATTAATCTTGCTTCGTTATATAAAAACAAATTTTTTTTAAATGAATTTGTAATTGATGTGAATAAAAGTTATTATATTTTTAATTTCATTCATACGTAGCTGTCATGCACTCGGACGAGTTGGAAATAATTTTTCCTGTAATGTATTTTTCAATTATTAAATTTTTTTAAAAAATTTAATTAAAGTGTGACAACTCATATTCCAAAATAGTTGTGTACTATAGACTAGTAACAAAGCACAAGTTATCGTAATTTTAATTATTCGATTCTCTTCGGTATGAACCTATTCACACAGCAAATTTTAATTTGATCTTAATTCACTTGTTAATTTCAGGTTTGTATTTTCACGCTTATTCGTAATTCCTATTACGAATTTAAAAGAGCCTGAAAATACAAATTTAATTCACAATCAAAGAATTTTGATTTATTTTTGGAACTTTAACTTTCAATTTTATGTTTTGCATATATGTCTAACAAAATTTCCAGTTCGTCCAGAGTTGCCATCATAAGTAGTGCTTATTTTATGTTGTTCTTTTGCGTTATGCTTTTAAAAGAAAAGGCCTAATAATATGTTATACATGTAGGTATTCTGCTTTGGTGTTAAGTAGTTTTTGCGGTTTGTTACCCTTATTCAGGAGCACAAAAACAGTATGGTCAGTACATGTACATTAGCCTATTGTGAATACCGTAGTTTTTACAAGGTATTCCAACGCACAAGTAAATTATAAGAGTTTTCTCGATCCACGTGTGGATAAAAATATGCTGGTATAAATATGTAGGTGATTAGTAGATATTAATTCAACATGTAATACATAATATCAGTTAAAATTGCAGAATATTTGAATTATCGGTTTTAAAATCATTAATTTTACGCATCGTGTTTAGTTTTATATTCCACCATATGACGAATACATTATTGATATAGTAGGGTATAGCATTTATATTTAAGTTTTATATATTAAGTTCTTTATCTTTAATAGGGTTTGTTGTCGCTTGATTAATATCGTACCCAACGTTGGTTTAGAGCTATGCATACCTGAGTTGACCATACAACGAGGTGTAACGAAACACGAGTACCAATTTGAGGGTTTAAGACATAAATATTTTTAAACTATTTATTATAATTATTAAATTGTGTAATAAAATTATTTATTGAATTTAAGTCCACTAATATTGGTGTTATATATGTACATAAGTTTGAATATATATATATATGTAGTTATATTCAAATTTCAACCGATCTCCATAATGCTTGTTAAAGAGTATGTCGAGTATAATGATGAGTATATTAAGCATAACGCCGCACATAAAACAGATCAATGCCTTTATTTAACAGAGTATGTGTTAAGCATGATGCAGATCATCAAGCATTCTATCTGGTTTTAATCAGTTGAAACTGGTAATTACTACAAAATCCGAAGGAAATGTATATATATATATTTATGGTTACCGTTTCAATCGATAATCTACCTTGTATTATATTAAATCGATATTTTTTCCTTGATTTGTAATTTTTGTTTTTGTAGGAAAGAGGAGGAAGAGACGTTTCAGTTTTGCGAATACTATATTTCGAAATTATTGAAAATGAATTCAGTGCAGTCTTCTGATCTTAAAAATGGCAAGATTTATAGTCACGCTGTTGATGAATTCTTAAAGAAAAATTATCTGCTTATACGTAAGGATGAATACATCGAATTCCCAAATACCTGTGGCCTCTGCTTCAAAGTTATGACAATGTATGCTATAGGTATATGTAATCACCCGATTTGCCTCGAGTGTTCTGTTCGCATGAGATTACTTCACAATAAACTATTCTGCGCTATATGTCAAACTTTTCTACCGAGAGTAATATGTTCGTCAATCAAGTTACTATATCAAAAATTGGAAATTATTTTTCAGCGTGAAAACTTATGCTACCAAATGCGCGGAATTGGTTTTTATAACGTTGCTGTCGAAAGAGAGTTTTACCATTTAATAGAAAACTCTTGCTCTTACTGCAATGTTTTGCCATTCAACAATATATCTTTTCTAGATAAGCATCTCTATGAGGTGCATAGCTTAATAGTTTGTATTTTATGCGTTACTCATCTGAAGAAGTTTCCGTCTGAGCGTCAGGTTTACACCAAAGCCTCCTTGGAGCAACATTGGATAGAGAATCATCCCCGTTGCAATTTGTGCTTAATTCGATTCTTTGATAACAGTGAACTCTTCTTTCACATGAAGCGTACTCATTACTGGTGTCATATTTGTGTGAAGACAAGCAATTTTTATCAAAGCTATGCTGAACTGCAAAAACATGTTAGCGAACAGCATCTTATAAACATCTGCGGAAATTGCGTTCAGAACCAGTTTAATAACTGTTTCAACAAAGGACGTTATTATCAAACAAATTCAGTAGAATCACATAAGATACAGTCGAAGGAAACTAAGGAAGTGCTGTGCGGCACGGAAGTAGCAAGCATACTTAAGCAGCAGGAAAATAATACAGAGCACAATAATTCCTTAATTGCAAAAGAAAACATCAATTATGCCAACAAATCAATTGCGTCGCTAATTCCATTTCCTGATCTTCAACAAATCTTGCAAAGTAAAAATAGTAATTCATTTGCTTTTTTGAAAAATAGAAGTGTTGAAACTATGACAATGCCTCAACTCCAAAACTCTATTGTTGATGAAGATTACAAAGACAAGGGTGCTCCTCTTACTACAGTGAGCAGTTTAAATACAGATAATATTCCTGAAGAATATTTCAGCACTGCTACTACTTCCAGACCATTGTCATCATTTTATAAATCATTATACCCAACTTACACTAAAAGACAATCTAAGGCAACTGCTTACCCGACTGCTAAACAGGTTTACTGTAAAACTATTGATCAAGCAACTAGCACTAGTAACAACCATAACAAGAATGAAAAGATCATTTCTGCTAATTTGGATCTTGGTAGTGCTGATAATGAAATAAAAAATTTAAATGAAGAGTCAAATATGGGATTTACAAGAACAAATACATTTAATAAGTTATCACCATTACAAAGTCATGTCGTTGATAAATTTTGCGATAATATTGTCAATTCAAGTAAGAGTAATAGCGTTACAGAACACCCTAAAAATTTTAAAATAGATTTTCCAGATTTTCCTCCACAACGCTTTCAAAATTCTGTAAACAAGCAAACACAAACTGACCCGACAATGTTGAAATTTACACCCTCACGGATTTCTTCAACTTTTATATGTCAAAACAATTCTGGAACGAATCAAGAAAATATACAAAATTATAAGAAACCAGTTCCCAAGTTCACAGAAACTGATTTTCCAAGTTTTTACTCTGAAAACAAATCTCCAAACTCATTCAAAAAAAAATAATTATGATTGCTCTGTGAAAGTTTATTATAATTATATATATAATTATTAATATGACTTATAATCTAATACTCAATCAATTGTACTAACATTTGTTTTAATTTAAATAAAAAATTCATTAAAGTTTTAATAGATATAATTAGCTTACCATTCTGAATACTCAATCAATTGTACTAACATTTGTTTTAATTTAAATAAAAAATTCATTAAAGTTTTAATAGATATAATTAGCTTACCATTCTGAAGATTTGTTTAAAGTGTGTTCTTTAAGTAAAGATATCGAAACTGATATGTATCATTATTATTATTAATCTATTGTGCCCCCTTCTGTGCTTAGAGTAGATCTTTAAGCCCTGTTGCGTAAATAAAATGTAGTATAGAACCTACTTTACAGAGTTTTATTGCCTCTTCCATAGGAATATACATTCTTAGGAGCCTATTTCGTATGTGTATAAGCGCAGGATATTCTAACAGCACATGTGTGGCCGACTCCTCATTCTATTCACAGAATCTATAGTTTGCATCCGTAAGTATACCCAGTCTTGTAAGGTGAGCTTTTAGTCTACAGTTCTTGTGATAATACCAGGTTTTTTTTTGATAGGTTCATACAATCCTGGTATCTCTTATTATTATAGGTATCAATAAGTGATTTGGATTGTTTTAATCCTGGTATATTATCCCAGTAATCATTTTTATTCTGACCAATATGTGTACTCTTTTATCAATGATTTTATAGGAAATCCGCAAATGTGATTGAACTACTTTTAAAAATAAATTTAATATTTTCTATGCATTGATTTCATAGAAGACAGTTCAGCATTGTACAGTGTAAAGCTCTTACACACTCGATTTATACAATATCTACAAGTCGTAGTCTATTTTCACTTAATTAAAATAATTAAACTCAACTAAAAGAACAACTTATGATCTTAATTAAAATAATTTGCATGAAAATATCGGAGTATCGAGTGTTTCCTCAAGCACCAGAAAGCGTTTTCACCTCCTTTTGGAATTTACGAGTATTTGCTCTCGTTTTAATTTAAAAGTTTTCCTCTTGCATTTTTCTGCTTCTTGCTAAAACTGTTTTATGTATTAAAAGTTAAAATAAATTCGTTCTTACCCTCAGGTGATTCAGATACACAAAGGGGAATAAATAAATACACACAACAAGAAATACAAGAAATACAAAAAAAACAAAAAATACAAGAAACGAGAAACAAGAAAAGGACACCAGCAAGGAAGAAACTACGCATACTTGTGTTATGTTATTTAACAGAGCGTAGACATAAACCCCCTTCGATTCTTGAAGGGCATTAAAATACAATAGAAATTCGACTTGAAACACATACACATAATTGCATTCACACTCACACACACTCGCACTCAGGCTCACACTTATTTACACACCAACACTTGCACATTTTTAAACAACAAAATTCGATATTCCTTCAAATAAATTCTCTTGTGTGTTCGGATACGTGCAGCAAATGAACACAATGAAGCGTGAATCGAAAAATTATCTTCAAGGCAAACGTTATTGTTCGCCATGAATAAAGGATATCTGTGTATATTTGCGTATCCTTGTAAATATATTTAGTATGCAAAATAACAATAACAAAAGTAGTCATGCTAACGTGTATTTCATGATTTCAATAAATTTGAATTCAAGTGTTGGGTTGTTAAACTTTGTAACATTATATTTGAGTGCTCCTTCTTAACATATTAAAGGATGTGACAGAGTGAGGTCAGAAGTCATTACAAATATTGAACCAAAGTGGCATTTTTGTTGGTTTTAGATTATATTTTTATTTTT
>NC_051847.1:232690201-232717777 GCF_002237135.1 Teleopsis dalmanni | reverse complement strand
TTTGCTCATCAGTATCTTATTAAAAAGATATTTTAATTATCTATCAAATGAGTATATATTAATAACTGTTGAAATAAGTAACAAAGATAAAAAATGACCTTGAATTGAAAAATTTCTGTTTTTTGTACTGAAAACCCAACTTTGCTCGAGTGGCGCAACGTCATTTTTAATCCTATTGTTCCAAAACTTTGGGAATATCATTTTTAAGGTCAATGGCATATTCCTAGGGGGTGCGCTCATTAAAAATCGCATTTTAGTTTTTCTGAGCCACCCTAGTGTACCAACATAACAAAAAAAAATTTTTGAAAAAGGTCTATTACTTAAGGAGTAGTTAACAAACAACCAAATCCGTTACTTTTTGAGCAGAAGGTATACTTAATGTATAAAATGTATAAAAATAAATATCTTCAACTAAAATATTTATTCTGACTTTAATATTAATCAATCTTTACTTTTCAATCCATCAGCATTATTATATACAATAATAGTTTATTAAATATTTTAAAAACAAATACTCATGTAGATTGTATATAATACGAATATACGAGTATATGCAAAAATAATACGAAATAAGCGAAGCTAATCCATGTCCTTTTTTATTTTGTCGAATCGAAAGTTATTGCAATCGAAAAATAAAAATATAATCTAAAACCAACAAAAATGCCACTTTGGTTCAATATTTGTAATGACTTCTGACCTCACTCTGTCACATCCTTTAATATGTTAAGAAGGAGCACTCAAATATAATGTTACAAAGTTTAACAACCCAACACTTGAATTCAAATTTATTGAAATCATGAAATACACGTTAGCATGACTACTTTTGTTATTGTTATTTTGCATACTAAATATATTTACAAGGATACGCAAATATACACAGATATCCTTTATTCATGGCGAACAATAACGTTTGCCTTGAAGATAATTTTTCGATTCACGCTTCATTGTGTTCATTTGCTGCACGTATCCGAACACACAAGAGAATTTATTTGAAGGAATATCGAATTTTGTTGTTTAAAAATGTGCAAGTGTTGGTGTGTAAATAAGTGTGAGCCTGAGTGCGAGTGTGTGTGAGTGTGAATGCAATTATGTGTATGTGTTTCAAGTCGAATTTCTATTGTATTTTAATGCCCTTCAAGAATCGAAGGGGGTTTATGTCTACGCTCTGTTAAATAACATAACACAAGTATGCGTAGTTTCTTCCTTGCTGGTGTCCTTTTCTTGTTTCTCGTTTCTTGTATTTTTTGTATTTCTTGTATTTCTTGTTGTGTGTATTTATTTATTCCCCTTTGTGTATCTGAATCACCTGAGGGTAAGAACGAATTTATTTTAACTTTTAATACATAAAACAGTTTTAGCAGGAAGCAAAAAAATGCAAGAGGAAAACTTTTAAATTAAAACGAGCGCAAATACTCGTAAATTCCAAAAGGAGGTGAAAACGCTTTCTGGTGCTTGAGGAAACACTCGATACTTCGATATTTTCATGCAAATTATTTTAATTAAGATCATAAGTTGTTCTTTTAGTTGAGTTTAATTATTTTAATTAAGTGAAAATACACTACGACTTGTAGATATTGTTTAAATCGAGTATGAAAGAGCTTTACACTGTACAATGCTGAACTGTAGGACACATCATTCCTCTTGGTCTTCTATTAAATCAATGCATAGAAAATAGTAAATTTATTTTTAAAATTAGTTCAATCATATTTGCGGATTACCTATAAAATCATTGATAAAAGAGTAGAGCATACATATTGGTCAGAATAAAAATGATTACTGGCATAATATACCAGGATTAAAACAATCCAAATCACTTATTGGTACCTATAACAATAAGAGATACCAGGATTGTAAGACCCTATCAAAAAAAAAACCTTGTATTATCACAAGAACTGTGGACTAAAAGATCACCTTACAAGACTGGGTATACCATACTTACGGATGCAAACTGTAGATTCTGTGAAGAGAAAGAGAGGTTGACCACACATGTGCTGTTAGAATATCCTGCGCTTATGCACATCCGAAATAGGCTCCTAAGAATGTATATTCTTATGGAAGAGGCAATAAAACTCTGTAAAGTAGGTTCTATACTACTTTTTATTTACGCAACAGGGCTTAAAGACCTAATCTAAGCACAGAAGGGGGCACAATAGACCCGATGTTCGCTGTACCACATCCCCTAATAATAATAATAATAACACATATCAGTTTCGATATGTTAACATAAAGAACACATTTTAAACAAATCTTCAGAATGGTAAGCTAATTATATCTATTAAAATTTTAATAAATTTTTTATTTAAATTGAAACAAATGTTAGTACAATTGATTGAGTATTAGATTATAAGCCATATTAATAATTTTAAATATAATTTTAATAAACTTTCACAGAGCAATCATAATTATTTCTTTTTGAATGAGTTTGGAGATTTGTTTTCAGAGTAAAAACTTGGAAAATCAGTTTCTGTGAACTTGGGAACTGGTTTCTTATAATTTTGTATATTTTCTAGATTCGTTCCAGAATTGTTTTGACATACAAAAGTTGAAGAAATCCGTGAGGGTGTAAATTTCAACATTGTCGGGTCAGTTTGTGTTTGCTTGTTTACAGAATTTTGAAAGCGTTGTGGAGGAAAATCTGGAAAATCTATTTTAAAATTTTTAGGGTGTTCTGTAACGCTATTACTCTTACTTGAATTGACAATATTATCGCAAAATTTATCAACGATATGACTTTGTAATGCTGATAACTTATTAAATGTATTTGTTCTTGTAAATCCCATATTTGACTCTTCATTTAAATTTTTTATTTCATTATCAGCACTACCAAGGTCCAAATTAGCAGAAATGATCTTTTCATTCTTGTTATGGTTGTTACTGGTGCTAGTTGCTTGATCAATAGTTTTACAGTAAACCTGTTTAGCAGTCGTGTAAGCAGTTGCCTTAGATTGTCTTTTAGTGTAAGTTGGGTATAATGATTTATAAAATGATGACAATGGTCTGGAAGTAGTAGCAGTGCTAAAATATTCTTCAGGAATATTATCTGTATTTAAACTGCTCACTGTAGTAAGAGGAGTACCCTTATCTTTGTAATCTTCATCAACAATAGAGTTTTGGAGTTGAGGCATTGTCATAGTTTTTACACTTCTATTTTTCAAAAAAGCAAATGAATTACTATTTTTACTTTGCATGATTTGTTGAAGATCAGGAAATGGAATTAGCGACGCAATTGATTTGTTGGCATAATTGATGTTTTCTTTTGCAATTAAGGAATTATTGTGCTCTGTATTATTTTCCTGCTGCTTAAGTATGCTTGCTACTTCCGTGCCGCACAGCACTTCCTTAGTTTCCTTCGACTGTATCTTATGTGATTCTAATGAATTTGTTTGATAATAACGTCCGTTGCCAAAACAGTTATTAAACTGGTTCTGAACGCAATTTCCGCAGATGTTTATAAGATGCTGTTCGCTAACATGTTTTTGCAGTTCAGCATAGCTTTGATAAAAATTGCTTGTCTTCACACAAATATGACACCAGTAATGAGTACGCTTCATGTGAAAGAAGAGTTCACTGTTATCAAAGAATCGAATTAAGCACAAATTGCAACGGGGATGATTCTCTATCCAATGTTGCTCCAAGGAGGCTTTGGTGTAAACCTGACGCTCAGATGGAAACTTCTTCAGATGAGTAACGCATAAAATACAAACTATTAAGCTATGCACCTCATAGAGATGCTTATCTAAAAAAGATATATTGTTGAATGGCAAAACATTGCAGTAAGAGCAAGAGTTTTCTATTAAATGGTAAAACTCTCTTTCGACAGCAACGTTATAAAAACCAATTCCGCGCATTTGATAGCATAAGTTTTCACGTTGAAAATTAATTTCCAATTTTTGATATAGTAACTTGATTGACGAACATATTACTCTCGGTAGAAAAGTTTGACATATAGCGCAGAATAGTTTATTGTGAAGTAATCTCATGCGAACAGAACACTCGAGGCAAATCGGGTGATTACATATACCTATAGCATACATTGTCATAACTTTGAAGCAAAGACCACAGGTATTTGGGAATTCGATGTATTCATCCTTGCTTATAAGCAGATAATTTTTCTTTAAGAATTCGTCAACAGCGTGACTATAAATCTTGCCATTTTTAAGATCAGAACACGTCACTGAATTCATTTTCAATAATTTCGAAATAGGGTATTCGCAAAATTGAAACGTCTCTTTCTCCTCTTTCCTACAAAAACAAAAATTACAAATCAAGGAAAAAATATCGATTTAATATAATGCAAGGTAGATTATCGGTTGAAACGGTAACCATAAATATATATATACATTTCCTTCGGATTTTGTAGTAATTACCTGTTTCAACTGATTAAAACCAGATAGAATGCTTGATGATCTGCGTCATGCTTAACACATTCTCTGTTAAATAAAGGGATTGATCTGTTTTATGTGCGGCGTTATGCTTAATATACTCATCATTATACTAGACATACTCTTTAACAAGCATTATGGAGATCGGTTGAAATTTGAATATAACTACATATATATATATATATTTAAACTTATGTACATATATAACACCAATATTAGTGGATTTAAATTCAATATATAATTTTATTACACAATTTAATAATTATAATAAATAGTTCAAAAATATTTATGTCTTAAACCCTCAAATTGGTACTCGTGTTTCGTTACACCTCGTTGTATGGTCAACTCAGGTATGCATAGCTCTAAACCAACGTTGGGTTCGACAGTAATTAATTAATAAAGGCTATACCCTACTATACCATATCAATAATGTATTCGTCATATGGTGGACTATAAAGCTAAACACGATTCGTAAAATTAATGATTTTAAAACCGATAATTCAAATATTCTGCGATTTTAACTGATATTATATATTACATGTTGAATTAATATTTACTATTCACCTACATATTTATACCAGCATATTTTTATAAATCATCTACACGTGGATCGAGAAAACTCTTATAATTTACTTGTGCGTTGGAATAACTTGTAAAAACTTAGGCATTCACAATAGGCTAACGTATATATAATGACCATACTGTTTTTGCACTCCTGAATAAGGCTAACAAACAGCAAAAACTACTTAACACCAAAGCAGAATACCTACATGTATAACATATTATTAGGCCTTTTCTTTTAAAAGCATAACGCAAAAGAACAACATAAAATAAGCACTACTTTTGATGGCAACTCTGGACGAACTGGAAATTTTGTTGGGCTTATATATGCAAAACACAAAATAAAATTGAAAGTTAAAGTTCCAAAAATAAATCAAAATTCTTTGATTGTGAATTAAATTTGTATTTTAAGGCTCTTTTAAATTCGTAATAGGAATTACGAATAAGCGTGCAAATACAAACCTGAAATTAACAAGTGAATTAAGATCAAATTAATATTTGCTGTGTGAATAGGTTCTTACCGAAGAGAATGGAATAATCAAAATTACGATAACTTGTGCTTTGTTACTAGTCTATAGTACACAACTATTTTGGAATATGAGTTGTCACACTTTAATTAAATTTTTTAAAAAAATTTAATAATTGAAAAATACATTACTGGAAAAATTATTTCCAACTCGTCCGAGTGCATGACAGCTACGTATGAATGAAATTAAAAATATAATAACTTTTATTCACATGAATTACAAATTCATTTAAAAAAAATTTGTTTTTATATAACGAAGCAAGATTAATAACGATTGTTCAGTTTATATGTCAACTATATAATATGATAATTTTTATTTTATCTTTACGCACTCGCAAATATAATTTTTGACATGTTGACACATTTTTAATCTCCCTTGCTTTCATAATAGCCACATAATTCCATTTAATTAAATATTAGTTAAAATTAATTATTTCTAATTATAATACAATATTAATAGTATTCTATTTAGTTTTCTATTTAAATGTTTATAACAAAATAATTGTACGTGACATAACTTCTCAAGTATTCACATCGATTTAGTGGGAGCAATGAATACCAAAATGGGTAGGCTCTAATATATAACTTTGTAAGTTTGTTGTTCACAAACAAGTTTATTAGATAAAGTATGTACTAATAACCTATTATTATATTCTATTATATACTCAGCTATATATATATTCAATTCAACAAAAATTTTAAGTAACAAATTTTATATATATATCTGTGTTTTGATATAAATGTTCTTTGTCATTTATGGGAGCCCAATTGATTTGAAGACGTGTTCAGAATATGAGAATATGTAGAAATTTTTTTATAAATTAGATAACCTTCACTTTTTAATAAGACTTCATTCGTAAAACAAATAAATATATATAAGATACATGTTTCTAAAAAATTTATTGTCAAAACGCATAAATTTTTTATATTAAAACGTCTACAAAGTTTTTTCCACTATTAGGAAACTTTTTTAATTACTTTAATTTATAAAAATTTAAAATTGGTGTTTGCAGAATAAGTAATCCAACAACTTTACCTACCAAATATACGAAAAAGGCTTTGAGGTCTTAAATAGATTCGATTCTTATTTGAAAAATATGTCTCTCTGCAAGCAAAAAAAGCCGAACACTGTACCTTTCGCTACAAAATGGTAGAGAAGACTGAAAAAATATGACACATAATGTTTGATATAAGTTTTTTCAATGTTGCCTACTGTAAGCTTTTATGCAAAATGTTGACATTATTTGGTAACTTCAATACGCTTACACGTAGACTTTTTTTGAATAAACTTCTTGCTCCCACAATAAAGACACTGGTGTCTAAATATTAATTACGATTAACAATAGATTCTTTACTTACCAACTGTTTTGCAAAGTCAAAGCCTGCAAATAGAAAAGAATATATACATATATTATTAAAATTTAGAATTTTTAATCTTATATTATTATTAATAAATATATAAAAATCACTAAAATTAATTTAAAGAGTAATTCGTAAAGTAATATTGCCTTAATTTTTTGCAAAATATAGACTTTTTCCATTTTTAAAAATAAAAACAATTGTGCCGAAGATGGGTTATACATATGAACATAACTCATGAACGATATATTAAAGCAAAAATCATATACCTAAAAGTCTTAATATTGAACAAAATAATTTTCACGCAATGTATATATAATGTATATATGTATATAATTATATAATGTATATGTACATAATAATATATATAAAATTATATAATGTATATGTATATAATAATATATATATAATTATATAATAAGTATGTAATAATATAATAATAATATAAAATATAATAAGTCTGATGAGTCTGGGTAGTTCCCAGACGAAACGCGTCAGTGGAAACTGACAGAGGACTGAGACTTTTTAGCTTCCGAAAGGAAGTTTGTAGATTTTAAATCCATATTGTACGGACGTTTGTGTGGACTGATTAGACTTTTAAAAAATAGTATTTTATAATGATAATGTTGTTAATCATTTTTTTAACATTTTTAATAATTTTTAGTAAATTTAATAATTATTTTTAATAGTTTTTAATATATATTAATATATAATGTATTTTAATATTTTAATATATGTTTATATTATCTATATATGTGTTAGGGGTATATTTAGACTAAGTTTATTTACCAACAATATTTCTAAAGGATTAGGGAATAGGGTAATTGACCTTAGAGTCACTCGCAGGTGTTTGCCATTTGGTAGAACTCCTAAGGTTTGACACTAGTACCAAGGTTTGTTGGTGTTAGGGTTGAGCAGGAAACGAAGCTTAAGCTATACTATGTGTGGCTTTAGGTTTGGATTCTAAAATATGGTGCTTGACCATTTTTATCGTTCATTGTGAGCGGTGAAGGGGTTAATGCGCTGTATAGACATTACATGGTAATAAGCATTTCAATATAACTTTGCAATCAACTAAGATGAAAAAATACAAAAAATGTTTACACTAAATCAATACTAAATTCCATTTCGTTTCTAAAAAAAAAATTAATCATATTAAACATTCATTTATAATTTTAACTAAAACGTTGGTGCTGGTTAGTACATCTTATCTTAAAAAGAATTCCGAAATTGAAGAAATTTAATTTTCATTGGATGAGATATTCTTGCATCAATTTCAAATCTTCATATTAAGAGTGCTTAGGTTTTCATTTTAAAGTTAAGAATTCAAAAATTTATAATTTGTGCTGCCAAAATTTCAAAATAATTTTATAGTTTGTTTAAACTTATTTTAAGTTTAGTCACAAGATTTGTGATATTATGCACTTTAGTGGTGGAAGTCGACTTTGAACTCAAAACATTCTAGTTAAGCTTATTTACTTATTTTTAAATATAACAAAGTATGACTTTTATTGATAGTTTCATTTATTCAATGCCGTTTCTTCAATAGAGCACAACACTCTTGCCGAGAGTGACGCGTCTTTATGACGAAAAGAAACTATTTAAAAGTTAGGCGGATTCCAATAGCAAAGAAAGGACTAGAACAAAAATTTATTTAATTTATTGAAATTTGGCTGACCATACAACGCTGTTTCGAGTATTGCCAAGTACTCTTCATCAGTGGTCTTTGGAAATAATCGAATTTTATTTAATTAGTTTATAGTCCGTATATAATTTGTTAGGACTGCCAATGCCAGGCTTAGAACTCGTGTCTGTCAAATTAGAAGCGATGACTAATCGTGTTTATCCACAAGTAGCCAAGGCTGCAATAACGTTCAATACTCAAGTTCCAGGTTTTTTGTTATAGGTTATTGTCACTTATTAAATAAAAAAGTGTGATTGATTTCACCGTGTTAGTAAAATTATTTGTTATTGGCGAAGAGTTTTCATTTTTCGGTCTGCGGTACCTTTTGAAGAATTCCACTATTTTGAATCAATTTTGTCTTAACTTTGCTAAGTTATTTATTCCTACCCAAAGAAGATATAATGCCTAAAAAAAGTGGCTCTATGAAGTTATAATAACGATTTTATGAACATAATTTAATAAATTTAAAAGCATTGTTTTAAAGCTGTGATACTCTTAAAAACAAAAAAACTCACACACAAACTTCAAACAAGTCTGCCAATAGTCTTGTAGATTGTTCTTGTAGATTGTAGGCGTTTAAGGAGTTAACACCAGAAAATCTGTTGTTTCTTGTCCTGACTGAACTAAATTCAGGTTCAAACTTTGCGGCGACCCATTTTTCACTCGCATAGGCCCGACACCTGCATTTATCAATGCACCTGCCATTGGAAATGAACATACTCAATCTTCTTCCCATAATTACAAAGAATGTGCTATAAAAGTGGCTTATTTATTAATTGAGGGGGATTCTTTTTTCTTTTCAGTTCACGCACACTTTCGTCGAAAAGGCAAAAAATAAATATTAATAATTCTTTATTAAGTGTAAAATCGTCTAATATTTAATAAATATTTAGTCAGTTTTTTCGTAATTAATTAGAAACCACAATTAAATCCTCTAAAAATATAACTTCTCAACCAAACCAATCGGTCCAACGCCTTTTTCTGCCGTATATTTTTAAATCGTACATTATTCCAGAGCTGCGTTTACTTCTAATTCTAATTACAACATGAGACCTATTTACTCCTCCAGATACTATTTTAGGTTTTAACTTCCTGAATGGTGACATTTGGAGATCCTTTAACTCTATTCGTGTTATACGATACTTTTTACTCTCATGACGGTTATTCTAAAAAAAAAAACATAATTAATTAAAAGAATAAACACTTTGTTTTTCAGTACTTGAAAGTACGAATAGTATTTGTTGAGACCATTCCTGTGAGCGACAGGCCATATAAGTCTTTTATGTAGCAATAGTTTATCTGTTGGAGACCTGATACCCCAGCTTTGATCACCTCCAAGTACAAACAATCCCGCAAGAATATATGCTAATACAAAAATAAAAGCAATCCACACTTTCATATTTTAGTTGTCCGACCAACCTTACACATCACGCAATTGAAACTTCCAATATATCTTGCTATAACTTTTATATAAAATATTTACCACAGTCCAATTAATTGATTTTTCATGCATTGAAACTTCTAAATTGATTCTTTCCACTTTATTCAAAAAAGTGATATATATTAAGTATATTGATATGTAGGTAAGACTTACTTGCTTTTAAATGTACGTACTGTAATTATTACGATTCTGAAGTTGTGTCACAAATTTATTGTTGTGACTAATTTTTAAAACGAACTAATTGGCAACTTCTGTAGAATGTTTTGCTTACTGAATGCTAAACAAAGTTCGAAGAAGTGAATATCATCATTAGTGGAGTTATATTAGAACATAAAATGTAATGCATCAGCATTCAAATCTTATTCAATCTTCAAGCATTTTAATTTTGAAGTATGATTCATTAGGCGGTTTGCTCTCATATACTATGTTCGAACATTATATAGTATTCTAACGTTTGGGTCATGTATATTTCTGTAAGACAGAAAATTAAATGATACCCTAAAAAATTTCGCCTATATATATTTTAGCAATTCTAGTACTTCACACTCCAAAACTTTGAAGTACTAATTATAATCTATCGAGACTCCAATCTATCGAGCTCATCTTCCCGATGAGTACTCTTTGGTGTTCATAAAACAATTTGATTTAGAGGAAGAATCCATTACAACTAAGTTGAGGAATTGATAGCAATTATTAGATTATAAATTGTATTTATTATTATTGTTATTATTATTGTAAATTAGAAAATAGTTATTTCGCAGTAAATTTCTATTATAAAAAAATGAAAAGAGAAAAAAAATTACATTTTTAACTTGATAATGTACTGTTATTAAAATAATTGGAAAGCAGTGTTTGGAAGATTTCATTTTTATACTGAAGGATCAATGGCATTCTTTTTTGATTCCAATTTTCTATTCAAATGTATAGTAGGAACTCAATTTTTACAATAAATGGAGTTCTAGTTTTTGTAACTTGTTTGGCCTGAAAATGTATGGCAGCTAATCAGTAGTCCTCTATCTTACTCACATCATGATATGAAATTGTTCTTACAGTAATTGGAGGTGAACCCAGAATTCTCCCAAAGTCAGCAGGTTTTTCTCCAAGTTTAAAACGTTTTCAAATGTCCAACTTTTCTTCCAAAGGAAATTTGTTTTCGGTTTTGACTCACTTTTATATTTTATAAAACAAAAATTTACCTTTCCATTTTAACACACAAATGTAAATTGATACCTTTTAACTAAAAACTTAATACATGTAAGTCCGCCTTTAAAAAATGCGATCTACAAAAAATAAAATGGGAACCCCCCGCATGTATTGAAAAACGATGCAAATCGAGATACTATGAATGCAATTTCAAACCAAAACTTACACTTTTTTGGCGACGAAATTCGAATCAATGGTAATCAGGGCGACACAAATCGGGGTATTACTGTACCTGAATTAGAGAATTAGAGAAGAATGCTATACAATTTCAGGAAAGGCTTTAAAAGTGACATAGCGCATTGCTCTCTACAATTCAACTTATTGTCAGTAGTTTCCAGAGTTGAACCATGGCGGTACAGATATTTATAAAGCTAAATTCTCTGAATACCCAGATTTGGTAGTAAATCAAAAATTCACAGAATCAAATACCCATACAATGAAGTTTGAGATATATATATCTTCGGTATATGGATAACTTAAAGATATCAGATGTCAAGTGTTTTTTCGTCAGCCATTATTTCATTGTGTCATTGTGAGTTAATTACTTTTCTCTACAAAATTTACAAAATCTACACAAAATGTAATTTTTTTACGTCTTAAAAAATAGAAGTCATTTGATTTTCTCTTAAAAAAAATCGCTCTTTTTAATTTACGATATGAAAGAAATTTATTTACTTTAATAAAAATGGTACGAAGAGCATTCTTTATTTAATCATAATATAATTGAGTTCACGGCTTCTAAGTCTAGACTCGAGCTTATTTCGTTATTCCCCAATTTACATATCGCAATAAGTGCACCAAAAGCAGTAAATCTCATACGACAATTTAGAAGGTTTCAAGCGTGTTAGTCTACCTATAGTACCCACTCTATACCTACTTTATACATTGTCAATGTAATGCAAATATTATTATACTTATCGCATAATAAAAGCATTCAAATTATATTGCAGGCACAAATATATTTACGTTTACGAGTATTAATGTTTATTTACAAAATCCTGCAAAGATAGCAAAAATTTTCAAAAAAATTTTGCGGCAAAAAAATGCTTATAATTTGTGGCATGAATTCTCAAGAGGCTCGTTTGGAGCGCCGTAAAAAACGTATCTAAAATGCTAAAAGCAAAAATCAATTTAATGCGAAATACACCTTCAGAGACGCTTTTGTATAATCATTATGACAGGGAAAAAAATTATTTCATAAAATATCTTTTGATATTTGAATGTTTAATGTTACAGATAACGGCGTAGCATCTTTCGAGTGTCCAAAAAAAATTATTTATCTGCACATTACTTTCACTTCTTGATTTCCATTTTAATTCGTGCATGTTGAACTGAAAAGGAGTTTTTGAAAACCCATATATATAAGTACATGTGTAATAGGTATTTACGAGTACATTGTAATTCATGTGCGAAAAGGTACTGCTTTGATGTTCTGCAATAATGAGAGTTGTATCTTATGTACTAGTGGAACTCTTCATTTCAATTAGTTTAAACCTTAAAATCCTCTTTATCTTTTGATGTACTGATAGGTAATATAATACATATATATGCAATAATAGGTAATAGTATGTATCAAAAAACATTGAGAAGGTTATCCTTATAAAACAGCCAGGTAAACCACCATAATGAATAATATCATTCAGATCAATATGTTTATAATTTACAATAGCAAAATTATTCAGGAAGTATTTCCGACTAAGCATTAAACTATTGATCAAATCCATTTAGTAACTGAAGCCATACAAGCAGCATTTGACAAAGATACACTATAACTATGTTTGTTGTTGTGTCTTAGTATTTGAGTTAGTAAGTTAGTAACTAAAGATTTATATATGAGATAAGTAAAATGTCATCGTCTAACCCTGTTAACGGCTAAAGTAATATTCGCCAGAACGGATATTGAAAATAACACGTATTTGAATACATAAATGTATTTACTATCACAGTTAGAATTAAACCAAAAATTGTTGATCTAACAATATACGTCATGTGTTCAAAAAAAAAAAATTCTTTCATCATTACCTTTAAAAGGGTTCGTCACTGCCTTTATTCAGAGTCATATTCATATAACAATAATTAAGCGTTACTCTTGATAACATACCATCTATAGCATTATGAAATTACTCTATTCCACTTTTACAAGGCACTCTAATAAATTCGCTAAGTGAAAATTTAAAAAAAGTCTACAAAATATATATTATACTTCATCTCATATCCTCTTTTGCCAGTAGAACATAGGACCTCCACTATCCTTTTATATCGGATTCTGTTACTTGATTCTCAGCAGACATTATTCTAGGAATAAATCTCTTAGCCTTTCCTCAATTGTCCATCTCCAACTTCTAGCTGACCTTCCAGGTCAACGGCTGCCTTAAGGATTCTACCTCAGAGCTTAGCGTGCAATGTTTTAATTGAGTCTGCGCAGCTTATTGCATATCCAACGCCATTTGCGTCTACGTATTTTAACACTAGCAGATGATTGATTTGTGATGGCCCATATATTGGTGTTTTTAATGCAGTCGTGACAAATACAGTCTTGGCTTTGGTTAAACGAAAATCAATCTACTCGTCAGCACCGCTCTTAGTTGCAACTATATTACCTAGAAAATTGAATTTATCCACACATTCCACTGAGTGGACACTGTCTTCTTTTATTTTAACAATTGGCAAAGAGATTGAGTTGTATCATCCAGCCATTACATTTGCCTTGTTCCGATTAATCTCTATGCTGGCGACTGCTGCATTTATCCCGTGCTTCAATATTTTCTTGTAAGGTTTTGTTGTAATGGCTAAATAGATAAACATCATCTGTATATTCCACATCTTGCAGGTGCATGAATGGATACCTTTGTTGCCTTTTAAGGACGCTCGCATCACGTCGTCCACCACGAGGATAAATAGAAGTGGTGATAATATGCACCGTGGCTACTTCAAGTGTGTTTGACAGCAACCCGTTGTGCAATACTCAGCATTTAAATCCTGTGTGCATAGCTTTTATGGGATATATTATTTTAGTTGGAATTTGTAGTTTCTCTAAAACATTTCAAAGAAATCCTCTGTTGACCCTATCAAACGCTTTTTTGAAGTCAATAAAAGCTGCGTATACCGATGTCTAGAACTCTTTACATTGCTCGAACACGATGTGGACTGTGTTCATAAGGTCGACGCATGAACGGTTTTCTCGAAATCCAAACTGTTTTCTGTACAACGTTTTGATCATTGCTTCTGAAATGCATGATAGAATAATATGGCTTAGTATTTTACTTGAAGTAGGTTGCAAGATTATACCCTGATATCCACAAACTGGGTAAATATTACTTATTCCAAATTTTTTGAATGAGTGGAGGACATATTGTGGCTGTCTGTGCTATATCGCACTGCAGTCATTCAGTACAGATGTTATCATATCCAAGTGAATTGCGGCGTTTAAGACTCTGCTTACTCTGATTGCTAGTTTCAGACTAGCACTGATTACATTGATTTTTGTTTGTAGTGCACAATTTATTCCAGATAGAGTAATATCACGTTTAGTTCAGTATATGCTGATCTGTACAAGGCTGTCATCCGCGGATTATTCAACATTTCGATAAAATACTCAACTCACCGGGTCATTTGTTCTTCCGCAGTTCTCAATTTTACTTTATATAGGAGGTCTACAAAATTTTAAACTAATGTTGACTTTAACTATTTACAATCATTGTTTGCGTAACTTTCATTCTATTAGACGGATAGATGAACAACCTGATAGGAGATATGACATGCACATAAGTAGTCGGATCGACAGATTTCATTGGGTCAGTATTGTAATTTTAGTGGGGAAAATACTTTATTCAACGCAATACGATTATTCGGCTTGCTTTATTATATGTATGAATAATCAATCTTTAAATTGGTAGTCATATCCACCATATCATTCTTAGTACGCTATTGAAAGTACCGCTGTAACCGAATTAATCATAATTTTAGAATTTATACCCACCCCCTCAGTGTAGCTTAATGGCGAAAAAAACTGTACAATTAAAAAATGACAGTTTTTTATTTGTAAGTAAATGGCAAAAACAATCTTTTCAAATCGAGTAACGACGCAAAAACAAACAAGATACGAATTGATGTTTTAATGTTGAGATTCAAATTTTTCCACACAAACAGCACAGCAGTAACGCTGACAAAACTCACTGAACTTTTTAGTGGATGTGACCTTGCCTTTGTTTTCAGACAATTCAAGAAACCAGGGCGCTCCACTCATTTCAATAACAGTGAACTACAAACCCAAAAAAAGCAAAATAAATAAAAAATAAAATAAACATGAACTCTTTCACAGGGGTTAAATATAGCGCCCCCAACAACTTCAATGTTACCAACACTCGACCTATCGCATTTGCATAATGAAATTCTGAAAGGAACGAAAGCAAGGAAAGCATGAAGAAGAGTCAAGAAAACGAAGGTATAGTAAAATGAATTTTGATGTAATTGGCAACATTAAGACGAGGCGAAGCGTGTTCCTGCATAATCAGCATGACGCGGAAAATGAGCAGCAGCTCCAACAACCCACAACGTAACAACGTAAGAACGCAACAACGCAAGAACGCAAGAAACAAGACAAATGTTCACAAAAATGGCAACTCTCACGCAAACAAATATGACAGCTATGAAAAGCGACAAGCTAAAGTGTCAACGTAAATTTTAATTCCTTCAAACATCTGAACGCACATATATCCAATAGCATTCACTAAGGCAGAAGTACAAATACAAATACAAAAACAAAAACAAATATAATACTTAAGTAAATGAAAGTAAATATTAAAGAAGCGGAAGTCGTGGGAAACAAACAGCGAAGACAACGGAAGTACTCAATACTCACCGTTGTGAAGTGAAATTGACAGAGGCGTTCGGTGTGGAAGTGTGAATTAATTCAAGGCAAGTGAAGTTAGAACATTCCTATTTAATTTTTTAATTAGTTGGTGTCTTTTAGTATTGTTATTAAGCCTGTTAAGCATTGAAGGGGTACAGAGTACAGCTGGAACTGATTTAATTGCTTAATTATGTACAAAATTACTGAAAAAAAACACATGACACACAAAATGAAAAAATTAGATAACCTGAAGGAAACACAAAATTAATTAAAAATAAAATATTTCAAGGATATATTTTCAATATTCACAAAAAAATATCAAATTACTTCCTTTAATAATATCTTAAGCAAATAAAGCATTTCTACAAACTCCTCTCATATTATAATTCAACAGCCCACGCTCATTATCCTTTTTACTACGAAAATTAATTGAAATATAATTCTAGGACCACTTTGTAATTAATTTCAAATTTAAATTTGACAACGCTACAAATGTTTGATGGAATCTACATTCAATCTAAAAATCATAACCTGCTCTACCTAAAAGAATACTGTTAAATTTAAGATACATACCTATGAAAAATTTATATATATTATATATATTTTATATGCTTACTTATTTCCAATTCATTAACATAATAAACAAAATCGAGCTTCACTTCGAAATTTTACAACCTCATTTGATGACATCAGACTCCATACTCCATTCAAGAATTCGTGAGACTCAACTATGGTATTCCTATAAAATCTCAAACTGAAGGAATTCTGGTTGCTTTAGTAAATATTAAAATGAGCTGCTGCAAAATCTGTGGCGAACTCTCTTCTCTTCTCTGGAATATAGTTGTGAATGAGCTGCAACAGAAACTAAGGAGAGTAAGCTGCGAGACTACTGCATATGAGAATAATACTGCGTTAACGGTTACCGGAAAATATGCCACCACCGTAAGGAATATTTTATAAAATGGTTTTAATATCCTAAATAAGTGGAAGCTGAATTATATCCATGTGTTTAACTCCAGCCAAACTGAAATCGTAGTCTTAACTAGGAAACACAGGGTTTCCAAATATTCTCCATCCTATATTCGACGTTCTGCGATACAATTTGCTGAGGAAGCTAAATTTGTAGGTATCGTTTTGGATAGGAAACTTACTTGCAAAAAAAGTTACTTACTACCACACATCTTTAAACAAAATGTCAACGTAGCTCAATATTTCTCTAATATAGGTTTCTAGTCATAGGGATAGTTTCGACAAAGCAGAATAGCTAACCAGGCTGGATACTTTAGGACGCCACTCGAAACAACTAAAATTCCGGGCATATCGTTGACCTTATGTAACTGTTACTGAGTTCTTCCTGTGCTGGACTTTTTAATAAAACATAGGAAAACTCAACGAAATGTAGGCATCTGTATATAGTATGGCCACGCTCTACTAAAAAGAAATCCAATTCTCTAAGATGCTTTGTAGATATATCAGTTTTGTTATAGATTTACTCACAAATCACTGCATTTTAGGCAAGCATGCTAGAATATTGAATCTTTCTTTCAAACAGACCTGCTTCAGTTGTGGTGATTATAATGAAAGTGCCTCCCTTTTTCGTTGTTTCTGTCAGGCACATGTTCGACACTGCTTTCTTTTTTGAGGATCTTGGTCAACTGCAAAATCTCCTCTTAAATAGCATTATAAGCTTTGCCAGAAGTTCAAAGTGATTTTAAACCTATAAGTTTTTTTTATATTGAAACACAATTGGCTTAAGGGCCTACCATAAATGGATCCCTTGAGATCGCCGGAATAATCTATCTACCTATCTATAATTATATAGTAGATGTATGTATATATAAGCGTGTTGACGTACCTTAAGTGAAGACTGTGCAGAGAAGAGTCTAATAAACATCTTTGCAGAACACCAACCCAGATTCTATTTTACAAAGAATGACAGGTTTTCTAGTTAGATGTGGAAGTAACGAATGAATGAATTTGTACCATAACATTAAAATGCAGTGACAGGTTTTGGTGCTATTTGTGCATTTAAGTCGAAGGAAGATCAGAAGATTGCTGCTCAATATGAACAACACCAAGATAAAGGACACTCAATTATCTTTACTTCATCTTTTGAGACGAGGATACTATTAGTAAAGCACCTGTCGTCTAGTCCTCGCTTACGATGGCTGTAATTGTAAAGCATTATTTCAAAAGTCCTTAACCATATTCAAAGAACTAGTGGAGAATCAGGTTGTCCAATAATCTCTTATGATTATGATTATGATTATGATCAACTCATAACATGCAATTTGGATTTGTAATTAAATTGATTGTAACTGCACAGAACAAGACAATAATGGGAAAATTGATTGAAATTTACTTAAAATACTATTTTCCAAACTTACAACCATAAAAATTTGTCTTAAATAAGAGCTTTATAGACTATGTCCAGTTTCTCTAAATATAAGGTTTTTTAAGTGACATAAATAATTAATTAATATTTCGTGCAATAAAATATCAGTATTTTAAAACGTATTCGGGACTAAGACGGCTGCAGCCGATGAACTATTGCTACCTTACATAAATATTTTACAGATTGATCTATCAGTTTAGGAGAGTACTTGATTTTAATACATATTTTTGTGGTGATCACTTAATTATGACCCTAAATAAATATTTTACGCTATGCTTAGCCTCAATGTAGGAGCCGCAGTGAGAAGAGAAAAAAGAAAGAAATTGATACTTTACGAATACCAAGACATTCTACTATTGACTTTTATGAATTAAAAACCTGGCGTACATAGATGTTCAAAAGATAATCTACTACTATCAATCTTAAACGTTGGTTTTAAAAATTGATTTAATGTAACTGAGTGTGTTGTTACAGAACGGCACCGGTTTATTACTTAAACCGAAGTAAAATTTCTGCTGTCACTAAAATCATCCGGTCATGTATGCGCGTTTTTAATAGAGACTTAGGTCTATAAAAAAAGGGTTTAGGAACTGCTTTTATACGAATAGAGAACAATTGATTTTCGAAATACTTACACTTATATAAACATATTTTTATGTATATATATGTATATATATACATTGACATATACTTGTAATATTTGTAAATATACATATATATATATATGTTTATATAGATTTAAGCAATAATTTAAGTATGTTAATACCTTATAAATTTTAAAGACAATATTAAAGATTTTACTGTATTGATGGGGCCTAAGCATTAAAATATTGTGATTTCAAATACTTATAACTGCCAACGTCAATTTACAAAGTAACTAATTCATAAATTTGAATGAATTAATTAATTTAACTTCGTCTGCTTTTGTAAGAGAAGTACAAAGTTTTTAAAACCTTAAATTAAAAATAAAAATCATGAAAAACATATTTCACTCATACATCAAAATAATTTATTTTATTTGGAAAATCAACAGAAAACGGCAGTTCACTAAACTTCATTGAACTCAAGTACTGACTTGAATGCTAACAAACTCTAAGGGCATTGCCACAGCAATAAATTGTCTGGAATCTTAAATAAATTTTAATTAATAAATTGGAAATACATTGTGAATTCAAAATAAAAGGACACAAATTTTGAGATCAATTCAGCAAAAGGTGACAATTATGGAGCATGTGTTTCAAAAGGTAAACTTATGTCAGAGTTTGCTAGAACAAATTTAAGGCTCGATTTGTCCAACTGTCAAGTTTTGATGTGAAATACACAAACAAATAAGAAAGAACCAAATTTTTTCCCAAAGTCATCTGAAATTGGAAGAAAAGCAACAAAAAATCGTGCTTGTGAAATGCTTTTTGGTGGCCAATTACAGCAATAAAACTGAGACAGACAAAAACCACAGAATACAACAAGTGACACAGCTGCACAATACAGCATCTCCCGCAGATACAAAGTTTTTTGGAGTGGAAATGGGAGTGGGAGTGGTTGTCGTTGCGGTTGTAGTACTGTGTTGAGTGGTGAAAGTGAGATTGAAATGAGAAAAAAATTCATTAAATTTTACAGGGAACAGTTTTTCAAAGTACGAATAAAAGCATGTGACGGCAATTAAAGCCGAAGAAAAGAAAACGGTGATGGAGACAAACATAACAGATATATAAAAAAAATTTTTTTGAAAAACTCAAGATATAATGTGTACAATATTCTTGTTTTTATTTATATGTATGTACATAATATAAATGTTCACTATCTATATAATTACTTACAATATTTTCTTATTCCTTCTGTTAAATTTAGACTTGAAAATCGAATTTCTTTTATAATGAAGCACGAATATATTTTAAATAAATAATTCAGCGTCTCTTTAAATAAATATGAAGAATATATGTAGCTTTATAGTAAGTAATAATAATTTTTAAATATTGAAAACATAGTTACAAAAGTTTTCTACAGAAAATTTTAAATCTAACAGCACATTTATTCACCGCTTATTATTTTACGCTTTTGCTGGCATTGTTATTATTGCAGTACTGTACCAGTCTCACTTCATCTCCTTGCCTACATCATGCTTACAGTCAGGTAGAGTTGAGACATGGTTCCATAGCCGGTATTGTGGTAAGCTGAAGTCTAATTTTATAGTACATTATTTAAATATACTTAAAAATTAATGCTACTTTTTCTATCAGTTCTTTGTCACTGGAATTTTTAAAAGTGGACAAATTCATTTAAAATTAGAAATTAATGTTATCTTACAAATTTTCTATAAATTTTCTTATCTATAAACTAACATATTTATTCGTTTAAATGAATGAATTCTAAAATTTGTTTAAAATAAAATTAGCACTATTACCATAAATAAAACATTCGTCAAGTCTAATCAATTTGATTAGAGATATTATAACCGCACCCATTTATGCAAAGTTTTATAATTTTAAAAAAACTTTTTAATAACAATTTAGGAAAATATGCATTAGTTCAAACAGATTTCAATGGATATTGTCTTAGTAAAAACGACTAAGCTGAATATAATTTTAACTATTCAAATCTAATTCATCCCTTATTAAACATGAAAATACCTTTTGAATGGATTCAATAAATAAAAATGACATTAAATTAGAAAAGTTTATAAGGAAAACAAACCAAATATTTACATTATTAAAATCGAAATCGCTATCATCTCCTAAATTGGTTTATGTAAATACATAATACATTAAACTAAATGAGAATTTTAATTATGATATTAATATATAGAATACCACATGCAACAAGGGTGTTACCTTCACCTGTTCAAAGTTATATAGTAGCTATTCTATTATTATTTATAATAGTAGTATCTGAAACACGCTTTATTACTTTTTAGGACTTGATAGGCGACTTAGATGCGATTATTTATTTAATTTTAGTTAGTAATTATAAGTGTATATATGTATGTATACAAGGTAATATTTTAGCGCGATTTAAAAATAAGAAAATCTAGCTTTTATTATTATTCTTATTATTAATGACTAGTAAGCACTGCGATCTAGGAAGATATATTATGCACAGTCTTGATATTTAACCCTATATTCTGCTCAAAAAGTACTGGGGTTTTGTAAATAAAACACACAAATTTAAATTTTATTCCAAATTTATATTATCTCCTTCAAAATATGCTCCTTCTGAAGCGGTACACATATGCCAAAGCTTAACCCAATCTTCCATACACTTTTCATAGACCCGTGCAGGTATGGCTTTTACTTCCTTCGACGAATTCTCTTTCACCGATTCAATCGACTCAAAACGCGTACCACGAAGGGGCAATTTGGGTTTCGGGAACAGGAAAAAATCGCACGACGCCAGATCTGGCGAATATAGTGCCTGAACGATGACAGACAACAAGAATTTTCCATAGTAAAAATCGATAAATGCACTTGAGGTAGTCTCACATTAACAGCTGCTGTGAACAAACTAATTGACAGATGGCGCTCAAATTTGTACTATATCTCAAGAAAGGGTGTACCAACATAACAAAAAAAAATTTTTGAAAAAGGTCTATTACTTAAGGAGTAGTTAACAAACAACCAAATCCGTTACTTTTTGAGCAGAAGATATTTAGACTTTTCATATATTGTATCTTGTTAACATTTTATTAAGTGGAGATCCGACCCCGTTACTCACATATACATATTCTGACATATTTCTTAATTTAGATAAATGAATTTTAGTATTTCTTCTAAATAAAATTAAGATTAAATAAAACATTTGTCAAGCAAAATCAATTTTATTAGAGATTTTATAAACGCACGCATTTATGCAAAATTTTATAGTTTTAAAGAAACTTTTTAATAACAATTTAGGAAAATTTATATTCATTCACACAGACTTAAATGGCTATAACTTAGCACTTTTAAAATCGACCCACTCACGTACATGAAAGCTAGCAAATCAAATTCTAGGAGAGCAGAAAACATTTTTGTGAATACATTTGTATGTGCAGTCGTGAAATTTCTTGATTTGTAAAGTTTTGCGTTAAAATCGCATTTGCTAAATCAAAAATCCCCAACTTGTTGATGGAATAACGACGTTAAAGCACTAAAACTTTTGAATAACTTCACAGCATTCACCGCACACAATATTCACATTTACTGGAGCACATAAATATCCGGCGTTGACGTACCCAACTGATAAACGCCAAAAAGATACTCAACAACTGAAATGTGAGTCTAACTTTTTACGCTGGCATTAAAAAAATTTCAAAATATTAAGAAAAATAATAAAATCGATAAACTTTTGTATTTTGGCAAAGTTTTCTGCATAATAAAACAAACATAAACAGAAATATTTAATAAGTTTCTAGGCAAGTGTTTACGGCATTGTCTACAGCGCCTCTTCGAACTTTTTAAAATAATTATTAAAAAGATACTAAATATAATATTAACTTCATTGAGAAAGCTGAAACGAAAGCAATTTCATTAAACTTAAGGACTACCTGTTAGAATATAACCCGCACCCCCTCTCTCTCCCTCTCTCTGGTAATAATATTTCCATAAGTGAAAAAGAAAGTTCTAACCATTAAAATGAATAGCTTAAATTGGTAATTCTATAGAAGAAGAAAAACCTTTATTTATCCAATATGAAGTTTATAAGTCTTCAGTGTAACATTTCGAATAATTTTTTTATCAAACTCTGTACATTGCTTTATTATTATTATTTAAGTAATAAACTATTAAAGCACCCCGACCTAAAAGCCCATCTAGAACTATTTTAGACTATTTATAAATCTTGTAATTGCTGTGGGCTTAATTTTACCTATTTGACTTGGGACCAATATCTCGTTTCCAAGGTAATCGAGTCTACGTCTTGCCACCGCTAGGCAGTTGCATAGAACATGTTCTGATGTTTCCTTCTCCTCATGACAGAGTCGTCAGGAGTCACTTTCTACAACACCTATAATCTTCATGTGGTAATTAAGTCTGAAGTGTCCTGTAAGAAGTTCGGTGTAGATTTTAATATCGTTTCTGCTAAGGCCAAGGATAGCATCAACTTTAATGTGATCAGGATCAATGAATCTTTTTGACTATCGCATGCTTGTTTGGGCTCTTCAGAGTTCAAGTAGATGTTGTTTCTCCCGTTCATATAATAAGATATTTGTGAAGCTATTTGTTATCCCGCAGAAGGGCTCTGGACCAATGAAAGGAGTACATGCACCCTTCTTTGCTAGGGAGTCTGCTATTTCATTGCCCTCATGCCCTTCGTGTCCCGGTACCCACATAAGAGTAACATAGTTCCTCGATGCTAGGGTGTTGAGAAGTTGAAAGCATTCCCAGACCAACTTTGATTGGAAAAAGGATTTTACTAAAGATTTTAGAGCTTTAACGTTTTAACGTAACTTTAACATTGCTTTAACATTTTTAAAGGATTAATTGTGGAGCAATATAGACAAATTACTTACAATTTAATATATTATTCATCATATTATTTTATTTATATTCTTCTGTGTTGATTTTATATTTAAAATTTAATATTGCCATTCATTGCTTACGATTCTCATCATAAGGAAAAGGAATAACAGTATGCAAAATACAAAGTTCCGTAGTTTTTGATATAGTTTTATACTTCCTTACTTTAATATTCTTTCACCCAACCACGCTGATCAATGTTAATCCATAATTAAGTCACATAAATAAACGACTAAAATCTTTTTTAAAGAAATGTTGCTAAACTTAATAACTTGACTTATAGCAGCAAAGACGAAGTTAGGTTATGTTAGGATGGAGTGGTAGCTTTACACCTAAAGCCTACTTAAGCTCAAACAGGATACAAGCAATGCGGAAAGCTACTCCTTTAGGAAAAAATGAATCAACCTGTTAATTCTATGAAATTGAATAAGTCCATAATTTTGCAGCTCTGATGACAGCTATGTTAGGTCGGTAAGAAAAGGAGCCCTGAAGATTTTAGAAGTTCTGCTAACTAAAAATGAACACTGACAAATGTGGTGGAACACCGTTTTCTCCTTATCCACAGAACCACAACCTCGATAAAAGTTATTTTAAGATAGATTTGGTTTCATAGCAAGGTAAATATGGTTTTCTATTACGCGATGATGTGTCAGCACCTATAACGTAGTGCTGAACAGATTATGACTGAAACAACTGACTGGTGCATTTTTTGTTTAGTTCAGACTAGTTCAATGTTGAGATCTCACAAATAGTTCATCTGCCCCGTGTTGCTTAGCAATGCTCAGATATTTGATTGCTAGTTTAACTGTTGCAGATGGGACACCAATATCTGAGTAGTGAATACCAGGAAGCAGAGCACCTGGCTTGGCAAGCTAGTATGATCTACAGTTGACTGAAATGTCCCTGTATCCGCGAACAAATGTGGGTTGGACATTGAAATGCCAAATTAGCTGATTAACAGATTTCCGGCATTCTCGAATTCATACAAAAAATTTAAACAATAATAAAGAAATTTGGGTATATAAAGATTCTTGTCAGAATTCTAGATTTACTTGAAACTGAAACGGAATCTATTCATAGATATCAGCTATCAATGCTGATAGATCATTGAATATTAGGGAGGCATGCAATGCGTTTTGATCATAATAAATATTGTCGCGAGTGTGACGCTACCGAAGAGGCGAAAAATATATTTCCTCTTATACTGAGTATAAGTATACCTCAGATACTGATACCGTCTTTTAAAATAAGAGGAATAACCAAGTATACTGACTTGTCATATTTGCTCACTTTATCTTAAATATGAGACATGACTGTTATTTTTTAAGTTGTTGATATAATTTGATATGATATAATTTAAAAGACTGAACATTTCACTGACATCAAAAAAAAAAAAAATCAATTAGATTACAAGCTTAAAGAATGTTAAAGACCTCATAATAGAGTTAAGACAAGGAGGCCATGGAACTCCATGCACAACTAATGAATCCAACCACCTGTTAGACAAACGGTCCTTGGGGATAGGAGATAGATAAAGTATATGAACCCTGCTTGTAACAACTGTCACTAAGGATTCGAGGCATCTGTTTTCGGTATCTTAATGGCATTCATTTAACCTACCTTCATAGAAGAGCTTTATGCTTCACCTTGAAATACAGTGAATACGACATAAAAATATGGTATATATATTTACTATAAACAAATTGAGGTCCTTTTTGAGTGAATGGTTTTATTAATCCAAATGAAAGTTTCTACTTTTAATTACAATATCGGCTGACAAATAAGAAAGTATTTGTGCTTTTTAAGAACAAATATATATGCATTCTTACTTTTTTGAAGAATGCAATATATTGAATTAGTTTTATTAACTGCCTAGTTTGGCTATTATACAGCAAATGATATTATGAAGCCGTATTCCATCAGGAACCTGGACTATTCACATAGAATCGTCAGGTATTTCTGTTTAATTCTAAATATCTTTATTCGTTAAATGATTGATTTGATTTGTTAGTTTCATGCCAGATGATTTCTCTTCAGGTAGCAAATGATGCTGATATCAAATATTTTGAAGCATATCATTTTGAAAATTTATTAGAATACAGAAAAATGAAAATATTGAAAATTATTGAAAACTTAATATCTTTATATATTAAATATTAAAGTTCTTAAATGAAGCTATTTGAAATTAAAATAATCCATGCTTTCCATTTGCATTTTCTGTAATTTGGTGCCATTCCTATACTTTCTTGAATTCCATGCTATCATTGACGTAATTGCCAACTCCAAGTATTTAGATTTCAATCTGCAATCTTACAGTATTTTATACTGATGTTGCAGGCGCTTCGAAACCATTAAAGCAGGCAATAAAATTTTTATATCTTTCCAGTTCCCTGCTAGATGGCAAAATGTTGGGTCGTCACCTTGACTTCAGTATTTTTTTCCTTTTGTTTTTAGCAGAAGAAATTATTTAAATAAAATTTTGTCACTCTTATATACGCTATTGCAAGTCCTTGTACTCGAAATTAGTTGTTGAATCTGTTACGACTTCTGCTCTTCGAAAATACAGTTTGCCAGGCCGGCTTCAGGCCATAAAACATTTGTCTTGTGCTATTAAAAATGTAAATTTAAATTGCTTTCAAGTTGTCTTATTAATTTATGCTTGCAACTTTCATTAGCCGTAATGAAATTAATTATTTATATTATTTCACATAATTTTCAGGAGTAGGAAAACTGTGTACGTTCTTTTAGCAAGAAAAAAGCTTGAAGGAAAGCTACATGGAATGTAGCTGGCTGAATGGGCAGAGATTGGGTGATAATAATAATTGCAGCATCTTTGACATTAATGTGACACTTTAAAAATTCTGCTACATATTTACTTTGTTCTTCAGGAATGAGAAGCAATTACATTCCAGAAAATGCAGTGTATATGACACTTCTCAGTTATGCGAAATATTTAGTATCCTTGAAATTTAGGAAATAATATGAACTTGATTTCACTATTCAAATATAGATACAAACACAGAAACATTTTTAAATTTGTTCAATATACTCCTTTTAAATTATTTCTTACTTGATCGCAAATATTACTTTTTTATGGTGTTTACGATGGGTTAATCTGGGGTAATTTTTTCAACCGAGATGCTGTTTTAATGCACTTTTAGTGCAGTTTTTTATACGATTGAAAAATCTGGGACAAAATTAACTGCCCCAGATTAATTTATGGGTATTAATGAGATTAATAGAGATTAATGGAGATTAATTTATAACACTATAGATATTTTGTCAGAGTAATAAGATTGCGTTGCAATTAACAACTGTTTTATATAATTTGACAGATAAAGTGAGATTTGATTGGATTTGTATATTTATAAAAAATACAAACTTCTATTAACACTACGACGATTACTCTAAAAATATTCGATTGAACAACAAAATTTGAGAGATCGCCAGTAAATCTAGATTGAATATTAGATTTACGAATCGATTTTAAAATATTCATAAAATAAATTTTTACATTTTAATTAATTAAAAATTTATACATTATACATAATTTATATGTTATATACCATTTAACACATTATTTTAATACATAAGTTCACCGATGACGGTCATGTTATCCGTAGATATAAGCATTTGATCATTTCGATTATAATTTCCATTTTTGAGTTCTCTGTATATAGCTCT
>NC_051847.1:232685240-232690101 GCF_002237135.1 Teleopsis dalmanni | reverse complement strand
AGTGCTCAGCGGCAGAAAGACGTAGAGTTAACTATGTTGGAAGCGGGTTCTAGTCCCAAATCAAATAGGTAAAATCAAACATACAGAAATTACGAAATATATAGTATTGTCTATTGTTTATAGTCTAGTCTGTATATTGTCTGTAATAATAGTCTAGAGTTGTTGAATTGTTAGTTGTGGTTTTAGGCGTGCAATAAATCTTTTATGATAGGGTGCATTCATAGCCTATTACTTAATAATAAGATAATACAAATTTCCTCATTTTATTTACAATTTGAACTCGTGTGTAATGTCGTGAGAATATTTAAAAATAGTTTTGACTCTGTTTTAGCATATTTAGAAGAATATACTCCCCTACACACAAATGAACCATATAAATCCATAGGAGTATGTGAGGAAAATTGCAATTGCAAATTAATGGACTCACATGAGAAAATATAAACCAGCTCATATTCAACTCAAATTACTTCATACACAAAACAAATATACTTACTATCTTTAATAAAAATAATAATATTTCCATTGCTGAACTTGTATATCGTCTGGATATCGTTGAATGTGACATTTCCTCACAAGAAACACATTCTCAAATGGAATAAATTACAGGAAATATGTTTTTCTGTATATTTCTCATATATACTCGTGCGAGTACACTAGCAGCTCGGACATTTTTCTAACAATTTTTTATTTTGCATTGCGAATTTATCTCTAAGAGCGTCTATATAATGTTTGCACAAATAGTGAAATTAGCTCGAAGCCGTTTAGAATGCCATGTAAGGGATTTGTATTTGCATGTATTACAGTTTATGTGAGCGGAGCAGGATGGATGGAACAGTTGGCAGACATGCAACAAATATGCATGGAACGGAAACTAAAAATTATTTGTGTTACTCAAAAAAACAAACAGGCGAGCGGCGTGTGAATGAACTCAGCGCGGCTGCAATCCTTTACGCTTGATTACTTTAATGCTGCGTTAGTTTTGCTACGTGCTTAAGGACATTTCATCTCGTTATTACAGTTTATAGTTGCAACACGAATATCCTTTTTCGCTATATCCTTTTTCCTTTACACTTTCATGCTACATCACAACTCTTTTTCCGGGCATTTTCTCAATGTATTTATTTTCTATTCTTTTTTCCTTTTGGAAAATAGTTGCTAATTGAATCAAAATAAAATGAGAATGTGAAACAATCAATTTTGCTTTTCCCTTCTACACCTCACACATCTCCGGAACTCACATGTTTCAGAACTCATCCATGCTTATCAACTCCGATCCACACTCACTATGACTAATAGCGTTTCCTTATAAAATTTTAATTAAAGATACTCTGCGTTACGTGTGTTAATTTAATAGCAAATTGGTTCGCACACTCGGCGTATGAGTATTTTATTCAGGCGGTAGTTGGTGTCCTTAACTCCGCGTTCATACACACGACTTTAAACATAAATCCCTTCAATAAGTACGTGCATAACAAATACAAATTTTGCGGAATTATGGTGTAATTTACTTTAATTTAATTTTATTAGACTAAGCAAATCAAGTTGAGTATTGTTTGACATGTCGCCTGAGGACATCAAATAGCACACTTTAATTTAATTCTCATTAAACAAATAATGAGAATTCTCCAATTTTGCTTTAATTCTGCAAATCAGTGAATCGACTATTATGCATGTGAATTATTTAATTTATAAAAAAAAGATTTTAAAGAGGTTTTCTCAAACAGTAGTGAAATACAACAACAAAAATTTTTTTTTATTATATTATTTTAATTAATTGAATTTTTGGCTGACCATACAGCTGTGTCGAGTATTGCCAAATACCCATCATCAGTGGTCTTGGAAATAATTTTTGTATTTAATTATTCGTAAATAATTATTTATTTTGAGACTGCAAGTACCAGGATAAGTAAAATAAGTAAAATAGTTTTTGTATATATATTTAAATAAATTGTTGTTGAAAAAGTATAATAAAGAAACCCAAAGCATTTGTAGTGATATATATATATAATATTTCTGGTTTCTCTATCACACCTTAATTGGAAGAGTTTTATGTCAACACAATCTGCATATTAAGGAATTTAATCTATTATTAATCATTCTTCATTATTGTAGTTAATTGAGAAATTGAATAGTTGAAATTTGAACACAACACAAGTCGCAATAAGTAATTAATATTGCAAATAATATTCTAATTAAATTTTAAAAAGCGGTTAAAATTTATTTAAACTCTTACAAACTAATAGATTATTTATGTAGAGGTTCCACAGTTTGCAACAAAACCAAAATCCAAATTTTTAAATATGAAGTTATTTAATTTTATTATTTTAGTTACTTTGGTGTATAATATTTACAACAGATTTATAAAAAGATTTTGAAGAGATTTCGAACGAAAGTGAATTGTAACAACAAAATTTTTATTTATTTTTAATTAATTGAATTTCAAATTCCAGCCTCGCTTGTACGAATCGTAGAGTACCATTAGCATGACTCTTCGGATTACGTTCCTAAATTAGTTTTTATACACCAGATAGAATAAAATAAAATAATACCTTTACTAAAGAACAATATTAAAATTTAACAATTAAAAATAACTATAATTAGTTAATTTATTTATTTTATAGCTCGTTTATGATCTGGTTCTAATATAAAACAAAAATATGCAGCAAGTGAATTTGTTAATGAACTTTCTCAGTAAATTAACTAAACCATAAGTTCGAACATATAAGTCAAGTACGGCTTTGTGTAAGTTGACTTATAAACACTGACTCTAAGCTTCAAACTTGACAGGGTGCGAGTTCAACCACTGCTACTTGTCTTATTTAGGAATAATTAAACATAAGAATTAATTTCACGACCTCTGATTAGGGGCATTTGGCAACTCGTAAAACACCTCCTTGGTCAGCCAATTTACAATTAATTAAAAATAAAAAAAAAATGTTGTTACAAGTTACTACGGCTCCCAACCTCTCAGGTAAACACAATAGTTTCTATTCAGTAAAAAATCAAATATAATAAAAGATATTAAAAAATTTCATCAATAATTTTTATTTAAAAGATTATTTTAATAGTTTTATTATGCATAGCTTTTATCCTTAACCTGCTATATGACAGTTTTTTTATAAATTTTAGCACAGATTGTGGTTAATTGTTCCATAAATTATATGAAGGTATAACGAGATTACCTAAAGGCTGACACTTTTAACTGTCCAGAGCTGTAAATTTACAAAAAAACGTGTTCCGAATCTTTTCAAATATTTTTAATTGTATCTATAATAATTATTTGTAAGATTTTTCAATCCGTAGTGTTTTCAATATATTATTAATTCATACTTAAATAATAAATATTTTAAGATATCTTTTTGAGTTAGCAGTTAGAATTTAGGCATTTTAGTTGGAGTTAGTCATTATATGTTACAAAAGCAGGTCTACATGAAAGCGCATGGATTTTCAGATCCCCAAATAGAAACTTTCAAGGTCCAGTTTTATAGAGCAGCTATATTTTCAGTTATATATTATGTATTAATTGCTTGAAAGAATGCAAATTCTCATAAAAGGGTTGATGTAAATAATATTAAAACTATAAAATTATTAAACACTTTGACTGGTACTTTATAAAGTATTTAGAATTTGCGTTATCATACATTTACGTATAGTATATCATGTAATACATAAGACCCTTTTTAATTTTGTGTAAATGTAACGTTACGGAAGTATATAGTTTTTCATTACTTCAAAATTCTTGAAGAAATAGTTCATATTTTCTTTTTATTAAAACTCTATGTATTGCAACAAATTAGTAATAAAATTACATCACGTGAGAAAAACTCATTTGCAGGCAGATTAGTGAAGTCTTTAACACAACTTCTACATATCCGCATAAACACAATATCATTCCAATGTAGATTGCATCAAACTTATTCGAAGGTAGTGCTTAGTATGAAATACATATCATTCGGCTTCACTTGGCTTGCGTGAGTTTACTTCATATTTAAGAGTTAAATTTGAGAAAATTGATTTCTACTGCTAAAATGGTACTATAAGCTTATCTCTGCTTCATATTTTTAATAGGTAAGGTAGATATCTATAACTTTTTATTAAAAATCCGAAGCGATAAAATAATATCGGAATTTATTAAATACTTTTAAATCAGGAGTGTTTAAGTCATATAATCCTTATTATTATCTTCATCTGATATAAAATTAATAAATACGGTCAAACTTTCATAACTTCAACTTCTATAACTCATATTATTTATAAGTGAAACTAAATATATTGAAATAGGGTTTTGAGAGCAAATTAAATACAATTACAATTACAATTACAATTCTTTAACTCAGTCTCCATAAGTCGATCCTTTTCTTTGCAAAATGGTACTATGAGTTATGAAAGTTTGACTGCATAAACACAGATTAATTTAAATTCTTTTGCTCTATGGAACTTATTATATTTGAAAGCACTAACTAGGAAAAGACTCAACATTAGATAATATTATTATTGATTAATTAGAAAAAGTGTGTGAAATAGTGTTATCTAACAGCGGCAGAATTTATGTTTTCACAGTTCGCCATGGAATTTTTTAATTTCGAGAAATGAAAGTATATCAACAAAATAATTTTTAAGACTGAAGTTTTAAAAACAAATATGATTTTAACCTTTACGTTTGATTCTTGCTTATATTTATTAACATGAATTTAAGATTGTCATGAACTTTGGATTCTCCATGCAAATAATGTATTGGTTTGCCAAAAATTTTAGGAAAAACAATTTAGAATATAATGATATGTTTTCAGGACTACGAGGAATAAACACTAAGTATATATTATTTTACTGACCAATTTTTAGGAAAATTTTTGACCATTTT
>NC_051847.1:232665401-232685140 GCF_002237135.1 Teleopsis dalmanni | reverse complement strand
CAATCTTGAGGTTCCTGAGGATGTCATTCATCCTAATATACCATTGTAACTTGAAAAGTTTTTTCAGAGCCTGGCTTTGTGCAATTTCTAGCTACCGAATAGTAGTGTTTGAGGCTTTGCTAAACGCTATACATATATACAGAAGTGACGGTCGAATTATTTGGTTATATAACAGCTTCTTGGAGATGATGAAGAATTTTGGCACAGCTAATTCTTTTTAGTTGAACATGCTAAAGCCATGTGAATTGTTTGTTCACTGCGATGCCTAAATATTTAATGCTATCCTTAATAAAATTTGAAAATGTATTTCTATTTTTAACCATCTCCAAAAATTGGCTTACATATGGCATTCCTAACCAATATTTCGTATTCCTCAGCTATAGTAACTTCTTTTAGAAGTTTTTAATTTGATTATAAACTATTTCCTTTTTTTGGGTCACTGCTTATTTACCTTCATAATATTTTTGAATGTTTTCACAGTTTTTCATCCTTAAATGCTATTTCCAAACCTTCTTACAAAAGTGTTTCATCGAAAGACTTTTATATTATAAGACTTACACCAATATATCCTTGTGGAACAATACTGCTGTAGTTGATCAACTGAATTCTTAGCACACTTTTTATATTTTGTTCATTATCAATTTTTTGTGGGATTTACTAAAAACTTGGCATTTAAATTCGTTTCTCACTTTGCATATCGGTCCTTCTTCCTTGCACGTACAAATCCGAACAGAATTTCATTTAGGACCGTAAATGTGAGTTGCTCCGTTCACTTAAATTTGGCTTACCAGGGATAAGGATTTGCTGCACACAGAAGAACGTCAGAGTATTTATTTTGTTACAGCGACTAATTTTTGTAACTTTGTTAAAATTTGAGAGTGAACTTTTTAAAGTACGTGTTTTGTTGACTATAATAAAAAGTTTTTCAGTTTCAAACATTGTTTGAATTTCAATAGTGCTGGCAGAGGTTCTTTAAATTACTATATATATTTTACACATTTGTATTATAAACTTTAAAAATTTATGCACTAAAATTCGTATTAAAAATGAGTGTAGTTTTATTAAAAGTCTTTATTAGCATATAGTAGTTTTATTAGCATGCCATCCCTGGTTTCATACATACACAAATAATTAATTTGCCAAATTATTCATTTGCTTAAACATATTTTTGCTTTAACTATGAAGCATAAATTTTTCTTCCTTCGGTTACAAATTGTGTAAATTACTTACTTTATGCTCACATTAGCTTTTTGGCTTCGATGTAAAAAATCCTTTTCATATTCAGAAATTAAATATTTTATGTGCTCCTTTGCTCAAAATAATTATAATTTATGTGCTCTATTATGTATGTGTTTTATAAGTATGTATAGGTAAAATAACATATATACATGCTTATGATTATACTTATGTTTACTCTGGTTACACGAGTAATTACTCACAACTATTGTAAATTTCACAACTAAGTTTAAACATATAATTTGGAAAATTTTTCACATAAATCCATAACACCTTTGAGAACTCTATTTTGTTTAAAATTCTATTAGTTTTTAATTAAAAATAATACCATACCAGCGTCAAAGAGTAAAAGTGATATATGGTAATTTAGGTTAACTCTTTTATTACTTTGTAATAATATTATTATATGAATACCTACTCTAAGCTGAACTAGTTATATTTTATATATATTTAGCTATCAAACTCTAAACTAGTTCCTACTGAAATCATATTTCACTAATCAGGTGGTAAAACATTGACTAACAGCTTATTATAGTTATACTCGTCCGATCTGATTTAAGCAAAAATTGATACAAATTACTTCAATACAGAATCTAAGCAAAAATTTTATAAAGTGAACAAAAATTAACAGAACATTATCACATTGTACCGGACAAGTTCGGAACATATTAACTAGTTTTTAGTGTTAGTGTTCAAGAACGCTAAATTAATAATACATTAAAAATTATAACAATATTGTGTATTCTAAACACTACAATAGTTCACTGTTTCTGACATCTCATATATTTCATTACTTCATATCGATAAATGAGATTTTTTATTCATGAAATGTCAGCGCGATCGTAGCTGATAAGATTAAAATTCGACACGCATATAAAATAATTACTAATATGCACTTTTTAGTGTTCTTGTTAGTGTTCTTTTCATTAAATAAGTGAATTTTATAACGATCTTTTTCCGAATCCAGTCAACTTTTGTTACGATTTTTAAATTAACGAAGGAAACGTATTACTGTCAATAAAAAGGTCAACAAAATATTTAAGTGTACTCTATTATTTAAGTGTTCCGAAATACAAACACTTTGAATTTGAGTGTTTCAAAATTTATTTAGTGTACTATACGCGCAGACTTCTTAGTAATAATATACCTACTATAACAATACAATATAATTGGCACAGTATTGATTAATTTTTTTCTTTTCTTAATAAAAATAGATACTAGCTGGTTTTATTTAATACATTTGGGCCTTGAATAATACACGAAAACAATACAATTAAAGAGAATTTAAATTCATTTATTAGCTCTTTAATCCTGTCCAGGCGTACTGTGCTCATAAACTAGAAAATGGTCAAAAATTTTCCTAAAAATTGGTCAGTAAAATAATATATACTAAGTGTTTATTCCTCGTAGTCCTGAAAACATATCATTATATTCTAAATTGTTTTTCCTAAAATTTTTGGCAAACCAATACATTATTTGCATGGAGAATCCAAAGTTCATGACAATCTTAAATTCATGTTAATAAATATAAGCAAGAATCAAACTTAAAGGTTAAAGTCATATATATTTTTAAAACCTCATTCTTAAAAATTATATTGTTGATATACTTTCATTTCTCGAAATTAAAAAAGCGAACTGTGAAGAGATAAAGTCTGCCGCTTTTAGATAACACTATTTCTCACACCTTTTCTAATTAATCAATAATAATATTATCTAATGTTGAGTCTTTTCCTAGTTAGTGCTTTCAAATATAATAAGTTCCATAGAGCAAAAGAATTTAAATTAATCAGTGTTTATGCAGTCAAACTTTCATAACTCATAGTACCATTTTGCAAAGAAAAGGATCGACTTATGGAGACTGAGTTAAAGAATTGTAATTGTAATTGTAATTGTATTTAATTTGCTCTCAAAACCCTATTTCAATATATTTAGTTTCATTTATAAATAATATGAGTTATAGAAGTTGAAGTTATGAAAGTTTGACCGTATTTATTAATTTTATATCAGATGAAGATAATAATAAGGATTATATGACTTAAACACTCCTGATTTAAAAGTATTTAATAAATTCCGATATTATTTTATCGCTTCGGATTTTTAATAAAAAGTTATAGATATCTACCTTACCTATTAAAAATATGAAGCAGAGATAAGCTTATAGTACCATTTTAGCAGTAGAAATCAATTTTCTTAAGTTTAACTCTTAAATATGAAGTAAACTCACGCAAGCCAAGTGAAGCCGAATGATATGTATTTCATACTAAGCACTACCTTCGAATAAGTTTGATACAATGTACATTGGAATGATATTGTGTTTAGGCGGATATGTAGAAGTTGTGTTAAAGACTTCACTAATCTGGCTGCAAATGAGTTTTTCTCACGTGATGTAATTTTATTACTAATTTGTTGCAATATATAGAGTTTTAATAAAAAGAAAATATGAACTTTTTCTTCAAGAATTTTGAGGTAATGAAAAACTATATACTTCCGTAACGTTACATTTACACAAAATTAAAAAGGTTCTTATGTATTACATGATATACTATACGTAAATGTATGATAACCAGTTAAAGTGTTCAATAATTTTATAGTTTTAATATTATTTACATCAACCCTTTTATGAGAATTTGCATTCTTTCAAGCAATTAATACATAATATATAACTGAAAATATAGCTGCTCTATAAAACTGGACCTTGAAAGTTTCTATTTGGGGATCTAAAAATCCATGCGCTTTCATTTAGACCTTCTTTTGTTATATATAATGAAATGAAATTCTAACTACTAACCCAAAAATATATCTAAAAATATTTATTATTTATGTGTGAATTAATAATATATTGAAAGCACTACGGATTGAAGAATTTTACAAATAATTATTATAGATGCAATTTAAAATATTTGAAAAGATTCGGAACACGTTTTTTTGTAAATTTACAGCTCTGGACAGTTAAAAGTGTCAGCCTTTAGGTAATCTCGTTATACCTTCATATAATTTATGGAACAATTGACCCCAATCTGTGCTAAAATTTATAAAAAAATGTCATATGGTAGGTTAAGGATAAAAGCTATGCATAATAAAACTATTAAAATAATCTTTTAAATAAAAATTATAGATGAAATTTTTTAATATATTTTATTAAATTTGATTTTTTACTGAATAGAAACTATTGTGTTTAACTGAGAGGTTGGGAGCCGTAGTAAATTGTAACATTTTTTTTTTATTTTAAATTAATTGTAAATTGGCTGACCAAGGAGCTGTTTCGGGAATTGCCAAATGCCCCCAATCAGAGGTCCTGAAATTATTTCTTATGTTTAATTATTCGTAAATAAGACAGGTAGCAGTGGTTGAACTCGCACCCTGTCAAGTTTGAAGCTTAGAGTCAGTGTTTATAAGTCAACTGACACAAAGCCGTACTTGACTTATATGTTCGAACTTATGGTTTAGTTAATTTGCTAAGAAAGTTCATTAACAAATTCATTTACTGTATATTTTTGTTTTATATTAGAACCAGATCATAAACGAGCTATAAAATAAATAAATTAATTAATTATAGTTATTTTTAATTGTTAAATTTTAATACCGTTCTTTTGTGAAGGCATTATTAACTGCATGATTTTATTTTATTCTATCTGGTGTATAGGACCTAATTTAGGAACGTAATCCGGAGAGTCATGCTAATGGTACTCTACGATTCGTACAAGCGAGACTGGAATTTGAAATTCAATTAATTAAAAATAAATAAAAATTTTGTTGTTTCAATTCACTTTCGTTCTAAATCTCTACAAAATCACAAAAGTAACTAAAATATAATATAATTAAATAACTTCATATTTAAAAATTTGGATTTGGGTTTTGTTGCAAATTGTGGAACCTCTACATAAGTAATCTATTAGTTTGTAAAAGTTTAAATAAATTTTAACCTCTTTTTAAAATGTAATTAGAATATTATTTGCAATATTAATTACTTATTACAACTTGTGTTGTGTTTAAATTTCAACTATTCAATTTCTCAATAAATTACAATAATGAAGAATGATTAATAATAGATTAAGTTCCAATTAAGGTGAGATTGAGAAACCAGAAATATTATATATATATTACTACAAATGCTATGGGCTTCTTTATTATACTTTTTCAACAACAATTTATTTACATATATATACAAAAATTATTTTACTTATTTTACTTATCCTGGTACTTGCATTCTCAAAATAAATAATTATTTACGAATAAATAAATACAAAAATTATTTCCAAGACCACTGATGATGGGTATTTGGCAATACTCGAAACAGCTGTATGGTCAGCCAAAAATTCAATTAATTAAAATAATATAAAAAAAATTTTTGTTGTTGTATTTCACTACTGTTCAAGAAAACCTCTTTAAAAAATTATTTTATAAATTAAATAATTCACATGCATAATAGTCCATTCACTGATTTGCAGAATTAAAGCAAAATTGGAGAATTCTCATTATTTGTTTAATGAGAATTAAATTAAAGTGTGCTATTTGATGTCCTCAGGCGACATGTCAAACAATACTCAACTTGATTTGCTTAGTCTAATAAAATTAAATTAAAGTAAATTACACCATAATTCCGCAAAGTTTGTATTTGTTATGCACGTACTTATTGAAAGGATTTATGTTTAAAGTCGTGTGTATGAACGCGGAGTTAAGGACACCAACTACCGCGTGAATAAAATACTCATACGCCGAGTGTGCGAACCAATTTGCTATTAAATTAACACACGTAACGCAGAGTATCTTTAATTAAAATTTTATAAGGAAACGCTATTAGTCATAGTGAGTGTGGATCAGAGTTGCTAAGCATGGATGGGTTCCGAAACATGTGAGTTCCGCAGATGTGTGAGGTGTAGAAGGGAAAAGCAAAATTGATTGTTTCACATTCTCATTTTATTTTGATTCAATTAGCAACTATTTTCCAAAAGGAAAAAAGAATAGAAAATAAATACATTGAGAAAATGTCCGGAAAAAGAGTTGTGATGTAGCATGAAAGCGTAAAGGAAAAAGGATATAGCGAAAAAGGATATTCGTGTTGCAACTATAAACTGTAATAACGAGATGAAATGTCCTTAAGCACGTAGCAAAACTAACGCAGCATTAAAGTAATCAAGCGTAAAGGATTGCAGCCGCGCTGAGTTCATTCACACGCCGCTCGCCTGTTTGTTTTTTTGAGTAACACAAATAATTTTTAGTTTCCGTTCCGTGCATATTTGTTGCATGTCTGCCAACTGTTCCATCCATCCTGCTCCGCTCACATAAACTGTAATACATGCAAATACAAATCCCTTACATGGCATTCTAAACGGCTTCGAGCTAATTTCACTATTTGTGCAAACATTATATAGACGCTCTTAGAGATAAATTCGCAATGCAAAATAAAAAATTGTTAGAAAAATGTCCGAGCTGCTAGTGTACTCGCACGAGTATATATGAGAAATATACAGAAAAACATATTTCCTGTAATTTATTCCATTTGAGAATGTGTTTCTTGTGAGGAAATGTCACATTCAACGATATACAGACGATATACAAGTTCAGCAATGGAAATATTATTATTTTTATTAAAGATAGTAAGTATATTTGTTTTGTGTATGAAGTAATTTGAGTTGAATATGAGCTGGTTTATATTTTCTCATGTGAGTCCATTAATTTGCAATTGCAATTTTCCTAACATACTCCTATGGATTTATATGGTTCATTTGTGTGTAGGGGAGTATATTCTTCTAAATATACTAAAACAGAGTCAAAATTCTTTTTAAATATTCGCACGACATTACACACGACTTCAAATTGTAAATAAAATGAGGAAATTTGTATTATTTTATTATTAAGTAATAGGCTATGAATGCACCCTGACATAAAAGATTTATTGCACGCCTAAAACCACAACTAACAATTCAACAACTCTAGACTATTATTACAGACAATATATAGACTAGACTATAAACAATAGACAATACTATATATTTCGTAATTTCTGTGGGTTTGATTTTACCTATTTGATTTGGGACTAGAACCCGCTTCCAGCATAGTTAAGTCTACGTCTTTCTGCCGCTGAGCACTTGCATAGAATATGTTCTGATGTTTCCTTCCCGCTTTCAGGGTATTCAAGTCTACGTCTTGCCGCCACCGAGAAGTTGTATAGAATATGTTTTGATGTTTCCTTCTCATCATTACACAGTCGACAGCAATTACTTTCCACCGCACCTAAATTCTTCATATGGGAATTGAGTCCACAGAGTACTTTTCTGCTAAGGCTGAGGATAGCGTCAACTTTTATGTATTTAGGATGAATGACATGATTTGAACACTTCTCTCCAGTGTTCAAGTAAATTTGGTTTTTCGCTATTAAATTTTTTTCTGAAGCTATTATTCCGCAGAAAGGTTCTGAACCAATGAAAGGAGTTTATGCACCCTTCTGTGCTCAGGAGTCTGCTATTTCATTGTCCTTATGCCCTTCATGTCCCGATACCCACATAAGAGTAACAGAGTTCCTCGAGGGTATTGAGAAGTTGAAAGCTTTCCCAGACCAAGTTTGATTGGAATGAATAATTTGCTAAAGATTTTAGAGCTACTTGGTTGTCCGAAAGAATGCATATTTTGATACCTCGCGTACACCTGCGTAAGCATTCTTCTGCACAAATCTCTAAGACATGGATCTCTGTCTGAAAAATGGAAGCGGTTTTCCCACTGTGATTGCTTAATAGAATTTCGGTCCTATAATTCTTACTTCCACACTGCCATCTTCCATTTTAGACCCATCAGTCACTGATGACCACTTCGAATTCCCTTATCTTATCAAAGACCTTAAGATACGGAGAGTTCTAGACTTCATCCAGAATCTTTGCGTGCCCTCTTTGAGATTACATAGATAAGGAAGCCTTAGTGGGGCACTGGTCGCAGTCCTTTTAACCATGTGGTTTAATGAAATTTGTATTAATTTAAATTTCTCATAATTAATGTACAATTTACTATATGCATAGTGTACTCTAAGAAAGACACTACCTTCTGTTCTATGCGATGCAAAACAAAATAACAACTAATCTAATCGGCTACAACCTTAATAACTTGATTTTTCAAAAGACACTTTGTGTAAATAAGTCCAACCATCTGAAATCTAATAAGTACTTTATTAATTTATTGTATAATCAGGTTATAAAAGAGTAATTAGTTAGTTAGTCAAGGTTATCGTGAGCTCAGAGCATATTATTGGTAAATGTGTAACTCTTGACACACAGAGGCTTTACCACTTATGTGGTATTTATTATGACTTCTTATAAACTATGATGCATGCTAAAATTATAAAAAGTCTAAATATGCAGAAAGCAAAACCAATTTAGAGTGCGTGCTGAACTTTGTGTACCTGGAAAGTGTACATTAAGACCGAAAAGTTTTCGGAAATTCTCATTTAAAATTCGCGCGCTGTATATTTTTCGATATTTTAAGTTTATGTAGTTTGGCAGCACTGTCCTTAATTACTATGCCAAAAATGAGCGCGATCTGTCAGACAGTTCGTTTACGGCAGCTGTTGAAACCAGTTCACCTCAGTAGGGCGTTGCGAAAAAAACAATGGAAAAAAATATTGAACAAAGAGTTTGCATCAAATTTTGTGTTTCGAACGAAATTTCGTGTGCAGAATCGTTGCGAATGCTACAAAAGGCTTATGGGGAATCAGTTTTATCGAAAACTCAAGTTTATGAGTGGTACAAAGCCTTCCAGGACGGTCGTACGACCGTCGAAGACATTTCGCAACGCACTACTGAGGTGAACTGGTTTCAACAGCTGCCGTAAACGAACTGTCTGACAGATCGAGCTCATTTTTGGCATAGTAATTAAGGACAGTGCTGCCAAACTACATAAACTTAAAATATCGAAAAATATACAGCGCGCGAATTTTAAATGAGAATTTCCGAAAACTTTTCAGTCTTAATGTACTCATAGCTAGAAGTGGCGCTGATGAGAATGTCGCTATACGCGTCATTAAATCAAACTTTACCTTCGGTATGCTGAGGAACATTTGGAACTCGAGCCAAATATTTCGTTAAACGAAACTCTTCTGTACTCTTCTATGGCTATAAAACATGAAAAAGTTCAAACTGCATTGAGACAAAAATACAGACCTTCATAAAGAAGTGTTTGCGCAGAATACTTGGCACACTCTTTATAGACCGGCGAACCATTTTGCAATAACAACACTCAGATGAAATTTTGAAGGCTCTGGAAGGCTTGGTGCACCAGCATAAACTTGGCACAGAGCTATATACAGAGAACTCAAAATTGGAAATTATAATCGAAATGATCAAATGCTTATGTCTACGCATAACATGACCGTCATCGGTGAACTTATGCATTAAAATAATGTGTTAAATGGTATATAACATATAAATTATGTATAATGTATAAATTTTTAATTAATCAAAATGTAAAAATTTATTTTATGAATATTTTAAAATCGATTGGTAAATCTAATATTCAATCTAGATTTACTGGCGATCTCTCAAATTTTGTTGTTCAATCGAAAATTTTTAGAGTAATCGTTGTAGTATTAATAGATATTTATATTTTTTATAAATACACATATCCAATCATATCTCACTTTATCTGTCAAATTATATAAAACAGTTGTTAATTGCAACGCAATCTTATTACTCTGACAAAGTATCTATAGTGTTATAAATGAATCTCCATTAATCTCTATTAATCTCATTAATACCCATAAATTAATCTGGGCAATTAATTTTGTCCCAGATTTTTCAATCGTACAAAAAACTGCACCAAAAGTGCATTAAAACAGTATCTCGGTTGAAAAATTACCCCAGATTTACCCATCGTAAACACCATAAAAAAGTAATATTTGCGATCTAGTAAGAAATAATTTAAAAGGAGTATATTGAACAAATTTAAAAATGTTTCTGTATTTGTATCTATATTTGAATAATGAAATCAAGTTCATATTATTTCCTAAATTTCAAGGATACTAAATATTTCGCATAACTGAGAAGTGTCGTATACACTGCATTTTCTGGAATGTAATTGCTTCTCATTCCTGAAGAACAAAGTAAATATGTAGCAGAATTTTTAAAGAGTCGCATTAATGTCAAAGATGTTGCAATTATTATTATCACCCAATCTCTGCCCATTCAGCCAGCCACATTCCATGTAGCTTTCCTTCAAGTTTTTTTCTTGCTGAAAGAACGTACACAGTTTTCCTACTCCTGAAAATTATGTGAAATAATATAAATAATTAATTTCATTACGGCTAATGAAAGTTGCAAGCATAAATTAATAAGACAACTTGAAAGCAATTTAAATTTACATTTTTAATAGCACAAGACAAATGTTTTATGGCCTGAAGCCGGCCTGGCAAACTGTATTCTCGAAGAGCAGAAGTCGTAACAGATTCAACAACTAATTTCGAGTACAAGGACTTGCAGTAGCGTATATAAGAGTGACAAAATTTTATTTAAATAATTTCTTCTGCTAAAAACAAAAGGAAAAAAATACTGAAGTCAAGGTGACGACCCAACATTTTGCCATCTAGCAGGGAACTGGAAAGATATAAAAATTTTATTGCCTGCTTTAATGGTTTCGAAGCGCCTGCAACATCAGTATTAAATACTGTAAGATTGCAGATTGAAATCTAAATACTTGGAGTTGGCAATTACGTCAATGATAGCATGGAATTCAAGAAAGTATAGGAATGGCACCAAATTACAGAAAATGCAAATGGAAAGCATGGATTATTTTAATTTCAAATAACTTCATTCAAGAACTTTAATATTTAATATATAAAGAAATTAAGTTTTCAATCATTTTTAATATTTTCATTTTTCTATAGTCTAACAAATTTTCAAAATGATATGCTTAAAAATATTTGATATCATCATCATTTGCCACCTGGAGAAAAATCATCTGGCATGAAACTAACAAATCAAATCAATCAATTAACAAACAAAGATATTTTTCTATTAGTTTGAATGAATGCCATTAGGTTAAATGAATGCCATTAAGTTACCGAAAACAGATGCCCCGAATCCTTAGTGACAGCTGTTACAAGTATGGTTCATATACTTTATCTGTTATCCCCAAGGACCGTTTGTCTATCATGTGATTGGATTCATTAGTTGTGCATGGGGTTCCATGGCCTCTTTGCTTAACTCTATTATGAGGTCTTTAACGTTCTTTAAGTTTGTAATCTGACTGATTTTTTTTTGTTAAGTTGTCTGAAGTTGTCTGTTTCTCTAAGCAAGCGAAACATCTATGGTATATGTAAAGGCTGCTACATCAGATCATTGAAACGGTGTGTCAGTGAAATGTTCAGTCTTCGAAAAGAACAGTCGTGTCTCCTATTTAAGATAAAGTGAGCAAATGTGACAAGTCAATATACTTGGTTATTCCTCTTATTTTACAAGATGGATACATTATCAGGACTATGACAAAACTGGCCAAAGATATGAAATATTTTTCTGGATAAAATTTTTCTGAACAAAAAGCAATGAAACATAAGAGGAAATATATTTTTCGCCTCTTCGGTAGCGTCACATTCGCGACAATAAATATTATGATCAAAACGCATTGCATGCCTCCCTAATATTTAATGATCTATCAGCATTGATAGCTGATAACTATGAATAGATTCCGTTTCAGTTTCAAGTAAATCTAGAACTCTGACAAGAATCTTTATATGGGTCATTCTTTTACAAACCGGACGGATTTTGGCAAAAAATGACCTCATCACCTCCGATTTGGCTGAAATTTTTTTATGAGCTCCTTTCATAAAATAAGAAGACCCGTATCTCGGGAAAAAATTTTGTAATTTTTTTCCTAGGAGATATGGACCCATGGGGTTTTGAGAATTGGCATTATAGACACATTTTCAAATGGCTATATCTCAAGTTCTATAAAAGGTAGAAACTTGAAATTTATTGCGTTTTAAAGATAATTGATTGAGCTTTTAAGAAATTGTTTAAACAATTAAGATTGTTTATATTTAAGTACTAATATTAACCGTTAAATTTCAAAAAAAAAGATATCTCAAAATGGTACACAACATTTTTCATTTTTTATATTTTATTTAGATTCAGTTTTAAATTTTACTAAGAAATAAAAATTTTAAACAAACTATTTTTTTTAAGTTTTTGTATTGATTTTATTAATAATCATTTCATTATTGGTACATAATCTGTAATGTCTGCAGAAGAGAAAATATTTTTGCCATTAATATCGTTTTCGAATTAGGAATAAAGCAGTGATATTTTAATGTGCCTTTAACTGATGTAGCTGCTTCGAAACGGTGTTTAATCTTATTTTCTTCAGCTTCATAGTCTTTTGATGTTGAGAAATGGCACACAACATTTGGTAAACATTCGTTAGCCCAGTTAAATAATTCCTTTGGTGTTTGAATTGGATTATGTATTCGTTGAAGACTAGCTCTTGCAGCATTCCTCTTTAAGGTACCAGCTAAGCATCGTTTTCTAACGATGGGTGGCTTTTTGGATTTGGGTCTTCTAAGATTCCTTTTTCTGAAGCAAGTTTTTTAGCTACAGTAATCATATGCTTTGTAGCGTTTGGAAAGTGAGTTGTGATTCTTCGAAAAGACCAATTATGTACCACACTCAATATTTTTATTTTCATCGTCCTATCTGCTGAGCCATTGAATTTTTCCTGTAGATTTTTTAAAATTGATGCAAGGTCATCTTCTTCATCGCTATTGTTGGACTCATCGGGAGGAATGTTGAAAATTTTATGTTTAATCGCTTCAGTTATATCCTTTATTTTTTCATTTTTATATTCCTGTTGTTTAAGTTTTCTCGATGTAATTGGGGTATTGCTTATTAGAGAGAGTGCTTTATTTAATGGACTAATAGCACTTTTTCTGACTTCAGTTTCGTATGTAGCCGAACTGCTATTACTTGATGGTTGAATATTTTCCTCGCTCGATGACTGGCTGCTGTTTTCCGATATAGCTCCTTCATTGTTCTTATTTTTTTTGGCTCTCATCGCCAGTCTCATTCGGCAACTGTTACATATTTTTTTCCCCATATTTTTTTTGGTCCTAGGCATCCCCAACATACGCAGGATACTATCTGAAACTTGCCTTACTTTGGCCTTTCTTGGATGTATTTTTAACTTCAGCGGATTGAAACATTTTAAGTCATTGAATTGCCGTAGATGCAATTTATTTTTTTCAACTTTTGCCATTATTTAAATGTTCTTACTTGAAAATTTATCAGACTTACTTAACATTTTATACCAAATTTGATACTGGATCTTTTAAAGATAGGAGTACCTAGACACTCCATTTCAAATTGTTTACAGTTCTTACCTGCTTAAAGAATTTTTCCAACTGTAGCAGAATAACACTCACCATAGAAGGTGGGTGTACTTATGTGCTTCAGTTATTCAGGTAGTTCAGCTAGTGTGGAACTAATTAATTTTTAAACTGATCAATATAAGAAAAAGTTCATAAAACGGTTTAATTATGTTAAAATTTATAATTTAAAAATAGAGATGATGCGGAACTAATTTAAAATGTGAATATTGTGTCACTTTTCTTGGAAAATTGATTCAAGGGTATTATGGTGCGTATGAGTAACATGAAGGACACCTGATAAATTAATTTTTTTTAAATTACTTCTGGAAGCAATATCACACTGGAAATATTTATTTTCGAAGAAGAATTTATTGTTTAATAGGAATTAAAAGTAAAAATGAAAAATTTGTGTGACGTATTCCTCTGTTTTTTTTTTACTGAAAAATCGTGTGTATGTGTTTGGAGTGATGTGAAGGATAAATAAATTTTTTAAAAGTACTTCCAACGACAATATCGTCCTGAAATTTTTGAGTTTTATGTACAATTTTATTACTAATTGAAATCAAAAATATTATATAAGAATATTTGTAGTATATTTTTTGAAAATTCATTCAATGTAAATATAGCACGCATGTGTTTGATGTGTTTTATGAGAAAAAAAAATTTAAAAAATTTATAAAAATCGATGCTATCATGAAAATTTTTATTTCTTAGTAAAATCTAAAACTAAATCTAAATAAAATATAAAAAATGAAAAATGTTGTGTACCCTTTTGAGATATCTTTTTTTTTGAAATTTAACGGTTAATATTAGTACTTAAATATAAACAATCTTAATTGTTTAAACAATTTCTTAAAAGCTCAACCAATTATCTTTAAAACGCAATAAATTTCAAGTTTCTACCTTTTATAGAACTTGAGATATAGCCATTTGAAAATGTGTCTACAATGCCAATTCTCAAAACCCCATGGGTCCATATCTCCTAGGAAAAAAATTACAAAATTTTTTCCCGACATACGGGTCTTCTTATTTTATGAAAGGAGCTCATAAAAAAAATTTCAGCCAAATCGGAGGTGATGAGGTCATTTTTTGCCAAAATCCGTCCGGTTTGTAAAAGAATGACCCATATACCCAAATTTTTTTATTAGTGCTTAAAATTTTTGTTGGAATTCGAGAATGCCGGGAATCTGTTAATCAGCTAATTTGGCATGTCACATAGGTTTGTGGACTAGATTGCCAAGGCAGGTGCTCTGCTTCCTGTTATTCACTACTCAGATATTGGTGTCCCATTTGCAACAGTTAAACTAGCAATCAAATATCTAAACTTTGCTAAGCAACATGGGGCAGATGAACTATTTTGTGAGATCTCAACATTGAACTGGTCTGAACTGGTCTCAACTATGCTGATGCGTCACTGCTTTATAGAAAGACATGCTATAAAACCGGATCTACCTTTTGTCGAGGTTGTGATTCTGTGGGTAAGAAAAAAACGGTGTCAATGCTCATGTTTAGTTAGGAGAAAATCTAAAATCTTCGGGGTTCCTTTTCTTATGCAATTAACATAGCTGTCATCAGAGCCACAAAATTAAGGACTTAATAAGTTTATACAATTAACAGGTTGATTCATTTTTTCCTAAAGGAGTAGTCGTGGCTCTCCGCATTGCTTGTATCCTGTTTGAGCTTAAGCAGGCTTTAGGTGTAAAGCTACCACTCCAACCTAACATAACCTAACTTCGTCTTTGGTGCTATAAGCCAAGTTATTAAGTTTAGCAACATTTCTTTAAAAAAGATTTGAGTCGTTTATTTATGTGACTTACTTATGGATTAATATTGATCAGCGTAGTTGGGTAAAAAAATATTAAAGTAAGGAAGGATAGAACTATATCAAAAACTACGGAACTTTATATTTTGCATACTGTTATTCCTTTTCCTTATGATGAGAATCGAAAGCAATGAATGGCAATATTAAATTTTTAATATAAAATCAACATAGAAGAATATAAATAGAATAATATGATGAATAATATATTAAATTAAAAGCAATTTCTCTACATTGCTCCACAATTAATGCTTAAAAAACTTTAAAGTACTGCACAAAGTTTGATAAAAAAACTTATTCGAAATGTTACACTGAAGGCTTATAAACTTCATATTGGATAAATAAAGGTTTTTCTTCTTCTATAGAATTACCATTATATTCATTTTAATGGTTAGAACTTTCTTTTTCACTTATGGAAATATTATCACCAGACAGTGAGAGAGAGAGAGAGTGTGGGAGGCTTGCTTTATATTCTAACAGGTAGTCCTTAAGTTTAATGAAATTGCTTTCGTTTCAGCTTTCTCAATTAAGTTAATATTGTATTTAGTACCTTTTTAATAATTATTTTAAAAAGTTCGAAGAGGCGCTGTAGACAATGCCGTAAACACTTGCCTAGAAACTTATTAAATATTTCTGTTTATGTTTGTTTTATTATGCAGAAAACTTTGCCAAAATACAAAAGTTTATCGATTTTATTATTTTTCTTAATATTTTGAAATTTTTTTAATGCCAGCGTAAAAAGTTAGACTCACATTTCAGTTGTTGAGTATCTTTTTGGCGTTTATCAGTTGGGTACGTCAACGCCGGATATTTATGTGCTCCAGTAAATGTGAATATTGTGTGCGGTGAATGCTGTGAAGTTATTCAAAAGTTTTAGTGCTTTAACGTCGTTATTCCATCAACAAGTTGGGGATTTTTGATTTAGCAAATGCGATTTTAACGCAAAACTTTACAAATTAAGAAATTTCACGACTGCACATACAAATGTATTCACAAAAATGTTTTCTGCTCTCCTAGAAGTTGATTTGCTAGCTTTCATGTATGTGAGTGGGTCGATTTTAAAAGTGCTAAGTTATAGCCATTTAAGTCTGTGTGAATGAATATAAATTTTCCTAAATTGTTATTAAAAAGTTTCTTTAAAACTATAAAATTTTGCATAAATGCGTGCGTTTATAAAATCTCTAATTAAATTGATTTTGCTTGATAAATGTTTTATTTAATCTTAATTTTATTTTGAAGAAATATTAAAATTCATTCATCTAAATTAAGAATTATGGCAGAATACGTATATGTGAGTAAAGGGGTCCGATCTCCACTTAACAAAATGTTAACAAGATAAAATATATGAAAAGTCTAAATACCTTCTGCTTAAAAAAGTATTAGGATTTTTTTGTTTGTTAACTACTCCTTAAGTAATGGACCTTTTTCAAAAATTTTTTTTTGTTATGTTGGTACACCCTTTCTTGACATATGGTACAAATTTGACCGTCATCTGTCAATTAGTTTGTTCACAGCAGCTATTAATGTGAAACTACATTAAGTGCATACTATGGAAAATTCTTGTTGTCTGTCATCGCTCAGGCACTATATTCGCCAGATATGGCTCGTGCGATTTTTTCCTGTTCCCGAAACTCAAATTGCCCCTTCGTGGTACGCGTTTTGAGTCGATTGAATCGGTGAAAGATACATACATACATATATATACTTATAATTACTAACTAAAATTAAATAAATAATAACATTTAAGTCGCCTATCAAGTCCTAAAAAGTAATAAAGCGTGTTTCAGATACTGCTATTATAAATAGTAATAGAATAACTACTATATAACTTTGAACAGCTAAAGGTAACAGGCTTGTTGCATGTGGTATTCTATGTATTAATATCATAATTAAAATTCTCATTTAGTTTAATGTATTATGTATTTACATAAACCAATTTAGGAGATAATAGCGATTTCGATTTTAATAATGTAAATATTTGGTTTGTTTCCCTTATAAACTTTTCTAATTTAATGTCATTTTTATTTATGGAACCCATTTAGAAGGTATTTTCATGTTTAATAAGGGATGAATTAGATTTGAATAGTTAAAATTATAGTATATTCAACTTAGTCGTTTTTATGTTCGTGAATGGGTCGATTTTACTAAGACAATATCTATTGAAATCTGTTTGAACTAATGCATATTTCCCTAAATTGTTATTAGAAAGTTGTTTTAAAATGATAAAACTTTGCATAAATGGGTGCGATCACGGTTGTCACTTGAAAATTTTTTTCTGTACCAAAATTGGTTTAAAAAGGTACCATTTCTGTAAAAAAAGGTCCAAAATTTTTTTGGACCTTTTTGGTTTCTCGTTCTGTGTTTTTCATAGTGTTATAAATGAACAAAATATAAAATAGTGCAAAGTTGCATTTATAAAAAAATTAATTGGAAATATCCACAATAAAAATTGGGTCGTCAAAAATGTACCAGTTTTTGAAAATGAGTACCAAACGAAAAAAAAAAAAAAAAGTACCAATTTTGGTACTAAAGTACCATAAGTGGCAACCGTGGGTGCGATTATAATATCTCTAATCAAATTGATTTGGCTTGACGAATGTTTACCTTATGGTAGTAGTGCTAATTTTATTTTAAACAAATTTTAGAATTCATTCATTTAAACGAATAAATATGTTAGTAAAGGGATCAGATTTCCTTTTAATAAAATAGTTTAAAGATAAGAAAAGTTATAGATAATTTGTAAGATAATATTAATTTCTAATTTTAATAACAAATTTTGAGATTGTTATATAAATTTGTCTACTTTTAAAAATTTCAGTGACAAAGAACTGATAGAAAAAGTAGCTTTAATTTTTAAGTATATTTAAATAATGTACTAGAAAATTAGACATCAGCTTACCACAATACTGGCTATGAAACCATGTCTCAACTCTACTTGAACGTAAGCGTGATGTAGGCAAGGAGATGAAGTGAGACTGGTATAGTACTGCAATAATAACAATGCCAGCAAAAGCGTAAAATAATAAGCGGTGAATAAATGTGCTGTCAGATTTAAAATTTTCTGTAGAATACTTTTGTAACTATCTATTCAATATTCAAAAATTATTATTTGTTACTATAAAGCTACATATATTCTTCATATGTATTATAAGAGACATTGAACTATTTATTTAAAATATATTCGTGCTTCATTATAAAAGAAATTCGATTTTTAAGTGTAAATGTACAGAAGGAATAAGAAAATATTGTAGGTAATTATATAGAGAGTGAACATTTATATTATGTACATAAATATGAATAAAAACAAGAATATTGTACACATTATATCTTGAGTTTTTCAAAAAATTTTTTTTATATATCTGTTATATTTGTCTCCATCACCGTTTTCTTTTCTTCGGCTTTAATTGCCGTCATATGCTTTTATTCGTACTTTGAAAAACTGTTCCCTGTAAAATTTAATGAATTTTTTTCTCATTTCAATCTCACTTTTACCACTCAACACAGTACTACAACCGCAACGACAACCACTCCCACTTCCACTCCAAAAAACTTTGTATCTGCGGGAGATGCTGTATTGTGCAGCCGTGTCACTTGTTGTATTCTGTGGTTTTTGTCTGTCTCAGTTTTATTGCTGTAATTGGCCACCAAAAAGCATTTCACAAGCACGATTTTTTGTTGCTTTTCTTCCAATTTCAGATGACTTTGGGAAAAAATTTGGTTCTTTCTTATTTGTTTGTGTATTTCACATCAAAACTTGACAGTTGGACAAATCGAGCCTTAAATTTGTTCTAGCAAACTCTGACATAAGTTTACCTTTTGAAACACATGCTCCATAATTGTCACCTTTTGCTGAATTGATCTCAAAATTTGTGTCCTTTTATTTTTAATTCACAATGTATTTCCAATTAATTAATTAAAATTTATTTAAGATTCCAGACAATTTATTGCTGTGGCAATGCCCTTAGAGTTTGTTAGCATTCAAGTCAGTACTTGAGTTCAATGAAGTTTAGTGAACTGCCGTTTTCTGTTGATTTTCCAAATAAAATAAATTATTTTGATGTATGAGTGAAATATGTTTTTCATGATTTTTATTTCAAGGTTTTAAAAACTTTGTACTTCTCTTACAAAAGCAGACGAAGTTAAATTAAATAATTCATTCAAATTTATGAATTAGTTACTTTCTAAATTGACGTTGGCTGTTATAAGTATTTGAAATCACAATATTTTATTGCTTAAGTCCCATCAATACAGTAAAAGCTTTAATATTGTCTTTAAAATTTATAATGAATTAACATACTTAAATTATTGCTTAAATCTATATAAACATATATATATATATATATA
>NC_051847.1:232637621-232665301 GCF_002237135.1 Teleopsis dalmanni | reverse complement strand
TGTTCTTTAACAATTTAACTATTTTAAAATAATTGAAAATGAATATCCCCATTTATTAAGTGCGAGCCTAACGGGATTATTTTTCCGTCATTGTAGATTGAATAATCATCTAACGAAGCTACGAATTCAATCTAACTCATACTGCAGATACTGTAGAGAAGAGTGAGAAATTACATATCATGTGCTTGGGGAGTGCCCGATGCACTGATGCGCCATCGGAAGAAACACTTCCTAGCATTTCATGACTCATAAGGATTCAAGGCTAATAAAGCTAGGCTCTATATTGTCCTTCATTGAAGAAATCGGACTTGAAGAAACACTCTAATTCGGCTAATGGGCACAATAGATCTTTTAGTTCGCAGTGCACTACTTCTTTTCAAATAATAATAGGTAAAAGCTTATAAGATAAGAGTCAAGTGTGAAGTACTTGTTTCAGTATTAAATTATTACAAATATTCTTCTGTCATAAATTTAATTCGCAATATTATATATCACATTAAAAAGCAAAATAAATTTTGTTCACATGACTGCACTGATTCGAGGCAATTAAATGATATTTTTACTTGAATATAAAATAAAAAAAAACTGAATAAGTGTCATGGGACATATTGTTTTATTTTTATCTCCGTGTATATAAAATACATACACGAAGTGCTTCAATAACATTCCACATTAAAAACAAAAACGAAAACAAAAATAAATTTATTATCCTTCAAATGCAACAATCACAATCACAATCACAATCCACACTCACTCAACCGTTTCAGATAACACATAAAGTACACTGAGAGAAACGAACACGCAACCACTAAAACAGCAATAAACTCTACATATATTCTGTTGTTAACAATAATACGAAACAATTAAATCGAAATCAAAATATTTATGTTAAACTAATAATATTCCATCAGTCCATAATTCTCAATAACAGTAACATTTTCTGTTTTACACGCTAGAATTTTTTTCAGTTTCTGTTGACTTTTACATGTAAACTTTTTATCCTTAATCTTTGCCTACTCGCACGACGAATCTACAATATAACAATGTTTACTTTTCAATGGACATGCAATGAGCGTAGGAGCATAGGAGCCTTGGTTTTTATTCCTCAGGCCAGCCCAAGTCCTCACCGACCAATTCGTAAAATCGCTGATTGTGTTCGGCAAAAAATTTACGCAATTTGGAAACGACGACGGGATCGACGTGAGGATGTTTGCGTCCCTTGGTCTCACGCAAGCATCTGTCGCCGCTGTCGTAACGCAAGCAGTAGAATCCTTTTGTCTCGTTGAAGTAAAAATGGCTGCTGGTGACACGATGCTCGATACCTGCACGATTGTTCCGTGTTTGTTGGTTTTTGGGTTGTTTTTTTTCGGAAGAATTGACATGTCCATCAAGGATATGAAAAACAAAAACAAAATCGAAAAAAATGGAATAAATGTAAAAAATCTTCGTTCTTCGTTTCATGGATTTTATTATTCCGTGCATAATTGAAAAGGCTCAGCCGCAATAACAAACGTTTTTGTTAATTAATTGAAATTTTTACAGGAAACTCGAGTTGGCTTGACTTGAATCTGGTACATTTATGGATTGTCTCTTATTTGTTTTCTTTTTTTTTAGTTTTCCTTTAAAGTGATAACAACAGATTGTACTTTTTTTTATATAAATTGAAAGCCCTTATCAAAAACTTACAAAAATAAAAATTAAAACTTTTTTTGTCAAAATATGTTAAGATTTTTTGAAGTAAATTTTCATTTTGATTTAATGAGAAGTGAATTCTTTAAGTTAGAAGGGTTCGAAAAGAAAATGATACAAACAATTTTTGTTGTTGTCTTTTCACTTTCTATGCGAACCCATCTTACTTTTAAACAGCGGCATTCTCGATAAAAAAATTTAACATGAATTTTTTAATTTTATTTTGTAATCTTATTACACTGAAAATTTTTTTAGAAAAATATATCATACATTAACTTTTTAGAAGGAGAAACTTATGAGTCCATTGATCAAGTTTAAAATTTTATTACTCCTTAAAAAAATGGATGATAATAGACGCATTGGAAATCTTGCAGAACTATTGAAATTAGCTAATTAATTAGTTAAAAAATTACCTTAATTAGCTAAAAAAAGTCGTTTTGGTTCCACAATTCCTCGTAATAATGCATAGAAGAATGGTCAAGATAGAATCAGCTAGAAGCATTGATAAATACGAGTGTACAGCAAATGCTAAATCTGGAAATATCGTAGAGTGTATTAAAAAAGAGGACACCAAAAAGCTTAAGCCTGTTTCTGTACAAGTCTGCATATAAACACAGCAGATGTTCTAATATCTTTGTTTGCAATGTTCTGTAGACATTTCATGTCTAGTCCCATGCCGTCCTATGGTCCAGTGCCCTGTTAAAACAGATATTAGTCTATATACTTCTGATTTGTTTCTGTGTACCACGTAAGAGGTTCTACATTTGGAAAAAGTTGATCATGTAGCTCTTGATCTGGCTGTAGAGGAAGTATAAACCTACTCCCTATTTGCCCAACGCAAAAAATGTTCATAAACAAATTAGAATAGTAGTTTTAATACAACAGGTGCCCAGTCTAGCACTATGTTGGAATGTCTGGGAATCTAAGTTGCATCTGCAGTAAAAAGACCAGGTGATCAACGAGTTGGGGGGAGCTCGGTACTACCAACTGGTGATAGCAAGCAATTGAGGGGACTGGTTGTCGGAGGCTACTCGAGGTTGCCAAGGACTACTCACGTCTGTAATGGTCAACTAAGTAATATTCTTGAACTTATTTAGACGAAATGCAGACTGCTGAAAGTCCGGAAAAGTCCATGTTGGTAGCAAAAGAACATACTGCCAATATGGCAAAACTTTCGACTGGAAAAGTTTAAGTAGAATCAGAGAGATTTACTAATAAATTCTACTAGTAAACATATTAATATTTGGAAGTAGAATTCTATGGATATACGTATTGATCAATTTTAAAATTTTATTACTTCTTAAAAAAATTAATAATAAAAGATGCGAGAAAAATCTAGAAGAATTATAGAAATCTACAGATAAATCATTTCCCTAAAACAATTCTAACAATTTTAATACAATCCACTCTAGGTGGTTTTAAACCTTGAGGTTTTCAACATATATATATGGCATCACAATGGGCTAATAGGCCTAAGTGGATCCACTAGGGATCACCGGTATAACCTAACCTAACCTAGTACAGCCCACAAAAAGACATTTCATATATTCAATCTTCCTGAAAATCAAATCTCTTTCTTCGTTTGCTATTCTCAGTTAATTAAATAATTATTCCATGAAAGCATTTGTACTTTTACACCTATTTTTTTAAGACAGTGACTATCTTTAATTAATTTGCTCTTATTTTAACACGGTGTTCACACCTTTCGCATTTCTTTCGTCTAAACAGTGTTTTTTTTTGATTTAATGAAGAAAACTTGTTCGAAAGTGCAAGTGAAATTGGGTTGTTGAATGGTGAAAGTTAGATTAAAGGATATTTTGTTTATAATAGTATGTTTCCGTGGTCTTCGTTAGACCATTTTATTTGCCAATGAAAATAGCTTAGATAAGAATATATCAAAGGAAATTAAACCATAAATGACGAATACAACATTGCAAAATATAACTCCTTAAAAGGAAATGTTTAAAATTTGACATATTTGACAGATGAAGACGTCCGCCAATTCCCCAAATTGTAGGGAAGTAGTATTTATAACTATGTTCGTTAATATGATAAAACGATACATCTGTTTAGAGAGAATTATACTTCGATTTACATTTTTTGCGACTATCTCGCCTTAGTTCTTAGTTGGGGCAAACAAATGAGTATTATGTATTGGGAGCGTGTTCACATTTGATATTAGAAACTTCCCTATTAGGAACATAATGAACAGCACTTAAAATGATGAATAACTTCTACCTATATGTTAAGGGTCACTGCTATTTCTGTCATGATATTTACTTCTTTAGCAGTTATTTATGAAACTTGATTCTACAAGAATTATGTACATTTAAACTTTAATTGATTATAAGCAAGTTTCAAAATAAATTTAATTTTTTTTCAATTATAGACTAACGGTAAACACCTACAAATTTGAACCTTTATAATTTCTGAACTCATTTACTATATGGACTATAGAATGGACAATAGAATGGACTATAGTAGCTATCAAATTAAGGTATAATTAATGGACTAGATTTGGTCACTTTGAAAATATCTATATCTTTTTTAACTGCATTTTTTTTTTTGGAAAAAAGTCTTTTAAAATACTTTTTTGTGGAAAATACAGTTTCCACCTGATTTTCTTCTTATTTTGATCAACCGCAAATACGCGGTATATGCCTAAAAATGATCATTTTTGGTCCATTTACTCTTTAAGCTCTCGGTTTCTCGCTTTGAAGCGCCTATAAAGGTACTTATTTCATAATATATAGTTACAATTTATAGATTTATATTTTAAACTAAAACAAAAACTTATACAAATTTGGTGCCGAATTTTTGATATCTAAATGAGTAATTCACTTTAAAGCATCTTTTTTCAATTTTTCGTGGAATATGCCAGAGTATTTCTATATGTTATATGACATAAATCACTATGCGAAGTCACTTTTTTGTATATTATTAAAGTCCAATGCCAATATTCGGTTATCTATCGGTTAAGTATTGCAATTCTGGTAAGTATTTAATTCTTTAAATAAATAAATTAGACTTTCGGTTGATATTCAGAATATGTGTGGTTCACAATATTGGAATTTATTTCATCCATCATAAACCTATTATAAAATGATTAAAATTTTAATTTCCTTAATAATTCATTGAAGTGCCAGTAAAGTCAAGACCAACGAGTTATCCGGTAACTGTTTAATTATCTGAAATTACATCGCGCCGTGCCAAGCACGTATGACTATCAGAATTTATTGACACTTGCATACAATTCTGAGGTTTAATTTATTAGTAGGCCTTTATGCATGTGTGAGCTAATAAACTCGAATTGGCAAATTGCAGAAAATGAACAGAAATGCACTCACCCAAAAACGTTTCAATCCGTTTGAGTTGTGAAACTGGATCCTCAATCAATCTATCACCATTGACAACCAGTAATTGCTCACGTGGGAAGACTTCTAACCAACGATGCAGGTGTAAGTGGTACATGGAAATGGTCAACGGCCGGTACGATTCGTTGACTGTGCCATTGGGGAATATGGCCAACTCCTCGAATGTTCTACAGCAATACAAAAAACAAGAAAAAAGAAATACATAAGTAGAATTACATGTGAGAGAAGGGAAATATAATATAATTATTTTTATAGTTTCAATATTATTTATTTTTAATTTCATTTTATGTTTTTAATAAATGATTGCAATATTTTATCTCTGCTTTTTTAACAAATTAAATTGCTCTCGGAATTCGTTTCAACATTTCAGCGTTTCGCTATCAACGCCATTTTGTATAGCGAATTCGCATCCATGTTCACTCAAATGCGGAACTTTGCATAAAAACTAATTTGCTTTTAAGATTTTTATTTTGTTATTTTATTCCGACTTTTTAATTTTATTTCATTTTTTTTTTTTTTGCACCTCGCACCGCTTCAATGGCGGAATGTGCTTTCACTTACTTGGCTCCAATTTGTGCTGCGGCATTCGTTTGCGGCGTTGGTGTTGTTGTGTATTGGTTGCTGCCACCGAAGTGTCTATTGGCATTTCCGCCTTTGGCAATAACATTTTTGTGACTTCCGCTGCCTGCTCCTCCTCCGCCACCAATCGAATTGTCATAGAACTGCGACCAAGAGTATGCGTTTAATTTGCCATAGGATTGCGACGCCAACGATGAAGACGATGATGACAATGACGTTGAGGATGAGGATGAGGATGAGGATGAGGATGATGATGAGGATGAAGACGAAGAGAACAACGATGGTTTCTGTAGTGCGCCGCTATCCACATCAGTAGCTGGTATCGCTCCATTCGTATTCTCTGCTAGGGGCAATGTTGCTGTTGCTGCATGACTACGTAATTGTGTGTAATCAGAAATGGCTCTTGTCACAGGTTCACGTACGATGAGTAAAAGTTTAATACTGGCATTCATTGCTCGTACACGTTCGGGCACCTAAAAGAATCCAAATCGCCAAAACACGTTAAATAAGCATAAAATTTCTTCTATTTTTCTTCATTTAAGTTCACTGTTCACTGTTCAGTGTTCAGTGTTTTGTGTTTTAATAAAAAAATATTCATTTTAAAATGCAATTTTTGCTCTTCTGCTTATAAATGGTAAATGGCAAATTAATTCATTGTTTCACAACACAGGGATGTTACTGGCGATGCTCATTGACATAGTAAATTGCGCAGCAATAATCATAAAATAAGCTCGCAACTACAAATTAACGAAATCAGTTCAAAGAAGGCTAATGAAAAGTAAAACTGCAATGAAAAACGGAAAAAGATAAGATAATTCTGGAACTACTATGTAGGGGCTCAAATTGTCACCGACCAATATCTGGTATCATAGCTGCTTGAGCTTGAAATGAGCATAATTTTAATGCAGTCAAATCGTTAATGCAGACTGCTTCTCCATATTTAAAATGAAAATGAAAATTTCTACCAATTATTTTTAACTTTAATAAATCTTTAATATTGTCGGCTGGAGTAGCTTTAAAAATCTGGAGTAAAGTGCAGGCACTTTAATAAATTTGAAATGAGCTCACTGAAGCATGCAACAACAGCCACAATTTTTATTTACTGTTCCTGGTGCCGTACTATACCTCGGCTCAGTGTTGGTGTTTTTATTGCGAGGAATTAACTGAACAGTGGACAGCACTGAGCACTGTTAGTGCATGCACAGCGGAGACCACCTCATGCTCTGTAAATCAGTACAAAAGAAGGGTACAAAAACTATATTGGATTGAACACTATAAAGTGTGGAAATAGGCACAGTTGTGCGGAGGGATCTGAGTAATGTGAAGTGTAAACAATTTAATTGAACACTAGAAGGGTGCTGAGATGCTCATTGTGCATATGATAAAAGGAATTCCAAATATTTAGTACAAAGTCAACTGTTTAACCAAAGCACAAAACATCAAAGTGAACTTTAAAGACGAGGTTCATGTTACTTTCAAGGTTTTTGAAAATCCGAAGTCATGTGTTGGTTCGAATTACGAATAGCTTGAATTGTTAGATTTACACAAATTAATTTACAAATCTTATATAAATTAAAAAAATAAAACATATTAATAAATATATGCAAAAATCAAATAATCTTTGGACTTACAAGAACAAATTTCTTAATATATTAATAGTTGTTAGGATTACAATAATCAGATAGCTTTGGACATGACCCTAACATTTTGTAAAACTATTTTAGAATAAAAGTTGCATTAAAAATAAGCACTTACACCTGGCTTCAATGGAAACTTTCAAACAATATTAGTTTTAAAGTAAACACATTGAGAGTTGCAATTATTAATATACAGATATCGATATAAATGCATCAAATTATAAGGTGCATTACATATAAAAATTCATCATTTAAAGATTCATCAACAAAAGGTTACTGCAAAAGTATCTCATTTTCCAATAAACAAACAATTTTGCTACCTATGCATCAAGAAAAAACTAATTCTTGGTTATAAATTACATTAAAATTAAGCATTAAGCTGTTAGCTATAATCAAAAGTTGCATGAGTTTTATTAAGATTTAATGTTAAGTTACTGAGAATTATAGTCATTGTAGCCATTACAAATACTAAAGCAAACAAACCTATTGAGAATTACAGTTTTATATGTATTGTGTTTCAAGCATTTAGCAACGAATACTGCTATACAAACATTAAAAAGAATTAATATTATAAGCTATACTCCAAGCAATATAAAAATGATAAGAATTTGCATATATTAATATTTATATATACAAATGTTATATAAATATTTTCCATATTACACCATTTTCCGTAGTAGTGTAATTCTACTTTTTCAGTTTTATAAGGAAAACAAATGTGAAACGGTTCGTATGAATCTCAATATCAGATATATGTATATAGCTTTATGAGCCACTGTTAATAAATCTTATGCATAGATTACACTAACTTACAAATAATAAAAAGGTTTGTTTTCCAAATATGAGACCTATATTTCCTACAGGGAAATTTTCTGCAGAACTCAAAAATCGTAACAGTTTTTTTTGCAGTGTATTATTTTAGAGTTTTTTGCAAAAACCGTTATCTCGACTTTTCGCAAAGCACGACTTAAATTATAATATGTTAAGTCATTATTATAACTTTTTCTAACAAATAAAAATTTTGAAAAAGTACACGAAAAGTTTTCTATGTTCTGAGACTCAGAATAGGTTTCACTTATGGAAAAGTTCTTCGTCTTTCTCATTACTTGTTCTAAAATGTATACAATGATCTATACAAAATACATATTGATCAACATAACATGTATATTTACTTGCCTACCAGATCTATTAAACCGTCGATCAAGAAAATTATCTAAGCTAACTGGGATGGTATTTAGCTACAGGTAAATCATACACTATTCCTTGGTTTACGATTTCAAATCTTCTAAGGTTTACGTTAAGATATAAGACACTATAAATAATACTGATAGTACAAAAAGTAAAAATAGAATAATTTTTACATCTGGGATATATACTATGAAAAAATAAAATAAGTATAAACTGTGTAAAAAACTGTGATAACAAGATTTAGACTATTTAAGACCCATAGTCCAATGTACTACTATAGCCACAATTCCACTGTAATAATTTCTTCTAATTATTTTTAAACGAGCTATTTATTTGTTGAATGTATTCTTAAAAGTAATAATAATAATAATAATAAGTAATAAGGTTTCGATATTATTATAATTATATAAATAACCGATGATTCCTATATATTTTAAATTTTGTTAGTGACTCAGAAGTCAATACTGATTAGTATGCGGATATTCTTTTCTTCGAAATTATTTACTGTGGGATACATTCAGTAGAGAGTTTGGATGATATTAAAATTTAAATAATAAATATTGGTATATTTATCTTCCGTTGTCAGTAATAACACGAATCATAGATATTATTAATGCAATAGTTTGTATAGGTGTCTTCTCGGAAATCTAGAGTAATAGTAGTCTCCCCCAAAAGCAGAGTAAGAACTTTATTTAATAATTGGAGACGTATAAGTTTTTTGTCCGCTACAGCTAAAATAGTAAAAAACATAGTGTTGGCGGGACTGAAATATATAGTTACAGATAAAGATTTTTTTCTCAAGAAAAGAAAAGAAAATTTGTTCAATGATCTCCAACTAGCAAGAGCTCTCAGCGAAGTGAAATCTATTGATATGGTTTTGTTTGATATTGTTAAGGCATTTAATCAGGTGTGGCACAATGGGCTGACCTCAAATTGAACAATTTTAATATGATATTTCAGTTCAAATGATAAAACTATTAGTTAGCTCTTTATTGAATAGAGAATTCTTGGCAACAGTCCAAAACCTCTATTATTCTATTATTAAATATTTACAACTTCATATTGATTAGATAATAAAATACTTTTGGGGTAGTTAATTATAGTAAATGCTAAGAAAACGAAAGCCATTTTTGTGACATGACGTAGGAATCCAAATCCAAGAAAAATATAAGTCAGTTTTGTAGAAGCAAAATATAAAGATGATGTAAAACTCTTAGATATAGTCTTTGATACAAAATGCTTACTTCAAAGAATCAGGAAACGGGCTTGTAACATAACTCCAAAGAGTCTGAAACCATCAAGATAAGTGACTATGCTTTATTAGCAAACAATTTGATTTAAACCACTTTATGGTTGTGTTTTAAGGATCAAAAACCTTGCTTGTAACATAACACCGAAGCGTGTGAAACCAGTTATATTAGTGAAATTGAGTATGAAAGATAAAAGTCTGCTTTATAAACAATTTTCTAGATCTAAAATACTTTAAGGTTATGTTTCTTATAGCAATCCATTTTATTAATCCGCTATTAGAAAGCTTCACACTTATCAGAATATTGGACTAAGACATAAACTAAAAGTTGGATGGTGCATCAGAAATGAGGATATAAACAAAGACTTGAAACTCGAGAGAATGCAAAAGTACATCAAAAGTGTGATTCTATAAATTATGTTTAAGCTGTTTGAGGCAGTGCACTTGAGCACTTTTACTCTTTCTTAACTCGAGGTATTTTTAAAATCCCTCTTTACGCCTTGACTGGATTATTATTTATCTATAAATGCTGACATTAAATTAAAATTGCATCCTATTTAAAACGAAAGCAATGTGCTTCAAACCATACTTTTCTAAATTCACCTGAATAAGTGATTATCTTAATTCAATGGAAGACTTGCTGCAGGGGGTTAAACAAACGATCATAGATACTATTGAGAAAAAATGCAATAGACACTTACAAGCGTTTCTAACTAGTACATATAGTTAAAGAATTTCTTAGACTTATTTCTCTAGTACAATTATACTCGCATACTATTTAAATACAATAATTATCCCACATTTGTTCTATGGTTAGTAGGGATCTGCGGTGAAAGTATTAAATAAGCCATTAACTCCTCCGTACTTAACAAAAAGAACCTCAACAGATGGATAAAAAATATTAAACATAATATTGTATAATATAAGCCAGGCTAATGCGCCAAAAAATATGCAATGTAAAATGTAAATTTCTCATTGAAAGAACATTTGCCAATTTCAATGCAGTAAATTTTAGATAATAATTTTATTTGCACTTCATGCACTTCATGCACTTCGTTATGAATTTAAATGGCTTGCATGGGCCAAGTAAATAAAATACAAATTAATTAGACTCGAAATTGCCAAAAAAAAGACTACCACAACAAAATTTTTGCATTTATAATGAAGTCTGCAAAATTTTAAAAAGGATCCATTGTTTTGCTGCCAGACAGAATTCCAATTCATTTTTAAAACAAAATAAGTTGGTTAGAATTTTAATTTAAAATTTGAAAATAGAAAATATTTAAAATAGTTTAGAAAATTGAGTTCATTATGAATTCAGTAACTATTCCATATTATTTAACAAGATATGTATTATGAATATTGGTGTAATTACTGTCATAGCTTACAAGCTGATTAAAATTTTAATTTTTGGATTCTAAAGCATTAAATTACAATTTAAAAACTTATAGACAAAATAAAGAGCTAATAAAATATAATAAAAAAAAATATAAATTACATATTGTGTCGTCATTGCAGGATATTTTAGGTGAATTATCATATCGAAATCAGAGATAAGGAGCGAATTAATAGTTTGTCATGATATTCAGAATGACCACGAAAAAAACTTTAAATATACTGACTTTAATCAGTAATTAGCGATTTTAATTTTGACCTCATTAGATATCGATGGTGATTTCTTATTCCAAAAAAAGAAGTTTATCACACACTCTAAATTATTATAACAGGTTATCCATATTGTGAATAAAACACACTTGTGATTAATATCCATTAAAGTCAGAAGTCAATATATAGTGCAATTTTGACAACAGTATTTTTTTGTTTAGAACTTTTAATTTTAATTTTAATTATAGCTTATAAAGCGCAAAAATTGTCCGCACACACAAGTGTCTTTGCGATATTCTTCTATTACAATACCTTATATCTGAAAAATTGATATGCGTACAAACATATATCCCGCGAACAGGTCTTTCTTTAATTCAACCAAGTATGGAAAGATCATTAGGACTTCGGAGGCGATGACCGAGTTCCGTTTCCAAAAAGAACTCGGAACAAAACAAAGCATTCAAAAAATAAAAAATTGTTCGAAATTATCGCTATGCATCTGTGAGTCTCACTGAAAAAAAATGTAGTAGTACTCGTCATAGAATTTTGACTAAATGTTTGCATAAACGGTAGGTCTATGCGCACTTCGTGTCAGACTCTCTGAGTAAGAAACTAATCGACTTAAGCAAGTCTTTCAAATTCATGTTAAACATTTTTGGAACACAACTGTTAAGCATGCTATTGTGCCTGGTATATCTGGTAATGAAATGTGGTGTTACCAATATGAACCGAAAACAAGACGTCAAAGTGTGGCATAGAAGCTAACAGAAGAGCCAATTGATAGATATTTATGCAGAATGCATACAGAGCAGAATGAGAAAAATATAGACTATTTTTTCCAATTCAAAAGAAAATTTTCACTCTGTATTCATCCCAGATGATCAGATGATGAACGAAAAATTTTATCTGAAAGATAGTGAGAAAAAATTTGATGAGTTTGTCTATGATATAGATTGTCAGATAGTTTGTTGCACGATTATCTATCTTCGCAAAAAGCTGTCTTGACCAAAATGAAACTATTATTATAAAACTATTATTAATAAAATTGGCAATGAAAGAAACCATATTATTTCGGTTATTCAAAATTCTCCAACTAGTTCCAGCAGTTCCGGTCTATGAGTACAACAAACTTTTTGAAAAATTCGTTAATTGTTTTTAATTCAGACTCGGTAAGACTCTATTTTTAATAAATAAGAAAAAGAAAAAAAATAATGGCTTTGATTTGTATAATAAGATTTCGGACAGATTTTATACAGATTTTTTAGTCTTGTATCATTTGATATCAGTTAAAAACTCTTGGTCAAAATAAACAGGCATACTCAATAAAAAATTTTATTGTACAATGATAGATTTCTTGTCATAAGACATAAAAATTTTTAATTATAAATTATATATCTCTTATGAGATATAAACAAATACTTTTTGCTTGTTCACCTCACTAAATCCAGTGCAAATTTGGAGGAACAACACTTTATAATATATGAGTAAATGTATATAGCAGTGGTTTATGCGTTATTTAAAAAAGAACACACTAACTATAATTGCTTTTAACAAAAATTAACAAAACTTGAGATTTGGTTGGTTTGTGTGTTAATATTACACGAGTCTCATAAAACTAAAGGAGAACCAGAATAAAAAGGATAACTGGTATAATATACCAGAATTAAAACAATCCAAATCACTTAATCCTAACAGGGCACTGTAGATTGAAACACCACCTTACAAAACTGGGTACACTTAGGGATGCAAACTGTAGATTCTGTGAAGAGAATGGGAAGTCGGCCACACATGTTCTGTCCAGATGTCCTGACCTAATGCACATACGAAATAGGCTCATTAAAATGTATATTCTTATGGAAGAGGCAATAAAACTGTAGGTTTCAATACTATTTTTTATTGACGCAAAAGTGCTTAAATTCCTACTCTAAGCCCAGAAGGGAATACAATAGACTCGACAGTCGCAGTGCCACATTCCCTAACAATAATAATAACAAATCACACGAGTCTATGTATCATATTTGGCAAATTCCTAACATTTGCATCATCGTATATGCACAATTTAATCAATAGTTGTTTCTAGAGACCATTGATGATGGATACTTTACAGTAACTAAGACAGTGGTATGGCCAGCTCAGGAATGCACTCTATTAAAAATTAAATTTTTGAACATTGAGATAAGAGTAAAGACCTATTGTCTCTTTTATTAGAGGATACATTTCTTTTTATAGGACTAGTTTTGTTTTGTTTTGTTTTCTTTATTGCTTTGCTTTCACACCAAATATCAATTTCTCTACTGTTGTGCTAAGTGTGATAAATATGGTATAAATAGAAATAAATGAAATTCTTTTTTAAATGATGTCATTAGTATGTTTCTATAAGTAAATTGGCAGAAGCAGCAAATGCATGCAAACGCAATTTATTATTCATTGTTAAGAGCATTTTCCTTTAAGCCAAATTGCAAATATTTCAATAAATTGGCGCACACGACGACGCTACATGAGCTTTCGAGTATATGAAAACCGAAATAAAACAGCAAAATAATCGAAAATTTCCTGTGAAAAGAGTGGCAATGCGCCAAAAAATATGCTACGACTTTGGCTTTAAAGTGTGAATGCAGGAGAAAATGAATGCTCAATAAATTTTCAATGATTGACTTTCATGTTGCATATTAAGTTTAATTAAATCAGCTTAAATCTTTCATTTAAATTGAATGAGTTTCAATTTTCTATTGTCACTTCACTCCAAATACAGAGGCAACCAAAACTGAATGAAACGAACCTTACTCACATGTAAAATTGATGAAAGTGAGCTGTCAAAATAAGGTTAAAAAAATAAGTTTTTACGAAAAGTGTTTAATGAAAAGAAAATATATTAAATTTTTTACAAAAATATTATTACAAACACAACATTATATTATTACAATATAATGTTAAATCTTTTTCAGTACTGCAGTAGAAATTTTCAACTAAAAATTAAAGCTAAAGTGTGCCGTATGTGACTGTTTGCCTTTCCGGACTTTAATTAATAATATAATTATTTTCATTAACTACACTGACAAAAGCCAGTCAATTGAAAATTAATATTAATTTGTAATTAAATTTATTAAATGCTCAATTTTGCTTGGATTAAATTGAATTTAAATTCACATTAAATTGAATATCTCTTAGATTATAATTGCAGCCTCAAATCCAAATAGTTTTTCAGTATGTGGAGCTTTTCAATACAAAATACATAGCAATTGAATTAATAAGCAATTAAAATCTGTTTAATATTTCGTTTTTACTAGAATTAAAAACTAATAAGTAGACCTACATTCAACGCTGCAATTATATGAGTGTATTATTAGCTCTGGTTCAAACTCTTGTGGGTAGAATAGAATATAACTGATATTTGTATTAAATCAATAAAATACTTTATTTAAATGCAGTAATTGTCTTAAATTCAGATAAAAATACATTTATAGTTTAAGTAATTAAAAAAAAAATCTTAGTCACCAAATCCAAGTTATAAAAATAGAGTGCTTCTGAAGAGAAGCTGGCGATGAAATCAAAGTTAAGGAGACGTTCGCTAAATGTTGAAAGTGACAAACTGCTTGAATTTAGATTTCTCGTGTTATAGTTACTACAGAATTTTCATTTCCATTTCGACCTGATAAAAAGCAATACTTTGCTCTCTTCTAGGCTAAAGTGGCCTTAACTCGATAGAAAAAAGTCAAGAGATTGTTTGGTACTCAGCCTATCCCGGTAACTCTAAGGTCGTGATTTGTATTAGCTGTTATAGACTCTATAGACCAAGCACTAAAAGTGTGAGTATCTTCTAAGGATACTCAGGATTCTTAGGATACTTCTAAGGATATCTTCTAAGATACTCACATTTTTCTATTGTAAAAGTTGTGAAGCTGAGGAAAAGGAATATTGAGTAGAGCATTTTTACTGCAGCTACCCAGCTCTAGCCAGAAACAGAGCAAACTTGATGGGCATTTATGACTTTAGTTTTCTCACAAAACTATTCGGCACAAATAATGTTTAAAACAATTCTAAGGCCTTCTTATTACTTGTTCCATAAGTAATAAATAATTTCTTTTATAAAAAGTCACTTGTTAACTAGTGGATTATAATGGACCTTACTTAACGGACTGATTGAGGGACTAATTGGCATAGTAACTTATGTAATATTAATATTATATTTTTTTTGCGATTTTGGTTTCAGTTGCGTTATAGTCCTCTCTTATGGTAGGAATCGTCATTTGGAATGACATTTAGCTACCAAATGTTTAATATGCTTTGAGGATAACAATTTTAAGGCAGCTTACAATTTGTTTAAATAGGTTCTGTTTCGTAATCAAAAGCCAAATTAATAGGACATTCAATCTTGAACCTTTTCTGTTGAAATATACTACAGAATCTTTCATTTCACCACCATCGCATTTTCATACTTTGTTTTTATTGTCACAGTAACAATGTGTACACTACCTTAAAAAATTTTTTATGAAATCCTCTATTTAATCTCTAATATGATCATAGATAATGGGTTCTTCCTAATCAACACTTTTTTTCTTTGCAAAGTACCGCGTAGTTTCCTATAGACTCTCGTCATCTAAACCTGTAATTTTTGTGCCTTTGATTCAAACCTTTTCCTGATATTTAATATTAGGTTTGCAAAGTCCAAATATATAAATATCGTCAGTTATTTTTTTGGATTTAAGAATGCATGACTGATAGAAGATATGTATCGCTCGTAAACACAGTCTGTTCTAGATCTGATCAGATCAAGATCTCAAAAAGATTTTTTAGATGTTTTTCTAGCTTTTATTGGGCTATAACTATTAAGTAGATGACAGAACTTTTGTATATGTTTCGGAAATTATCGACTTATACAAAATTTGTGACAATACGTGCCCGTGTCTATATGAGTCTTGAACGGCACCAATAAAACGCGATTTAGTTGATTCCGATTTGCATTCTCACTATAAACCTCAGTATGCATAATGCTGAGAGTGCACGTAAAGTGTTAAACCCAATATAGAAATGAAAGTTTTTGGTTTTTATGTTGTTTTTTATTTCTTGGAATAAATTTATTATTTTTGTTTTATTATTGATGCAGTCTTCCCAATGATGGTTAAACTACTTCAGCAGCTGTAAATTGGAAATTAAATTTGTAATAATATTTGTTTTTCTCAATTTCTACGAAAACTCGGAGTCGACCAGTAAAACTGTTTATTGCAAATAGTTTTGAGAAGAGGTAACTACTATTCTTAGGATTGTATTCTTAAGCTTTTGCCATAACTTCGAAAAATGTGGTACGAAAAGCACGTAAGCACTATAATAGCGCATACGCCCTATTTGCGAGAGTAGCTTCATATGATAAAGTTAAAATGCACTTTTTTTAATTTTTTTTTTGATCCAATAGATTTTTTTAAATTTTGAATTTTAAGTATTTTTTTAGTACAACAGATATCTTTCATTAGTTTTTCACAAAAATAGAAAAAAGTAGTTTTGTTTCTTTTATTAAACATCAAACCACAGTGAACGATTATTAGCTGCTATGATAAAAACTCGCAAAACTAGATAAAGAACTGAGTGATTATTATTTGAATGGACAATGGTACACATCGATCCATTAGTGTTTCCCAGCACAGATTATCCTAACTTACCCTATATAAGTTTGGAGTTTTGAAATACTTAATAATGTTTTTAACTTTTAGATCCTAGGCCCTGTTTAATATAGTGAATGTCGAACAGAACTAAATGGTAAAGAGAGATTGACGGGACTGTCAGACTATGATAAATATGTAAGTCTTTATTTTTTTAATAATAAATTAAAATTACCTATTTAAATTGGACATACTATAGTTACTACATAGGTGTACAGCAAAATTCTGGCAACTATCTTTCAGCTCATCACATTGAAAAATCTTTCGAAAGATCGTTTGAAAGAATTTTCTTTATTCGACAGTAGTTTCTTGAAACACAGAAAGCTCTTTTCGGTCCAAATGATATATGTGCTATATAAATTTTTTTTTATGTAAAATAAAATACATAAAAATTACAATAAAAATTGTTAATTAATTAATTAGTTAATTAAAAATTGTGAAAATAGAACAATTGTTTCTTATTCCATTTTTAATAGATTTTTAAAGACTTTTGTGCCAGAAAAGTAAAAATCTTTCAAACAATCTTCCACTCGATCTTTAATTAATTAATTAGTTGATAAATATTTGTGTAAATAGAACAATTGCTTCTAATTCTATTTTTAATAGATTTTTGAAGACTTTTGTGACTGAATAGCAAGAATCTTTCAAACACTCTCTCGTTCGACCTTTTGGAAGACTTTTAACTGTTTTTGCAAGAATTGCTCTGTTAAATTAACAACTTGTTAACTTAACTTAAAAGTAAAAACAGAAGTAATGTGATTATCCGTATATAGTCAATTAATATTTACTAAGTCTGGTAGTTGAAGATTACCATGATTATAATTGAACTGCATAAAAGGAAAATTTTATCAGGGCTACCGTCTGTATTTCTTCCTGAATATAACTAAAATAATAAATGATCTAGATTTATAAAAAAAGCTTTTCATATTGACAAACTCTTACTAAATTATTTACGAATTCGTCGAAAGAGTCTGGTTACTTATATTCAAAGCCAAAAGGTTATTTTAAATTCGTCCAAAAGGAGTCGTATAACAATGCTAAAGTGCCAATCGTTGCATTCGTAGTCGTTAAAATGGAAGAAGATTTATAGAATACAAATTCAACAGCCTTCGCAGCAACTGGGTTTAGTGACTACTTTGCTATACCCTGTCATCGGAGTTCGAAGTTTCGAAGCGTATAGCGGAGAGAAATATGTAAATATAAACAACGAACTGTCTATAAATCTGAAGAGTGGAGGGCAAACAGAAAGTGTCATGCAACATTTATCATAAAACTGTGACTCTTTGCTGCATCACCAAATCCGGGAACGTCGCTCTCACATATGAACCACACCAGCGCTTCTGTTTGTTTTGCCGTGTAGCGCTTCACTGTCTGTCAGACTGTCAATAAATATTAATACATAATACATGTAATGAAGATTTATAGCAGCTGTAAAATTCTCGTAAAATAGCTCTGCTTGTGCTGTTGCATGCCACATTCGGGGCGAAGCACAAAAACTGAAGTGCTCTACATTTAAGCAGTCTTAGCACTTTTGCATGAATGCGATTGAGTGTATTCGTGTACTGGGTTGTGTGCAAGTTTTAGCTGTGGTTCATTAAACCTTTTACCGTACCGAGATATTTTCTTATTTATTCATCTTTACTACTATTACTATTTTTCCAGCAGTGCAACTCTTAAAAATTTGCAACATTTAAGTCGTGAGTTACACAAATTATGAAGCGGAAAATACAAAATGGAAGTAATAAGTGAAAATCGTATTTTGTTGTGTTTTTCTTATTAGCAGATTTCTACCCAGTAATGCTGTAGTTGCACTTTACGGCTTTGTATACGCAGCACTGCTAATGTTGCAACATCACAGTGCATAAGTGCAGCACCTGAAAAGCACAATTGTCTTACTATGTGGCAGTGTGCAAATGGATTTTCTACTACCACTCAGCAGTTGCAGCACCGTTTTTAAACTAACTGCAAATTTCGTTAAGCTTTATTGGTACTTGGTACTGAGATACGGTTGGCATTAACAGTGCTATTGCATTGATACGGTTGGAATCGTAAATCAATACATCGAGAATTATTGGTACGGTTAAAAATCAGCAACACAATCAACACTCTTAATGTCATGCTAACAATGTGAATCGAGTATCACACATATTTGGCGCCCCAATTGAACAACAAATGCGTTGGTTGCATTGCCGGCCATGGTGGATACCGCACAATACATGCAACGCCTTAATAATTCAACAGCACTTATTTCTTCTAGTTTTTACAGACCGAGAACGGCAAATGCAGCAGCATTAAACTCATAAAAATTACAAAACTGCAAGAGGAGTTTCAGCAACAATGTCGAAAGCAATTGTGAATTACAAATGCGGAACTTCTAACTCAAATACACAGCTAGGCAACTGCGAACGACAGAACCTCGCTTTCCAACCTGTAAAATCAAAAAATTTAGTGGAGTTTAACTTTTCAGATTCTTCCTCTCCAGCTATTTGCAGTCGCCGCAGTCGCTCCAGTCGCTGCAGTTTCCGCAGTCCAGAAGCTATGAAACTCCTTTTTATGCATCGCCGAACAATGGCAATAAAAATTGTTTATTTTTATTTGCTTTAATTTTTAATAACTTTTCTCTGCGCTGCGACAGGACGACTATGTGCTGCGACAGGACGACTATGTGCTGCGACAGGACGACTATCGCGCGAATACTAGGACCTGTGCATGGCATTTACAATTGTCAACAGAAAAACAACAAGCGCCAAGCAAAACAGGATATTTAATATTATTTTAGAGTTTTTTTAATTAATGCTAGCATTTTCATTTTGTCTTATCATCCTTTCCGTTGAGCAGGTACTTTAAATGGTTAGCGACGATATATTACCACAGTTTTAGATAGGATATTGTGAAAACTCTTCCACCACAAAAAGAAGAAAATATTTATTCAAGCTCTTAAAGTAGAACTTTAAAGAACACATATAAATTAAAAAGTATATTTTATAAAAACTATAATGCTAGTGGAAGAATGAGGAGAAGATGTGGAACTGGATTGTATAAGATTTGATATTTAATAAAGTTTCTGGAAAATTTATTTGAAGCATTGCCTCATTAAACATGAAACTATTTAATATTAGTGTTTAAGTGTAATATACATTGTGACCGAAAAGCTTTCGGAAATTCTCATTTAAAATTCGCGCGCTGTATATTTTTCGATATTTTAAGTTTATGTAGTTTGGCAGCACTGTCCTTAATTACTATGCCAAAAATGAGCGCGATCTGTCAGACAGTTCGTTTACGGCAGCTGTTGAAACCAGTTCCCCTCAGTAGTGCGTTGCGAAAAAACAATGGAAAAAAATATTGAACAAAGAGTTTGCATCAAATTTTGTGTTTCGAACGAAATTTCGTGTGCAGAATCGTTGCGAATGCTACAAAAGGCTTATGGGTAATCAGTTTTATCGAAAACTCAAGTTTATGAGTGGTACAAAGCCTTTCAGGACGGTCGTACGACCGTCGAAGACATGCCGCGTTCTGGACGACCTTCGGCCTCTACCACCGACGAAAACATTGAAAAGGCAAAGGAAATCGTGTTCCAAAATCCTCATGTGAGTGTTAGAGAGATAGCACGAGAGCTAGGCATCGGTCGTGAGAGCTATCCGCCGTAAACGGCCTCAATTGTGGAAGGATAATTCATGGATTTTTCATGACGATAATGCTCCCTCGCACCGAGCCAACATTATCAACGATTTTAAGGCCAAACATTCAATAAATACCATCAAACAGCCACCGTATTCACCTGATCTTGCACCGTGTGACTTTTTCCTGTTTCCCAAACTCAAATTACCACTCAGAGGAACGCGTTTTGAATCCATAGAAGACGAAAAACAGAATTCGCAGAGGGAACTCAAAGCCATACCGGAAAGCGCCAATAAAAAATGTTTTGATGATTGGAAGAAACGTTGGCATTTGTGTATCGCTTCTAATGGAGCATATTTTTGAAGGAGATAAAATAAATATTGATGAAGATTAAGAATTTTGCGTTTTATTTAAAATTTCCGGAAACCTTTCGGTCACAATGTATAAAAAAAACTTTTGTTAAAAGCCATAACTTAATCATACATTATTGGTATAAAATACATTTCTTGCAAAAAAACTTCCTGTCATACACTTACCTCTGGTGAGACGAAGTAACTCGGACTTTTTTCGATGGTAATTTGTCCACGGAATGAGTGTGGCATTTTTTTCCGATACCATTCCAAGCCTTTCACATAGTTTTCATCACGATCGAAAAAGTGTACTTCTCCACCTGCTTTCTGTATCCGAGGATGCAGGTACAACATTTCTAGTAAAGCACGTGTACCACATTTACGAATTCCAATTATGAGAGCCTAAGTCAAGAAAGGAGAAAGACAGATTATATGAAATTATTTTGTATTAGAGATAATTGCAATAAGTTTAGTTAATTACTGCTTCCTTTTACATATTCTATATAGTGATTTAGTTTTTCTCTGTGATATGAATTACTGCACGGAATATTACATATATGACGAAGCTAATTATTAAAGTTAAACAAAAGGTTGCCATACCTAAAGTTTTAGTTAAGTTCAAAAATTTACTCAGTAATTAATTAAACATTTTTTTGTTTTAGTTTTAATTAACAGTAAAGTTAATTTAACTTTAATAGAACGCAGTCATACTGAGCCTTTGCTTTTGAAGTGTAATTAAAATTTGTATATGAAAATATAATTGCTTTGGGATGCCCATGACGTTATTTCTAATAAGTAGTTTATAATAAGTAGTTTAGATATAAAAAAATTAATAATTGACTGAGCAAATAGATCAAAATCTATAATTAACGAAAAGCTAATGCACTTTAAGGTTAATTTGTCGTACGATGATAATGAACGAATTTTTACAATTAGTAAAATCGATTGCATTTATTTTTCAACACAATAAATTATGTTAATATATTATATATAATCATAAATATATATATATAATCATTAAAAACTATTCTGATTATAAAAAAGAAGTGATAAAATATATTTATAGTATCATAATAAATTATATCATAATAAATTATATATTATATAATGATAACAACTGAAGTATTAATATGAAATGAATCCTTTCAATAACTCTACATAGATGGTTACATATATGTGTAAGGTTGTTAGGTTGGTCTGCCAGCCTTGTGCACCAAAGCACAAATAATGGCACGTTGTTATACTAATGATAGATAGTTATATGAATTTTTGTAGTATTGTAGTATTTCATAATTTACCATTTCACAAACTAATAATTAATAAAAAATTATAATGTGCTAAATTTTTATATAAATATATAGTTATAGTCAATAAACCTATAGTTATATATAACTAACGTATGGTTAGTTATAGTACTTATATTATGAGCATAGGCAACCCTAAGTACTGTTTAAAGCCAGCAGGACATATTCACTAGAATGTCTGACATTTTTCATTATTATTTATTATTTAGAATAATTGGTCATTTGAACTTAGTTCCTATTGTACACAGGGACTTAAAGGTTGTGTTTCAACAAAAATTGATTAAACCCTTAAAAATGTTTGTGCTGTAATTATTACAATAATTGATTTTAATCAACCTGACAAATTATTAAATAATCCACTTCCGAGAAACCATGTTTCTATATCTTTACTTAAAACGAAGAAAACTCATATCCATTTCTTAAGTTCATACAAATTAGACAATTATAGGATACAGTGGTCTGATTTTAATCAATTTGACAAATGATTAAATAATCCACTTCAGAGAAGTATGTGGCAAAAGTCTTTCATTTACTTACTTTAAAAACGGAGAGGCTGCTTTGAACTAAAACATACAGAATGAATTAAACTTGTATATATATATATATGAATACACGACTTAATGAGGTCTATGACTTTCTCTTCAAAGCGTTAAAAATATCTTGACAAACCTAATACACTTTTTTTTCTGTAATGGTTGTAATAATTACACAATCAAATAATAATAACAAATAATTTTGTTTTATGACAAATATATAATAAATGTAGTATTATATTTACAATAAATTGTATAATATTAATAATATGACTGGTTTGGGAATATAGTTAAGTACTTATTTTGCAAGAGTAAAAATTGTTTTTAGTCACATTTTTTTTATATTATTTTTAATATTAAATTATTAATTTACTTTTTAATAATTAATTAATTAATTAAATAATTAATTAGTTAAGTGATATGATGGAAGGCAATAAAATCAAATTTTGCTGCCTTGATTTTTAGCATTCAATTTTTTTTTCGACTACGTGGGTTAGTAGTGGTTACCAATAATGTAGTCAAAGCCATCATTATTATATATAAAAAAGTGTTCTCATTTTTTTCTATAAATATATATTTGAGTTATTTCATGAATAATAAATCTTTAGCAGATGAGAATAAAAGTTTTTATGTATATCTAGTAAAAACTGAATATTATTTAAATATTTCCAACCCTGTCAGTTTTACAAACCAATGTTAGGTTTTTTGTTAAGTAAAAAAAATTTTTTAATAAAAAATTATTTCATTTTATTTTAAACTGTAAGTAAATCAATGCTAAATACGTCAGCAGTCTATTTAATCTTAGACTAAATAAAAAATAATTCAAATTAACGTAAGCTACCATAAACAACATTTTTATAAGTTTCTACAGGACATTTAATTCCTCTATGCCCAGTGCGTGATATTCCTAGCTCTTTGGTAAACAAAATATTAGAAATACTTATTTATCTAAAAATATATTTTGTACATATAATTAAAGGTAGTCACTACTTGACTGCCATTCATATTTACTTACTTGTGGTAATCTTCGACTTGTTTTGGGGAAGTGCACACGATTTGACGGAAACACCATGGGATGACTAATTTGATTGGTGGATGACGGCACAGCGACGGGTTTGTTATATTCCGGCAAGCGATTAGTGCTTAATATGGCCAGGCGACGATGTTCGGAGACCGCCTGCGCTGCTTGTATGTTGTAAACGGCACTGTCGTAGAGAACGTGAAATGTTAGAAATAAGGATATTAACATAACGGTTATAAAGACTACAGCTAATTTCGGACGGGATACACCGACGACCAAAATGCAGTCGGTGTGTGATGTTTCGGGGCCAACAGGCCGCATTGCAGATTTCGGTAACCATCTGAAATGAAAAATAGAAGAAAAAAAAACCAAATTAGTTTCTGCCACGCCAGGACGATTGTTTTTAGTTTAGCTAAATAAATCGCTTTTCCGCCAAGCGTTCAAGGTTTTCCTATGATTTCGAAAACCGTGCCACTGGTGCTTGTATTTTATAATGAATTTGTATAGATTGGTTCTATCTATTTAACTTAGTTGGCGGTTATATCGAAATGCTAATTAAGATTTCTTTCAAACGGGGGTTCGTTCGTAGTACGTACGTGTGTGTGCTTACTAATTATTTTAATGGATTTGGTTACAGTTCGTTTCGTTGCGTTAACTCAGTCACCGTGTATTTGCTTTCATTGAGTCAATTAAAAATGAAATACAAAACTCTGGGCAAAGATAAGCATTCCATTTCAATAATTAAAATTCTCATTTGGGAATGTAAGAAAATGCCAATTTATATCAAATTAATTTCTTTGCCAGGTTCAAGGAAAAAGTTTTTATTTAAACAAAAATATTTGTTGTCGTGATAGGAGAAAATTTCAAGTTTCGAACTGAACATACTACGAATTTCCTAAGAGCACTTAAAATAAAATATTTATTCATAAATATTTCATATGTGATGTCAGCAAATAAACAATTTAAGTTTCTTTTAATTAAAATGTGGAAGACGACAAGAAAGTGACTATAGCTTAAAAAGTATGTGCCGCAGATGCTAAACGACTTAAACGGGACGTTCTACTTAATCGTGAGAAGAAAGCAGTATACCATACATATATATTTCAAGCTGCTCCACAGCACTCAAGGTGCCAGGTGCATAAACAGGACACTTAAAAGCATATGCAGTCCTTAAATAAACTATAAATAAATGCTCCGAATTTCTTATAATTTTCTTTTTATTTCTGCGCTTAGGACAGAAACACATAACGGAGCGTATAGTAAAAAAGGAAAAAATCTTGAAACGGCGCATACTTAACACAGAAGCCTAAAGTTTGCTACCTGCATAATGGCTTTCTGCTCTACTCTGCTCTGCTCTGCTCCACTCAACTCAACTGAACTCAACTCCTGGCATGAGACTGTTTGGATAAATGAAGTGTTTCTTGCTTTGTGCCACTGTTCTGGCGTAGCTCATAAAGAAAGTGGCCTATCAGTAGCACTGGCAGGTAGGCAGATACTGATATGAACAGACATCCCAACAACTACAAAAACAAAATTGGAGGTTTGCTGGCTGCGCCAAGTGGCATATGTGGGCATGTTAGTGGGCAATGAAACATACTACAAGCACCTCTTCAGCTGTTGTTCAACACTGGTAGCACTTGACTTATATTTACTCAAATGAGCTGACGACGTACGCTTCGCCTGTCTCCATTTTTCTTGGTGGCGCATGCTAACAAGTAGTTTGTCGTATGCGAAATGTGCCAGGCCGCATATGTCACAAATGTGCCAGAAAGCGATCATATGCCATTAAAGTAATTAGAGTTTTAAGAATAAATACGAAAGTACTTTACTTAGCTCAAATATTGGTGCCTCGTAGAGGCAAACGTTTCTTGCGATATATACTTTTCGCTTTTACGTTAAGTAACTTTTAAAAACTGTTGCCAATTTGTTATTTCATTAACGGTACATTTTAAACAGGAAATTATGCAGGATGTCAGGATGTTGTACAGGAATATCCTGCAGCTTAAGTAAATAGTAATCACAAGCATTTTAACATAATTCCGAAATCAATGTTTGCACTAAATTACATAAAAATGCGACGATGACAGGATGTGCATTACGGGAAGGTAATACCGATGAGCAAAGTGCATTTAAAAGCAAAATTTAATAAAAATCTGAAATTAATTTGAGAACACGGAAAAGTAATTAAAAACGTTTAATTTACATACTTATTTAAAATATTTTAAAAAATATTCTTTTGAATATGATTCTGACTTAAAAGTAGGTTTGAAAATATATATTAAGCTTAAATTAAGATTTTAAATTATATAAAATTAATTTAATAAGAACTTAATGTGTTATCAGTATATGGTATATGGAATGCCAGAATCAATCAATCAATGTTAATCAATCCATGCATTTGCTCACGAAATACAATTATGGTTTAGTTTGATTAATTATCTCTTAATCGTAAAGTGTAGTACTATGAATCCATAGCAGATGAGTGGCAGATGGAGGTCAGTGTTGATGCGCGCCTTAATATGAAGGATGCTGTGCGGATTTTCTATAGCACTGTTTCTATATGTGTTGCTTAAATCAAAGATAGTTAATAATATTAATTATAACTAATTAACAAAACATTATGTTTTTATTAACATAAATTTCGAGTCGATAATCGGAACATTTTCACTTATTTATGCATGTGCATTCCAAATCTGAATCTTTTAATAACAGTTTTTAACTTAGTGTTGTGGGAATGTCCGCTTGTATCCGACTGCGACACGAAGGTCTTGAAAGCATGCTCTTCGTATATATATACGTAATCTGTAACCATGGAGATTAATACTCCCTCAGTCTACTTGAGAAACTTCAAACACCTTTATCTCCGAAGTATCGATGTACTGTTATGATAAGGTTTGTACAGTTCATGTTACATTCCGATACGATAATCATTATCAACTTGTAGGGGAACAAAGATATGACTAAGAAATTTTTTCAAATGAAGACCACACACCAATATATAGGATGTTTTTTAAAATACATGAGAACTATCGATACCGATAACTATGGTTTGACAGTTCAAAATATCAAATTGTGTTCACATTTCTATTCAGTAAGGTTTAGCAAATCATTATAAATCGTTTAACGCTAGAACAACGATTTCAAATTGTGGAAATTTGTTTTGAAAACTAAAACTGTACACTTTGTCCATTTTACGTTTAACATAATCGGTCTAGTGAGCAAGTAATTCGTACAGTTATTGACCATTTTCCTACTAACTTTACTATTCTCGATTCAAAACCATCCACAATACAAAAAAAATTGTCTAGTTGGTATGGTTTATACGGTGGTGGCATCATAGGCCCATATTTCTTTCGTAATGAGGATGGAACTGCTATTATGGTGAATGGCGAGCGCTATCGAGAAATGCGCTCGCCTGAATTTTTGTTTTCAAAAATTAATCATCGACATAAAACGACATTTGGTTCCAAAAAGACGATGCAACTTTTCTTACAGCGCGCTTAACAATAGATTTATTGTGAAATCAATTTGGTAACAACTTTATTTCGAGAAGTGGTCCTGTTCGTGCTATTTAACGCCTGCCGATTACTTTTTATACCGGCAACCAGCAACTCTTGATGCATTAAAAACCAATGTTCATGTCATCATTGGCGCCATACGGTCACATTTATTGCAAAAACTAGTCAAAAATTGAACTGATGGAATGGACGATATAACTCGTAGCCGCGGTGGACATATATTGGAAATTTTATTCAATAAATAAATGCCACGAAATTATCAACCAGATTATAATGAAAAAAATTTCAGTTCAATAATATTTCTATCTTTTATTATTATTAGTTCTCATGCAGTTGTAGAGAAGTCTTTTTGATTGATTTA
>NC_051847.1:232567580-232637521 GCF_002237135.1 Teleopsis dalmanni | reverse complement strand
ATTTACTAAAATTTATGGAATCCAAAATTTTACTTAAATATATATCAAAGGAATATGTCAATGATAGTTATTTAGTTTTTACTAAGATTTTAAAGAGATTTACATGTGCCCTACGTTTCACTATTTAAATAAAAAATTGAAAATTTATAATAGTGGAAGTTGATAACCAGAGAATAACTTTATAAAATATATAATATAAAAATATATACCATATAAGAATATAAAATATTCTTTGGTGATAACCGTAAGTGCTTCTGTTCTGTTCGTAAGTGCTTCTGAAGCAGCGCAGCAGCTGAATATTTACAAAAATCAAATTTGTTGTCTTACAGGGTAAGTCAGTTAAAAAGCTTTTTAAAATATTTATAAAAAAATTTTTTTTTTAATTATTTTGAATTTAAATGCAAAATAGCAAAATTGATAATAAAATTGTTGTTTATTAATTATATGTTACAGTATTTAATAAGATTTTAAACTTTTGGTATATATAAAATATAATAATTAATAATAAAATATTTTTAGTTTATATTTTTATTTATTTATATTAATGTATAATCAATAACAAATATCTTGTATATTTATTTTAATATATACAATATAAAATTTTAAACGGCAGGTGATGAGCATAGTCGAAAAAGTTTTTGCCTATAAGTTCAAGTAGCGGAGCAGTTGAGTTTCAATTGATTAAAGAATTTTACCCGTTATTGTCATACAGGGTACAAATATTAATGAAATAGAAAATGTTTTATAATTTTTTTGTGAATTTACATAAAAACCACTTGAATTGGTATGGAGATATTAACATATTGATTAACATATTGATATATATACATTTGAATTTATTGTTGTGTATATAAATCAACAAACTGATATATTGCTATATTGATATCATGCAAACATAATTTTATACATTTTTATATTGGTATATTGATAATTTGATATTTTGATATGGAGATATATTGTTATATTGATATATTTAGATATTAATATGTAAATATGTTGACGTTTTTAGAACATTTTTTATTATTGTAACACAAATATAAAAAGTTTGGGTACTAAGTTTAAACCTTCAGTTATAATCCATAATTAACCGAAATGAAGGCAATTATTTAATAAATTAATAAAACTAATAGGCAAATAAAATGATATCTTAAGTTAGCTGGATTAGCGAACTTTAGTTGTCACTTTAGAAACCAGTTTTAAAATTTTTATTCATATATATTAATGTAATCAATGTCTGTGATTTATAGTCACCTATGATTTGTCACTATTTAGTAAATATATAGTTATTTATCACAATTTCACAAATGAGCTCGTACATAATATCACAAAAATATTTAAAAAAACTACATTGCCGCATGTAGTGTGCTTTAACTGTAATAGAATTTCTATTGTATCTTTTATTACTCAAATATGTTTTATGTCAAAAGTGTTCAAGTTTAAATTGCAGTTTAGAGTTTATAAAATGTTAAATATTTGTCGTCAATTATATTTTCAGCAATTTTAAAAGTGTCACAACGAGTCTCAAGATTTATTTCATTTTTCTATAAAGCAATATTTTTCATTGCATTATTTGAATGCAACTAAAAATATAGAGAGTATACAAATATTTTAGTTATGCATATACTTCGTAATATCAGTAAAATTAAATAAATATTATACTATACATTAAATCTTATTATACTATACATTAAATAAATAATAATAAGAAATTGTTATATTTATTAATAGTTGTTCCAAAATAACAAGAAATAAACAGATACCTTGTAGCCTTAGGGTGGCTCAGAAAAACTAAAATGCGATTTTTAATGAGCGCACCCCCTAGGAATATGCCATTGACCTTAAAAATGATATTCCCAAAGTTTTGGAACAATAGGATTAAAAATGACGTTGCGCCACTCGAGCAAAGTTGGGTTTTCAGTACAAAAAACAGAAATTTTTCATTTCGAGGTGATTTTTTATCTTTTTTCTTGTTTCAACAGTTATTAATATATACTCATTTGATAGATAATTAAAATATCTTTTTAATAAGATACGGATGAGCAAAATCGATGAAAAATTATGCGCAAAACACAATAATTAGTTGGGCGACTGTGCTCTGTTTTCTATTTCATAACTTTTAGATGGCTTGCACAATTACGTAATAGGTATATGCTACGATTTAGTTAATTATTTATAAAAAATTATAATTTCAAGAAAACTTTTTTTTTCAGTAATTAATATATTGTGTTTGTTATGTTTTATAACATAAATCTGACTATGTGAAGGACAATTTTTATGATAATGTTCGACTACTTGCAGAACATATTGTTTTTCCTCTTCATATTTTGTCAAAATCGAATTATAATCCATCATAAGCCTAATTTCTCTTTCTATACAATCATTTATCATATGAAGTCTGGCACAGAATTCAAGTGCATCTCTATAATCTTGCGTCTCCATCCATGGCGAAGGATCGAAACTGATAAAACTATAAGAAAGGCAAAAACGATCCAAGAAATTTGTTATTTCGTCGGTCACAAAATCAATAAGGTTCTTTGCGGAAAATAACTTCATTAGTGGGTTCCCACTCTTTATCTAACCAGAGATAGCTGAGAGCTTGGATCTATGACCGGTAACTCTACAGTTACTATCTGTGCAGATGGCTCAAAGATGGAAGGCGGTACGGGAGCAGGTATCTTCTCGAAAGATATGCAGATAAGACAGTGCTACCGAATCCCTGCTGCTTACAGCGTCTTTCACGGCGAGATATACGCTATCGAAAAAGAGGTCAACAATATACAATAAAGTACAATTCGTCCTTCGAATATCACAATTTTTGTAGATAGGCCGCACTGAAAGCAATTGAATTTAAATTCCAAGATAGTATTAAAATGTCGCGATTCACTGATGGGCATCAAACATCATAAGGTCTCTCTTTGCTGGACATAATACATTTCGAATACTTCTACATAGAAATATTGAAGGGAACGAACTAGCAGATGAGATGGCCAAAAGAGGTTCTGAACTGCATACAGAAGAGGCTGACCTCTCAATACATACACCGATATGTAAACTGTATAGGATAATAGAGGAAATCAATACGGTGACTAACAATTTATAAACTAACCGCGAAGACTGTAAGGTCGCTAGAATCTTATGGCCTAAGTTGGACAAAAATAAAACGAAAAGCATTTTAGGCTTCAACAAACCTGCAGTTCGTGTGCTTTTTGGTGTACTAAAGGGGCACTGTGCCATTGCGCCGATGTTCCAACGGTTGCGAGTTCCAACAAGTTGATTATGCAGAAGTTGCTAAGATGAAGAGGAGGTAAAATCTATCAACCACTTCCTGCGTCTCTGTCAAGGACTTCAAACAAGGCTACGTCTTGCGGATCCTTATTTTACTGGCTTGGAAGAGATAACGAAAGCAAACTTATCGGATCTCCTCAACTTCATCTGGAAAGCCAAATGGTTTAACAAGGATAACAAAGATTAGCAACTCGCATCTCCTGGTAAAATTTTTTGAGGGCATCCCAATGGGCAACATATGTCTCCGAGTAGAAGTGCTGACAACTGTCAGCACGTGCCTTCCGAACATAACCTTACCTAGTATGGGTTAAAATTTTCACACATATGCTCATCATAAAAATGTATATATCTCGTACAAATCATCCGAGTTATATGTAAATTGATCTCTTAAAATATACATTTTTAGTAAGTACATGATTTTCGCCATCCATCGAGAATCCTGGATGGCACCTAGGTGCCACAGGTAACCACTACAAAATATGTATAGCGTAGCGATCCGAAACCTTGCATTTGTCCAGGGCGGTAACTAAAATAGGAGTGATAAATTGAATCGTTCTGTCTGCGTTATCCCAATTTTGTTGAACTGTGACTAAAGATTCAGCTTCCATTTTGAGACAAATTTCTTCATCGAATTCATTCTAATTAAAATCAATGAAACTTTCAGCCGCTCTTGCTTCGTTTGCTAAAAGGATATTAACTTCAGTCATATTCCCTGTACGACCATTTTCTCTTTACTTACCAAATAATTCTTGTTTTGACTACGTTCTCAATTCTACTTATATGTCTATATAAATTATTAAGTAGAAATGTATTATTTTTATTTTTTATTTATGTTTCTTCCGTTTCTTGTAAACATTTGCGATTGCATTGTGCATGCCAGCTAAAAGTTATGAAATAGAAAACAGAGCACAGTCGCTCAACTAATTATTGTGTTTTGCGCATAATTTTTAACCGATTTTGCTCATCCGTATCTTATTAAAAAGATATTTTAATTATCTATCAAATGAGTATATATTAATAACTGTTGAAACAAGTAACAAAGATAAAAAATGACCTTGAATTGAAAAATTTCTGTTTTTTGTACTGAAAACCCAACTTTGCTCGAGTGGCGCAACGTCATTTTTAATCCTATTGTTCCAAAACTTTGGGAATATCATTTTTAAGGTCAATGGCATATTCCTAGGGGGTGCGCTCATTCAAAACTTCATTTTTAATTTTCCTCCTTATAACGTGAGCCACCCTATTGGTACACCCTTTCTTGACATATAGTACAAATTTGAGCGCCATCTGTCAATCAGTTTGTTTACAGCAGCTGTTAATGTGAGACTACATTAAGCGCATTTAGCGATTTTTACTATGGAAAATTCTTGTTGTACACGATTTTTTGACCAAACACGGCATCACTGTTATCGCTCAGGCATCATGTTCGCCAGATCTGGCGCCGTGCGACGTTTTCCTGTTTCCGAAACTCAAATTGCTCCTTCGTGGTAAGCGTTTTGAGTCGAATGAATTGAGTCCAATAAATTTGGAATAAAATTTAAATTTGTTTGTTATTTAATTAAATCCGGGTACTTTTTGAGCTGGAGGTATGCTTAACAAGATTGGTATGAAATTAATTTCAGTACTTTTTTTATCATACTTTAAAATTTTTTGAATCTTTAATTTATTTTAAGGCACCTGTGAGTAAGTAGTCAGGGCTTACTTACCAGATATCGCGGCGTATAAGATGAATTAATTAAACCCAATATATTAATATATTTTATTAAATCTAATATATTTTATTCTTTTTCTTGTACCACTGTACTAGAAATTATTATTTATTAATTAGTTATACTTATATTATAATATAGTTATACCAGTTATTAATAATAGTATTAATACAGTATTAATATACTATCATTTATTAGTTAGAAAGTAATAAATAGTTTTTAAGTATATTTTATCAAAGACATATACACACACTTGTGTAATTATTGAGAAAAATTTTCAAGGTATATGCATGCGTGTCAAAAAACTTCTCTACACAAATGTCATCCTCAACCTTCTGGTGGTGATCCTTATTTTAAACATATGCGACAATGGCGATCGAGTGTTGAACGGTATAACTGTTCCACCAAATCTAGTTCTTAAAGGAAATATCAATTGTCACATAAAGACTGGGGCAGCTTCGGAGGCCCGGTATCTAACAACTTTTATGTAAGGTAGCAAACCTACCACCGAAATAGGATGCTTTGGTTTAATCAGGCACTGTATTTGACTTCCAAATGATTTGAGTATTCACAACAGCAGCTTCGAATAGGAATGGAAATTTGGTGATGATCCTATGCAACGTTAAAAGGACAATATTCGGACAATGGAATGTACGTATGTTATTCCAAACTGCAAAATTTGCCCATCTCTCTGCTACTTGTAAAAGGCTTAACAATGATCTGTTAGCGATAAGTGAAGTTTGCTGGAATGGGAGCGGAAATATGGCTGGCTGGGACATAATCTACGTGAACCGGTTAGTGAAATTGCACACTTAGCGTGAGAATGGAATCCATAAGGTAGATGGAATCGTGGACGGCCAAAAAATATATGGAGAAGATTAATAAACGGGAAAACTAAAAAATCATTCAGCGAGCTTAGAGGATAAGCGCGTAATAGGGGAGGGGAGGGAGGGGTAAGGAAAGCATATGTGGCTAGACTAAGTTCTTGAATTGTGATTGTAATTTATAGAACATTTCAAATAATAATAATATTTATTGTAAGATTTATTTAAATCTAAAGATATGCCAGCTGACTTATTTAACTTTTGTTTTTATAACTAAAAGTAAAGTAATTAATTCGCTAATAAATATAAAAGTGGGCCTATCAGGAAAAGCTGACGGCTGACCTTATCATCAAAATCTTAATAATATGATGTATAAATAATAGATATACAACATATTACTATCCTAAAAATGTTTGTAGGACTATAAATAAAAATTCAATACAAAGATTTATGTTATCTTAGTTGTATATCTTATCTACGTATCAGAAGAACTTAAATGATGACATTAATATCAAAGTTGTAGCATTTAATTTTCTATTTAAACACAATATAAACAACTTGACTGTTGTGTATAGCTATATAATACTAAATTTATTAATAATAGAAGTAGTAACAAATCTTGTTTAAGATCTAATTCGAAATAAATCGAAAAACTTAATTTACAAATCTCTTTACGTCTTGTCATATTTGTGGTAGTTAAAACGATGTCTTCTGCTTTGAAAGTACTCATTAAAGTTTATTTGGCATTATATAGTAGCTTATCTCTACTGGTACAGTAGCTCCTGATCGATATTTATTTTTTGTATCCATTTGAAGTAACTTGTTCCACCAATTTCGTTATTAAAAGAGGGTTCTAATGAAATAGTTAAACACATATATACAAAGTTTCTTAAGGCAACTGAACCTTTTATACTTTTAAAGACAATTTATAAAAATACCTAAGAATTGATTGATGTTGTACCAATATGAATTTAATGAAATATAAGACAGTTAAGTTTTTCTAATATATTATTATAACGAAGATGCGATATTCTACTATTAATCAGTTGAGTTAGTCTAAGAAATTTATTAGATTTTATCAAAACCAACAGTTATGATATCTAAAATGAATGTATTCATTAAGAAAAAAGAACATCGAGTATTAAGAAATTTAAAGGTAAAATATGAATATTATTCGTGTATTCTTTATGTTTATAACTAATAGCAATAATAATTTTACCAAATGGTATAAATATCTAAATAAATATTAATACCTTAAGCAAAAGGGATAATTTTTCTAACTATTACTAACTTGAGAGTAATACATCGAAGAAGAGTTTACACTTTTTATTCTTTGTTCATACAGGGGCATTTTGAGGGTGTTGAGATTATATTAATGCAACTCAGACAATGTAAGAGAGCATATAAATCATATTTGCTCTTGATATTTACTCTTGATAAGTCACTTCGATTTGTTCAGTTAAATTGTCTGACAATTCAAATATAGATAAAAACGATTTTGATTTATTTACATATGTAATTAATCTTACACATAGTGACCACTTGAAATCATAGGTTGATGAAAATGAAATATGAAAGAAATATATTAACTATATTATGTGACGTCTATACAAAATTGAAATTCATTGATTTGAAACTTTGGCAGCTTAAATTGGATATTGTTATATACTTAGCTTTAAAGTTAAAACTAAAAAACTTTTTTATCTATGAGAGCCATTATTATAAAAGTAATATATATCAAAATACTAAATAAATTTTGTATTTATGTGTTCGAATTTCTTAAAAAGTTTATAGTCCGAATATAATGTAATCCATACAAATTATATATGGACTATAAACTAATTAAAAAATTCGTTTATTTTGTAAGACCAATGATGATAAGTTATTTTCTAATTAATAATCTAAATTCAAGTGAACACAATTTGTGGGAACTGTTATTATAGACCTTTTCGGTGGCTCGCAAGTTTGGCAAAAAACAGCGTAGGTGTACTGACCAAGCACATTGGCCAGTAAAAAAAAAGTGTTACCAACGCAATAAGCGAACTATTGTGAACCTTGATTGGAACTTCCAACGAATATTGCAATCATATGTAAAAATTATGTGTAAACAAAAGTTCAAATAAAATTCAAAAATTTCATTAATTTGAAAATCGGAAAAAAGAAAAAATTTTTCCGTATTTTATTTTGAAATTTTCAACATTTTTTTTCTTTTTAATTTTGTATTCAATTTAATTTTTAATTTATGTTTACTTTATATTTTTATACACAATGTTATTTGGTTTCATTATGCTATTTTTGCTATTTGTCTTATTCTGTCTTATTCTTTATATTAAATTTGTTCTATACAAAATTTGACAATAGGTCTTTTTTTTTGTAAGCATATCAGGTTATTTTAAAAATGGTTATTTAGTATAACTTTCTTGAAATCACTTAACTAATAAGCAACTCAAATCGCATGGTTGCCACGACTAAAAATTCGTCCATTGTGAACGAAATTTTCAGTTAACTGTCACCTGTCAACATATATTTGACAAATAATATTCAATTCTTTTTAATTTACTACTTTTTTCTGTTAACATTTATTCACAAGCATTTAAAAAATAAGATATTTATACTCATAATTGCAAAGAATTATTATTCATTTACGAAACTTTAATTTTAAGTTTTATTACGTGTTTAACATATATAAGCCCAACAAAATTTCCAGTTTTTTCAGAGTTGCCGTCAAAAGTAGTCCTTATTTCATGTTGTTCTTTTGTGATATGCTTACAAAAGAAGCAGCCTTATACCTAATACATTTTTACATGATTCGACTATGGTTTCCGTTATCGGTCGAATGTATGGCACACATATTTTTAGAAAATATTTTCACTCTAATTAAATATTTTTCAAAGGTATGTTCTATTGCATTTTTATTTAATAATTTTAAAATAAACAAAATTGAAATTCGTAGAACTCATCCAAAAAGGAATATTTTCAATAAATGAAAACCTGTGGGATAGTATTTAATTGAAGCCTACGTTGGTTGCAATTATGCTTACAAACAAGTGTCTATATATTTGCCTAGTATATTTTATTTTAATTTTATGCATTTAAAAAATAAATTTAAAATTGGTAAAAATAGAAAAAATTAATTTGTAAAATGACATAAAAAAAATAAAATTGTGTTGTGCATATATTGATATGCTTGTATATATACCAAAACTCCTATATATTGTACATATACATATATTTGTTGGTGATATTGTGAGATAAAATAAATAATTTATGTACACCATTATGTAATTGTGTATATAAGTTTGTTTTACCAATTTTAGTTGAACTAAACGAGCAAAATAAAACCACAAAATGTTGTTAAATTTATTCCTAACAAAAGGACTAATTTTAAAAACAACGTACATGTGCAAATACAGAAATTTATTGAGCCAAAAAACCCCTGAAGTATTTCGTATGCCTTTTCTGGCGGTTTTTGTGCGGTAATTTACGCTTGATTTGATTTGGAGATGTGAATATGTTACAAATGTTTTTATGTCTCGCACACATCCAGACATTCTGGAAATTGGGCTTAGAATATGGCACATTCTTTTTAAACACATAAATATCTATCTCTCCATATTATTTGTATCGAAACATCAAAAAACTGCTCATATTTATTTGCTTTCGAAGTAAGCAAATGTTGGCACAAGTTAATTTGAGTGGAAATTAAAATCATGTTGCGCATACAAACAAAATAAAATAACTCATACGACATGAGTGCCCGAATAAAAAGATAATTCGCTTTCAATGTAGGATAAAAAGTGTTGCCTTTAATTCCTAAATTCATTGATTTTTCACAACTTTATATTAAGTTTAAATTAAGGCATTTGAACGACAAATTGTAGTAATCAACGTACAACATAAAGTTATGATAGTTGTCACTTTTCACAAGTAGAAGCCAAACATTTCTAGGAAATTTTTATGATATTTTGTTTTATGAAATGATGCATCATATTTAGTAACAGTTTTCTACTGTACTGACGAAACCCAAAAACAAAGTAAGTTCTTTAAGGTGTCACTGACATATCCAAAAATAAATCTTATCGAAGAAAAAAGCAGTAAACAGAGAGAATATAAAACTCAAGAAATGAAATTCCGGCATATAATGTGTTATTCCATATATGATAACTAATATTAGGCCTTTTCTTTTATAAGCATATCGCAAAAGAACAAATAAAAGAAGCACTACTTTCGATGGCAACTCTGGACAAAATGGAAGTTTAGTTATATATACCAAACACGAAATAAAATTTAAAGTTAAAATTTTGGAAATTAATAATAATTCTTTGCAATTAATTTGGCAAGAATATTTTTTTTTACATGATTGTGAATTTTCATGCCTCTTAACAGTAAAATAATAAACATAAAAAGTAACATATTTGTTACGAACAATGACGACACGAAATATGTATAACTAATGAAATCATTCGTTGACAATTAACTGGAAATTTTGTATGTACTTCGAAAAGTCGTTCACAATAGACGAATTTTTAGTCTTGGGAAGCATGGGATTTGAGTTACTTATTAGTTAAGCGATTTCAAAAAGGTTGTTGGACTAAATAAGCCAGCAATGTTGTTGTTTCATTTGTTATTTTTAAAATAAGCGGTTGTTCTTTTGTCATATGCTTACGAAAGAAAAGACCTATTGTGGAAATAAAAATGAGTGAGACAAAACAGAATGCAGGAAAAAAATTTCTTTCTTAGAAATATTTTAGAGTCATCAGGACTAAGAGAGATTGTATAAAATTAATTGTACAATAATTGCATACGAATAAAAAATAAGAAATTTATCGGCTGCATTAATATAATTCATAGGCTGATGACTCCGTGGGATGGCACTCTGACAGCCCTACTAACGAAATGATAGTAAGTCAACTTCCGAATGATACTTAATTAAATGATAAGTGATGCTATTTTTTTATTTCAAAAACAATGGATTGAATCCAATTTCATGACTCCATTTTGATATTACTTGAAATAAAAAACCGCCAACTTACTGAAGCATCTCTAAGTGATTTGATTGGCTTTTATAAATTAAGCATCACAGTTCAGAAGTATATTACTGGAATTTCATTAAATATACAAGAAAAGATTATAATAGATAAATAAGATAAGATATAGTAGATAAATAAGATATAGTACACATGAATGTTTCAAAGGTTTTTTTGCACAATGTTGTCACACTGCTTACGCTTAACAGGCAAAGATACTGAATTCGATCGGGAAGCGTACACTGCAACTGATCTTGTTAAATAAGCTATTGCTTTTGGTGATGGACAACAGTCGCGATATTCATTACGTAGTATGCAACCTAATGATAGATTGTTGTGAACAATTACATCTGTATCAATATGTATAAAATCAGTACTTTATACAGTACTTTATACTAATTATCCATCTTCTGTTTGCAGTCTGTACTGTTTTGTTGTTTTGCACTAGTACTCGATATGGCTATTTGTAAGATTGTGTAAGAGAAGCTTTTATCTTATCATTACATAAAAGTACTAGTATGACTGAGCTTAGAAGTGTTTGGGATTATAGTAACATAGGTGACTTTCTGCATTTGCTTTCTCAGCTTCTTTAATAATTGTACTGGTATGTGTTGTTTTAGTTTTGGTAGATGGCTAAGCGTTTAACTTAGTACACGATTTGTTTGACTGTATGACATTTTTGGAGCAGAACCATTATAATCTTTACCTTTATCTTAAGTTATATAGTTTTAATTGATGCCAGATGTCGCTTTGTTGGCTTTTATTCAGCAGGTTACTACAATCCCTACTGACCTGTCTTTGTTGTTCGCAAAATCAAATTGTTTTAGTTTTAAATAATTGAATATTAACTAAGTACTCCTCTTTGATTTACATAAAATAATTGCAAACTAAAATTTATGGTTTCAAGCACTTTAGTAAAGTAAAAGCTTTAGCATTTATTTGTGGTTGTATTAACATCCCCAAGGGAATAATATGGATTCACTTTAATTTAAAACAATAAAATGAATTTGCAATTCGAAAAAACCAATTAATATCGACAACTAATTACACAAGTTTTGTTTGACCCATATAATATTCAACAAAGCGCAAAATTAACAGAATCAATTCGTTTATTTCATTTCTGCAATTAATTTCTGCATAATAAATCATCATTAATTATGCATATAATTTAAACGCTACAGATCGATCAATTATTAGTAATAAAATTTGCTTAGGCCATAATTCTGCAAAATTCAAACTGAAATATTTTATTTTCAATTAATTCAGTTCGAGCAGTTTAACATAAATCATAATACCCATAGCGGTGTATCTGAAGGTGAAATGCAAATGCATTTTACTAACATTAGTCCAAGCTTCAGGCAACAAATCTCTTTATCCTCAAAAAGAGTAACAAATATAGCCAGGAGAAATAAAATTCCAAAAGCAATTTATAATCATTTTCCATAATGGTTGGTCGGCCAAGTCCTGGCAAATGGAAGCAGTTTGATGCGTTAAATTTGTGTACACAACGTTGTCCGGTTGGCAGTCAGTTCACATGTAATAAATCAAATTTACTGTTTTATATATTATTTATAAACTAAGCAGTGTTTATTTTGCATAAATAAAAACAATATTAATTGTGATATGATAATGAAGTGAGCTGGAAATAAAATATTAAATATTGTTCAAACATATTCCCAATGGAATCGGGAACATATATAAAAATAAATTAACACATATTGCTTATATGAGTATTGATAGTTGTGGGTAAACTGTTGTGCAGTTTAAGTGGAAAATATCTATGCAAATAATCTCATCATATAGTAATTTTGTTGCGACCTACTTCCAGTGCTCATAACTCGTAAACTCGTGTGATAAATGCATAAACATTCAAAATATTCAAAAAAAATCTATCGCCATTATGCTGCAGATACAAATTTAAAACGCTTATTTTAAGACTTTAAAATCCTCAGCGCTTTGCGCACCAATTTAGTAGAGCATAATCCAATACCGCATAGTATCCTTTTACTGCAAGCGTGAGCAATGGCTTTTGAGGTCAACTGTTTACAGAGTTTACTTCACTTACAACATAAAACACGAGTACACAACAAGGATGCCGTTTACAATGCGAGGAAACTAAGTGGTAAATGCAGAGGAAAGCACTTCATAACTTTTGTGCACGAAATGCAAAGAAACGAGATCGAAAATATTGTATGTCGTAAAAAGAAATCGACAACTTGTCGATGTGCAGCAAGGATATTACTGACAACCTTGTAGCGACTGATAAGCGATACACAATACATATTGGAGGCACTCAATCGAGTAAATTTATATCTCAGATTTCTGATTGCATTTTAAAATATTCCATTTTTATTCGTTGACTTTGCCACCAACTGCATTCCATTTATACTTAAAGAATGATTTTAAAAAAATATTAAGTGAATTTTTTTTAATTTTTTATTTTCATGATTTTTAATTTATATTTAACTGTCAAATTATACTTTTATATTTTAAGAATGTCATAGAATGAAACACCTTAAAAACAAAACTTAATTCAAGAAAATGTCAACATGACCTTTTCATAGTCGTGGGGCTGAAGTAAGTTTGTCACTTCGAACTAATTCGATTCTAATAGCCGTAATTGCTTATATGCTCTTATGAACACAACAATAAAAGGTTCATAATTCCATTTATTATGAGTAAGTGAACCTTAAGAAGCATTAAATTAATACAATTAATTATATTGACCTTTACATGAGTTTTAAATAAAACAACTTACAAAGGCAGTTTAGGGAAAACATCAAAGTAAAGAAAGTATACCTAGTGAGTATCCAGTGAGTATTTATCACTGTAATATTTTCCCCTATTTTATGGTTTTTACAATTTTAATTTAGAAAAAATCATATTTAAAAATAATTTCTATTGAATTATTAAGCAACATTAACTTTAATAATAACTTTACAGCCCTTCAATAAACAAGTGTATTTCATTATTCGAGGTACTTCAATAAAAGTGTTTCATTACAGGGGCAGCCAACGCTATGGTAAACAACCTCAATATGCTACAAAAGTTCTATCATTTTCGTGACTAATTTATGAAAAAACTTATTTTTATGGTAAACTTTTTATTTTATGGTGAAACTGTAATTAATATATCTGATATAAGTATATTGGATCCTATGAAGGTTGGATCCAGCACTAACTTAAGTTTGAGATTCTTGCAATTTTGCTTGCCTAACTATAAGAATAATGAATATTATTATTATGTTAGCTGATATAACATTGCGTCCTAGATATCTATTGTGTACGCTTCATGGACTCAATGTATATTCCAAAGTCCATGTTTCTCAATAAATGGTACTATTGAACTTACATTATAAAGTTTTATCTATTAATTCAATATGAAATGCCCACTTAATGCCATGTTATAGAAAACATTTTGGACATGGCAAAATTGGCTCAATCGGACTATGCCAAAAATTCATGTTATGTAGACAGTCACATCAATGTTGCCAATTTCGTATTTTTACAACGTTTGGTACTTTTTGGTTGTGCCTAAATTTAAATGGAAATGTAGATATGCTCACTTTCAAATTACCACCAAAAATAACAAGCAAGAAAAAATTCATAGAGACTGTAATAACATTAATTTATTATTATATTATCTTATAATTATTAACAGTACTTACGCATTTCCTGGAAATCGAAAAGGTTAATAATTAGATTATTAGCGGTTTACAAAATAGGCTGTGTTGCTTACTGCCATTTTTTCTTCAAAACGTAATGAAATTGAAGTAGTTCGTTCTCAAAAAGCGCAAATACTGAAATTTATACTAAACAACACTGTTTTGCCTTAGTGCCGCCTTTCATGCTGTAATTTGAACCGATATATTGTTTTTTGGCGTCAGAAAGCAACTAATCGGGCTGACTGGCGAAGGCTACTCGACGCGACCAAGGACGGCACACGTCTGTAATGGCCAACTAAGAAGAAGAAGATATTGTTTTTTCTCTCAATCTTAATTTTAATAATTTACATTAAAAACAGCAAGAATTTTATTTATACCGTGGTCGAGGCATTCTACACAACATGTCCCTTAGGTATTTCTTTCTATTATGGTGAGTGAATTCTCAATATTGGATTTGAGGTTTAATTGTCTCTTCTAAGGGATCTTAAAATCGCATTTTTAAATAATGAAAAGAGGAGAGTGTACTTTTCGGAAGAATATAATGAAAAATAGGAAATACTAGATCAAGAAAGGTAGACATTGAGCTCGACTGAAATCAGTGGTATTTGTATTAGGTTATAATCACAACATTTCCCAAAATATTATATATAATAGTGTTAAGTATAATATATAATAATTAGGAAGCTTTTATATCAAATACTGAGTGGTATATAAGCGCAAATGTCAATGGTATACACAATAAAAGTGGGATTTCTAGATTGGGTCTGGATCGAAAGAATTCATTTTTGTTTTTTCACCCATACGGTGAAGATATAAGTTCAATAAATCACATTAAAAACTATATTATGATGAAGTGGATAAGATGATCTTTTAGTGGATTTAAATATCTTAATTATGTCGAGTTTTGCACTATTTGGCTGCAATTGTATGGTACAACATAGAAACCATCTTCATATTTCCCAGCACAAACTATCGTGGGAGGCTTCAACCCGTTAATATCTGTTTGATATTAATGATTAGGAGTAACTTTGAAGATTTAAGCAAATTAATCATAAGGAGAAGATTACTATAAGTTCTATTTCAGTAGTAAATAGAAAAAGAAAGTAGAAGTTTATAGGTTTAATATTTAGAAATTTTAAATTGGCGAAAAGGGTGTCGTAGGTTAGAGAATAACAGTGAGGTAGTTAGATATAAACTCTATATTGGGGATTCTATAAATCATATTTTTAAATAATGTGGAGAATAGTTAATACTTGACCGGAGTAGTGTAAGAGAAATAGCAAATACTTGGTAGCGGAATGTAGACATTGAGTTCGATTGAAGTCAGTAGTATTTGAATTAGCTTACTTTTTTCTAAATTTACTTTGTTGTATATAAACGTATACTTTTATTATTATAAAAATAATATTATGTAAATAATTGAGTATATTTTGCTTTAAATTATGATATTCGACTTTTTTATTGAGTCATAGCATTCGAAGTTCAAATTTAAAATTAAGACTTACTTCGAAGTAATTCATTCATTTTATTAAAGATATACGAGTCTTTTTCACAAATACCTTTGTTTTTCATTCACACACCTTGGGGTTAGTATCAAGGATCAAATCAAAAGAAATTGCAATAAAAAGTAATATTAAAACTTGCATGATAACATGCAACATTTAGACACAGAAAAAAATTGTTTACTTTTTCCAGAAAAAAAGGATATAAGTAGCTCTGAAGGAATTTTCAAAAGTAATTTCCCAATGGCACAGTAACTGTTTTTGCATTGAGGAGTGTTCAAAGAATATTGCAATTATTGCGAATAAACAAAGTTATTTGTGCCGTATGTCCTTTAGAGAGAAAGTTAAATACTTTCAACTTCTTTTCTTGAACATTTCTTGAACTCAGTCAATTTTTATATCTTTCTTTAGAATAGACAATATTCCTGTCACTAGATTCTTAGCACAAATATCTTAATTGAACTTATTTTTAAGTTATGTTTTTGTAATTTGTTCATACGATATAATTAATTAAGTAAAATATATGTTTCCAAATATTGTACTGTTCTGTAAAATCTTTAAGTATTTGCCGGCAGTAGTGCTCAAGGTCAATGCTCCAAGGGCATTAAGAGGTGATGAGGCGTTTATGACATGCAATGCTCCAAAAGGTTATTCCTACAATAAAGTTTAGATTCAGTTAAAATATATTTTTTTAGTATGAAATTAAATTTTTTAAATAAATTCGGTTATAACCAATGACCTTTAAATTTTTGTTGGTAATAATTATCTTAAAAAGTCGTTTCAGTATTTTTGGAAAAATTATTGCTTAATGTTATTTTGACCTTTACATTTGTATCTGTATCTATAATGATGCGTGTGTAGATACAAAGAATTAAAAACGTGACCTTCTAGTACAGATTTTGAATACTAATCTTATTATTTTATTTACAATATGTCCTCAATAATCCAGATAATTTAGTTTCAGCGGTTGTTCGGATTAAAAAAATGTCTGAATTATATAAATCTGTAGGATACTATAATTTATGTATATTATAGTCATTGAGTTATACATTTATTTTGGTTGTTTATTGTCCAAATATAACTGCAATTAAGGATATAAGTAAATGTTACTTTTTCCCGTTCACACGGGACATATTTTTAAGCTTATTTAGTATTTTAACGATTACAATGACAATTTGTGTGTATTACCACCGAGTGTGAATTATTGAGTATCTGGATTTTTGGGAACATACTACATATGAAAGTCTGTTGCTTTTACTAAGTTTTGTTTTCTGGGTACAGAAAGTATTATTTATTCATACAGCTGAATATTTGAATGAACAGTTATGAATACATAATGCAATTTCGGGAAATACATAAACCAAACTTAATCAAATAATACTCAGATTAAGCTGTTATCTGCAATGAATGTTCACAAATTGACAAAAGTCAAAAAGTTTTTTGAAAATTTTCTGTCTACCTTTTGACAAAAAATGTTCATACATTTGAGAGTAAACGATTTTTTGCACTTTTTTGTTGCATTGCTGGCCATAGCATTAATCGTACACATCAATTAATCCATTATTTAAATATATGAATAGCAAAAATACATTATTTTCTTTGAATTCTTTGAGTCCCGTCATTTCAAAAGCGTACTTCACCAACAAAAAAAAATAGACGCCAGAGATTCATACAAAAACGGTTGGTTTTTGGAAAGCAATAAAACTAAAACGTTGGAAATAAATTTAATTAACATGTGCAATCTTTTAGCACAAAATTACCATATTTTGTCAATTATCCTCAACGAGTAACCCACACACGCATCGCAACACCTGCGATCCCAAGCGGTTCGAGTACATGAGTTTGGCATGCTTCGCTCAAATAATTTACTCGTTAGTCAAATGATTCAATTAATTTCGCCATTGAATTGATATCAACAGTGCCATCAGCTGCAGTGATTGGCAATTGGATTTGGTTGAAAGGTATTTGCAGGCGCCATTTTGTGTACACGCCATCAGCCCCCATTTGCATGTGTTCGTTGCCGTGTGCAGAGGCAGCAAACCCTAAACGGAACGGAACGGAAACGAGGAGGCCATTTTCAACAACTGTTCCGTCGGTGTACCGTGCGTGAGCCTTCTGGTTGGTAAGTGCTCTTGTCAATGAGTTTAAATTCAAATTACAAATGCAAATTATAACATTTTCGTGATTCTTTAAGCAAGAACACGAGCTCGCATGTACCGTCATCCCTAACGACTATGGAGCTTGTTTTTGTTTTTGTTTGCCGCAAAGCGTATCACGCGCAACAACAACAAATTGCAATTATTTCTAATGGCTTATAATCTAAATTTTCATTTAAAACTTCGTTCCGACATTAAAGTTCTAATTTATAACGACTAACGTGACAATTTTGAAAACTAATAAATTCTAATCTCCTTATGTTTTTTAAAAAATTTTTTAAAGGACATGATCACGAGTCCCCTTAGAAAACTATTAGTCCTTTTAAAAAAATTTATTTTATTTTATTAATGGGAAACATCGTTCTGATATGTACTCATTTTTTCTATACTCTTAACCGGAGTCATTCTAATAATTTTATTTATAGGAAATGCGGATTAAATATATTATAATTTCGTCCATCGTCTTATACTATGTTCAGACACACCTAAATTTTGCAAAAATCTTAATTTCATCTTTGTTTCAGCGAAATTAAGTCGTTTTTTCCATAAAAAATTTATTTTTATGGTTACAATAAAATTAAGCAAAATGGCCTTAATTTCTTTGAAATTAAGGGACATTTCCAATGCAACTATGCGTAAGATAAGTTTTAAACAAAATATAAAGTTAAGATAACGAAAAAAGGACATTTGTTTAAAATAAATGTCAGTGACAGTTGACTTTAATAAAACCGGGAAATATTTTGAAAGTAGTGCAAATTTTTAAATTTTAATATAGAGAAAGAACTGTAACTGTTATTAATTTAAAATAGAGTGAAAAATAATAATGCACATACCTTAAATCCACTAAAGCTAATAAAACTACTGAATGCTATTCTTTATAGTTATATTAATCAGCTTTTAAAATTTCCCAGATACAAATAGTGGAGAGTATGTAATTTTCTAACTTAATTTCATTTTCACGAAATTAAGGAAATTTTGCTGCCTGAACATAGTATTAATCGAAATTAATCGAATTATTTTATTAATTTGAAATACGCATCAAATATATTATAATTCGTTTCTTTCTACTCTTAACCGGAACTATTCGAATTATTTTGTTGATGAGAAATTTGGAGCAAACATATTATAATTTCATTTATTATATAAAACATGAACTTAATATATCTACATATATTTTAATTTACTTCGTCTATTCTAACGCGTTAATAGATAACATATATATTAAAGATTTATTCTAAATATAAATAAAGAACAGGTTTAAAAATACCACAAAACATGATACCTTAAGCTAAAACTAAAAGCTGTATTAGAAAAATGTTTGCTAAAGGACTTAGTGAGTGTCTACAACTTTTTAATAATATCTTTTTATCCGAGTGATGAGATCCTCTCCGAACCGCTGTTGAGTGACTTGTTTATACCTTCTTAATTGTCAGTTTGTCTGATGAGTTCGTTACATGTTCATTATTCACTCTGCAATCGTCTACGTTTTATGTTCATTGCCGTAGACTTTTTCAAAATATTGTGAAAAATATATTGCATCTCGAAAATTATTGTATTTGGAATAAAGAACGCCAACGACTGGCTCATGAAAAATAAAAAAATTATTTATTAAGTATGACTGGATTGTGACTGAAATAGTGACTGTGACGATATATGATTTCAACAACATGAGAAATGCCGTGCATCTTAATCAATTCTTTGAAAAAAATTGTATACATATGGTATAGTATAGCTTTTGTTAGATCAGAGAAGAAAAGCAATTATAAAAAAAGTAGAGAGGAAAGAAAGTGATAGAAGCGAAATTAATACAACTGAAAAACATAGTGCGTGTATTTTGGTAAGTTGTGGAATATAGATAGCATATTCTGTTGAAAACAAATACCGGGATAGATTGATTAGATTCAAATAACGAGATGTTTATTAATAATTATTATGTTTATACCGACGAAAACAACACCATTTAATTAAATCAAATTTATTAAAATCAATTCAATCAAATAATTTAATAAAATTAAATTCAATAAAATCGAGAACTCGAGCGATACCATTTAGATAGCAATACTTTATTCAAGACAAAATAAAAAGTTGTAGAATCATAATACAACAAATCATCTATCAGGATGGGTTTTACTTAAGTATATTAAATGTTGCTTGCCTAAAATTTTAATTTTTTTTAAATATAAAAGTTCATAGTCTGTGATTTTTAGATATCTTCCTAAGAAATTGTAAAAACTCCAGAGACTATTTCAGAGTTCGGGTTTTTTTTTCAAAATATGATAGCCCGAAATTGTAATAATTTTATAAATCATATTCATCACACACTATAATTACACTAAAGTACTTTCTATGTTGTTCAAATTTAATTGAAAGTATTTTACGTCTGCCTTTGAAACCAAGATTTCATAAGTTTGTGAGGTACTCATATTATTTTCTACTCGATTAACATTTTTAACAATGTCATAGGTCAAACCTAGTAAAGATTATTTTTCAAAATATTTTCGTTTGAAGTATTCGTTTTGTAACAAAATTTAGTAATCTTCGCTCGTCATAAGAATATAAGAATATAGTTTTGTATATATATCTCAAGTCCAGCTCAAACATATATGAATCATTAATATTCAGATCATACTATTTTCTTACATTTAAATTAAATCAAAATTTAAAATCCAAACACAGAATGTATTTTAGTTAAAGCAATCGAAATTATTTTATTTCTTGCCACTGCATTGCACCTCACACCTCGCTAACAAAATAGTTTCATTAACTTAATTGACGCTAAACTTTTTGGAGGGAAACCTCACCAGACGCAATTAAAACAATTAATTTTATTCAAACTGGAATCAACCCAACCAATGTTGGTGAAGCGTTTACCAAAACTTGGTCGTATAGGTTACCAACTATTCACATTAAATTACAGCGCTTCTCTCGCAACTGTTAACCAGTCAATTTCTGGTGGCAGGAATGACTCCATGAGCTTCTCTTCAGTTCAAATATTTAATTTCTAATATATTAATTGCCACAACGAAATATGTTCTTATTTTAAAGTTTCTAATTGTTTCATAAAATAAAAAAATATTCTTCCAGTTTTCCAGTTTTCACATAATTTACTTGGCACCTGCATGCAGCTTTGCACTTTTTAATTAAATTACATTTTGGCTTTGGTAAGGAAAATTCTTAGCTCCCGGTGTTCGCTTCAAAAGTGTGGGTTTCTTGGCTCCGCATATTTGGGATTTGGTTTGCAGGCGGTTTGGTTAGTTTTTAGCTTAAATTAAGCAACAAAAATGTTATTGTGTATTCGAAGAAAACATATTTTGTTGTGGAAATATTAAGTTTTGAGAACGCAATATTTGTTAAAACTTTCAAAGATACAAAATTCAGCAAATATGCACTTTGGCAAAAAAAATCAGAAACCAAAAAAATTACTTGGGGGCAAAACAAAAGTTTTCTCTCAGTTTTTGTTAAATATACTTTTCTGTTGTTATTAATGTATATAATCTTATAAGTTCACATCTTAATAATTAAGAATGAGATTACTATGAAAGAAACTTTATATTCTTAACTTCAATTACACACAGAGCAGTTCATATAATAGAAGTGTACATTGTAACCTAATTTTAAACTTATTTAAATATAAAATCTATATCTTTGTTTTGCAGTAAAAATAAAAAAGGACTCATACACTGTGAGAATATGTGAGTCAAAAGCATTACCTATATGATGCATTTTCTACACTTGCTTATTATATTTACCATATTATTAAAACTAGAATTTACGACATTCTCCCAACAGCCGCTAATGCGGCCAAAAGAGTCCTATTGTACCAAAATCACTTTTAATTACACAAAGCCCTTTAAAGCTTTGGAAACAAAGACCATAACTAAATCTGGAGAAGAGCTCTAAATCTGTACTGGTCACAGAAAGGCCACATCAAACAAGTTTCTTCAAAGAATATGCATAGTATATATACTATATATACAAAGAATGTGCATAGTTGTTTCACCTTCGAGGCATAATCTGCATTTTGAATTAACAGATAATTGAATTTTATGTAGATGATAATTCAGTAATCTTAATTTGGAAACCTTAAAGTACCTTTTGAGTATTTAAGAATGTTTTTGTAGAAGTATGGTTTGATCAGTGCTTTGCTTTATTTAAGTCCTGGGAAGCAAACTATTCTCCTCTTCTTGATTATTTGTTTTGTACTGACCCAGTTTAATTCACAAAAGAGTTACGGCCCCGTAAAAGTAGTTTTTGATGTAGTTCAAGCTAGCTCATCAGCTTATTCATTTCCCAAAACTTCGCTGTGACCCGGAACCCCATGAAAACTTACCTTACTCCGAGCTGCAAGTAACAGTAGTAGCTCGTAGCACTCGAGAATCTGTTTCGATTTGAAAGTGCAAGAAGAATAAGCTTTAAGAGCAGCCTGGCTGTCAGAGAAAATAACAATTCTTGAGTCAGACGATTTTTTAATGATTGATCTGAAGCATAAGTTGATTGCGTGAATTTTAAGTTTGGAAGACACTCGGCCATGTGGTCATTGTCTATGAAATTTTGGTTCAGAACCAGTGATACTTATTGCATACTTATTTATTTACTGAAAGACTACAGTTCTCTCCTCGTGGAGCATAGTGCCTAATATGATATATTAAAAATATTTGAATTTATTGGCTATAAGCGGTTATGTTTTTTATAAGTCTTCGGATTAAATAATTCACTTGTTTGATTCTCGTCTTTCTAACAATTTGATATGTTTACGTAATGACAAGCTTTTTAATATACTTTATAATGAGAGCACAGATAATGACGCACATTTATAAAGATGTACATTTATGGAGATGTGCATTTATGTAGACGTTCATTTATTTGAGATATACATTTATAGAGACGTCTAGTAATTACCAACAATAGTGTTCGAAAATTCAAACATTTAAGACTGTTGTAAGTTGTTAGACTGTGGACAGTCCCATCAGGACACAAAATGAATAATTAATAGTTAGTAAGCACAACATTACTGAACAGCTACTATTGTGTTAGTCAGTTATTTTGCTCAGGAAAAAACATATTTAATACAAAATATGTAATAATATAGTTTATGTATTACACAACACAGTTTAAATAGGTGAATATAATTAAATCCATTCCCTCGTTCTTTACAGAAGAATACGAGTAGATTATTGTAATTACTCCATAAGTTTTCTGGTAAAAATAAAACCACTTAATTTACTAAAGTATGATTATCTATTTGCGAAAGATAGATTACCACTTTATTAGTTATTTTAAAAAGCATTCGGAGCATAAATATATATACATATATATACATCTCTACTTAAGTTAAGTTAATATATTATTAACTTTAATGTGAATGAAATTTACAAATATTTTTGTTTATATTTTATTGTTTCCACAACACGAACTTAGAATAGCCACCCTGGGCAATGCCGTCAAATGTGGCAACTGCAATTACATTTTGATTTAATCTAATTTTATTTTTTATGCCAAAGGACAAACAGGTATCACTCAGCATTAAGGATATCAATATCGATTTATGGAAATATGGTTTATTGTAGGCACGTGTTTTGGTCGAAGTTTGATGTTTCGGTGGTAATTTAAATTATGAACAAAGAAATATATTTAACTTCACTGTTTTTTTTTTTAATATATTTTATATTTAAATGTACCTTCAATTTCAATGGAACAGAGAAAAAGATAATGTTTATAAAAATAATTTTCTTCAAAATACAGCATTTTATTTCGATACAAATAATAATCCCAATGAATTTGGGTGTTTAAAATTTTATAAAAATGGTCTTCTTAATACCAGGGAGCTAAATGAGATATCTTGATATCTTTGTTGTGAAAACTGTTTAGCATGTCTATAATTTAGTAGAATTTCCAAAAAATGCAGAATAAAGGACTTAAAGGATTGCTAAGTACACACAATTTTTTGTGTCTTTATCTCTATTCAAAAAATGATTACTAATTCATATGGTGACTTTATATTATCATATGTAACGATTAAAAGCGATTTGTCAACTTTTTTTGATGCCCCAAAGATACTGTACATCCAGGACGCTAAATGAAACAACACCTCAGATTTGAGCGAAATTCTTGATTTTGGACAAGTCTCTGAAGCGTGAGACTACTGATATAGTAAGTTTAACTGACCACCTATATAGCATTTTGTTAGAATAAATCTCATGTACTATTTGGTAGCTATAGTCACCCACAGTGGTTCAAACCCATAATTTTTCAAAGCAATTTATATAAATTATTGCATCGATTTATAGCTATAAAATATAAAAGTATCACAATATTTTTCGAAAACGAAACAACAGTAGAAACAATGGTTTACTCCTAATACTCGTAAATAAATTCGAAAGAAATGAATATTGTTTTATAAGTTTAATATTAAATAATGAAATTATTGATACATTGAATAGCTTTGAGGGCGATAGTTGGATGAATATAGTACTAATTATCTTAAAGACACTAGTTTTGATAGGAAATAACAGTTCAACGAATTTAAATAGAATTATCACTGCAGCAGGCAGTCTGAAAGATTATAACTCCGGCTTATCATTCTGACTTACGTTCCGAACAATTAAAACCATTTATCTTTGTTAAAATAGTATTATGATATATATCTTTTAGTATTATTTATTTTATCGTTTTTCATTATACATATTGTCAAAATTTGTAATAGTATTTTAATTAATTGAATTTTTGGCTGACCATACAGCTGTTTCAAGTATTGCCAAAAACCCATTATCAGTCGTCTTGGAAATAATTCTTGTATTTAATTATTCATGTCTGCAACTACCAGGAATCGAACACATGTCCTGTCAAATTTGAAATATTTTACTTTACTTCATTATATTTTATTTTATTTTGTTTTATTTTATTTTATTTTATTTTATTTTATTTTATTTTATTTTATTTTATTTTATTTTACTTTATTTTATTTTATTTTATTTTATTTTATTTTGAATTATTGTATCTTATTATATTTTATTTTAGTTATTTTATTTTATTTTACTTTTTTTAATTTATTTTTATTTTGCATTATTTCCTTTTAGCTTGTTTTATTTTATTTTATGTTATATTATTTGATTTTATTTAAAAAATAATATATTATTTTTTTTTATAGTTTTGATGATGTACATTAATTTAAGTTTTGTTTATTAAATTAGTCTATTTTTATTAGACTATTTTTATAACGTTAATATGTATTTGGGTATCGTTGGCAATATCTACAATTTTATTAATTGTATTAGAGCCTCTCTAATATTTTATCATTTTGTGTCTAATTACTTTTATCCAGTACACATGACCTTTCAATTGAAAGAATATTCCTACGTTAAAAGGATATGAAATGATAATGTTGACATGCACATTTATTTTAGTATTTATACTTAGTTTGTAATATACATACAATACACTTCATATTTGTTAACCTATTATTAATATATAAATGCAATTATAATTGCATTCATTCGGGATTTTTAATATATATAAGTCAGTGGGCTACTGAACAGTTTATAAATGCTTTTAAAAAATTAACGTAAATTAACAACTTTCATAGAAAAGTTTATAAATTCATTTTATAATTACAATTTCCTTTAGATTATTTACTGAAGCTTTTATATTTTCCATTAGAGACCGTTCTTAATGTCAGTTTATTTTATAAATCCAGTAAAATTGTAGTAAACCAGTAATTTAATTCATTTTGTCCGCCTACTTCTGCCTCAAAAAACTGAAGTGAAGTCCGCGTTAAGGTGAAGGAAAATAGAAAAGTTTATTAAAGTTTTCTCAACAACGCCCATAAATACTTTCACTTCTCGAGAAGTTTGCCTTCATATTTCAAAAGTATTTCAAATCAACTCACAATTAACTATAACAAAACAATCACCTCAGCAAGAATTACTAAATCGAATTACGAGGGGAGATATCACAAAAATGTATGAATGATGCACAGCAGCATACAGAAGATGCCTTTGAGTATGCAGCATATGTGAGTCTGGTCCTGTCAACAGATTTTACTGCATATGCGGCAGAATAAAGATTGGTTCAGAAACGCGTTAGTTACAATTCCAACAAGGCAATTTGCTTCTGTTCTTGCCACTCTTTTACTATGATGACTTATTTCATGATGTACTCGTATAGATTCATGTGCTCGTATGTATATTTTCTTGCAGTATTTCTCTACTTAAACCGAACACAATGGAACATCAGCGAAGTATTGACTTAAGTGCCATAAAATTTTTACTTACATGGGTTAAGCAGGCATGCAACATGGCCATAAAATAGGAAACGCCAAAAAGTAGTACAAAAAAAAACCCGGTAAAAGTTATAAAAGCATGGGATGAAAGTATTTCTTACAACCGGTAGGTACGCTCCTTGGGTTGGCGGAATATCGTGCAACAAATTGTTGTTGCGGATGTGTTTGCATGGGCTTAGCTCGGCCTTAGCTGCACAGAGGATAACCTGATAACAATAACTCGTAAAGTAAGATTGCGGAAGTAAACTTTAGGCAAATAGATAAGGATAAAAGGAATATTTAAATTGACACAAGTGAATGCGATATTAAAGTATTTATTTTCAAATATTAAAATTCATAAGCAGCGAGGAAACGAGCCAGGAACTGAATTATAACAGGAAACAGTAATGGTAGTAAAAAGTATGAAAAAAGAGACTTTATACGTAATACAAATAATACGACGATAAAAATAATATGTAAATACACTATAAAATATTTATTTATTAACGTTAAAAATGATATTAAACTATAAATTTTCATAAAAATTTAAAAACTGTAGAATTAACTGTAGTAGGGGATCCCACTAAAATTCGTTATTAAAAATAATGTTATTTTTTTTCTAAGAAGCATTTAATACAAAGAATCGGGATAGGGCAGAATCTTCTTTTCATACAATGAATTGCAATAATATTTGTTATTATTCAACAATTAAATTATTCTGAACTAGAACATCAAGTACTGATACTAAGTCCAGCAAGTTACTGCTATATCTTTTACAAATTTATATAGTAATGGGATATCGAAATATCACAAGTATGAGTTGATTAAAGCACTCTTTGTTTATTAGAAATTAAACAGACCCATGTACTGTATCAACAATAATACCATGACGAGAAAATTAAATTATTTTAGCAGTTAATGTAATCTAGCATAGGTGATGTGGGATATATCGGCGATTCTAAGGATCCACTTAGGCTTATTGGTTGATTGTGTTTCTAAGGCAAATATTTTTCAAAGGGAGGTCACGGAGGTGACCAAAACTTTTAAAACCAGAAACTGCTAATATAGTCAATCACGTGGCATATACGCGTGTTAGTAACAAAGCAGTTCTAAAGCACTTCCATTATCTTTTCCACAGCTACGACAAGGATAAATAAACGCTGGAATTAATCTTCTAACGTGTTTCTCTAATTCGCTGTGAGAGTGCTATAGTTTTTCTTAATAGAACGTGAATAACTTGCTCGCACAGAAATAATTCAACAAATGTTTGCATGATGTCAACGATATATCCAGATAATTTAGGTATTCTGAAAGATAACTTAAAACCACGCATCTGGCCAGCTCTTCTTTGTAAGCTACCAATACATCTATCTGAATGATACATGCATAAAATATAAAAGAAAAAGGGATATAAAAATATCATTGCTAACGATATTATATTTATTCGGAAATTGGTCTAGTGTCAATATATTATAGTACACATTTCCATTGTACATAACGAATATTCTGCAACGGAGCACAATCCTGATGTTTACTCAAACATTATTTTACTTAAGTCTTAGTAAAGACAATTTTATAATATTTATACTTTATTGGTAATGGATTAAAAACATGATGCAAAGTAGAAATAAAATAATATAGTAAAATAAACTATTAAAAATCTGTAACAAAAATAACAAAAGTCTTTTATTAAAGTTCGGAAAGCTTTCTTAAAAATTTTAAATTAAATAAATTGAACTAAAGAAAATAAATAATAAAAATATAGTATTAATGTGATTGCCTTGTAAGCATCAAATATTCAAATTTTACCAAAACCCACTTTATGCGTTTTCTTGTAGAGCCCATACTAACTTTAATCACAGCTTTACAAATCTCAGTTATTTAAGTATAGAAGAGCCAACCGCATCATTAAACCATGTAACTTGTAGTTGCCGGAACTTCAATGTAATTATCTAGACCTGCAACTAGATATTCAATATTATATTAATATTATGCACTATATAGTGTTCTTACTACAATGTAAATATATTGTAATATATTTATATATAGAGTTCTTATAGAGTTACCATGTTCACTTCTATATAAAAAAAGTGCTGTTATACAACATAATAATGTTCTTTATACATTTTTTTAGGTTTTTACTTATATAAAATTTTGAATAGATGTACACAAGATTTCTTTATTATATCTTTTTATTAGATAGTTTTTCATCTTGAAGTTCCATTCCATATTGTAAAATAATTGCATTTTACAAATTGTTGCACAATTTATGTAATCAGCATAATTTTGGTATCAACTGTTTTGGAGTGTTTCTCCAAGTCTGATTTCTTTAATGTAAAAAAGGTACGCTCTATGTACCTTTTCTAGTCTTGAATCTTTATGATCCATGAAATATCCTCTTAGGTGTTTCTTTCGCTTGTGCATCATTGCCGGGCATTCCCCAAGCACATGGTATGCAGTTTCTCTCTCTTCTCTACAGTATCTGCAGTCTGAGTTGGATTGAATTCCTGATAGCTGATATTCAATAGGTGATTATTCAATCTACAGTGACCGATCAATAATCCCGTAATAATTCATAGGTTGTTTTTTGATTGTGCTATGCAATCTTTGAAGCGTTTTAGGTTGTAAGTCCCTAACAACGTTTTATATTGTGACAGTTCTGGTAATCTTTCGTTCTCTTTCTTTTTCCTCTGCACCATTCATAAGAATAGATAAAGTTTCTTTGCCTAGACCACGGAATGGTTCTGGGCCTATCATTCTGGAGGCTGCGCCTCTTCTTGCAAGTTTGTCTGCCGTTTCAATGCCTTGCATACCAGCTTGGCTGATTGTTCCAGCCAAGTATGTTCAGTTTGTCAATGTATTCCCATACCAGTTTAGATGATACCTGGTGCCATTATAGCTGTGCTGTGAGTGCCATTATAGCTGCATCTATCTACTGGCGCATCTATCTATCGTGTATATTTCCACTTGAAAGATAGTTGCATTGTTTCCCAGTGCTTCCCAATATATGATATATAATATGTTATATTATTTCGAAAAATGTTTGCCTTGTAATATAATTTAGAATACATTTCTATTTGTATTTAACATAAATGCTGCAAAAGAGCTACATTAACTTGATGATTCCGCCTTAAGTGTATGTAAAAGATACAAGATTCAAAATAGAAATAAAATATTAAAATAAAATAAATTCAAAACAAAAATCATAAAATGTTCATCAAAATTTAGAGTGTTTTTTGGGAAACTCAGGATCAATAAAAATTTAATTATAAAAAAATAAATAATAAATATATTAGACTATTGATGTGATTCAATGAATGCTATCAAAATAAGTCAATTTTTTTAACGTTGAAGTACACTATTAACCCATTTTCTCCTTCCATTTCCTAATGATCTCATTGAGAATTGCTAAAAGAACTTTTAAAGAACTTAATTAAAAAATTAAAAATTGTCTAAAAAGAATAAAGAAAATTACGTATATTATATGGTATATGTATAAGCGAAAAATTTTATTTGATATTTCTTTTGCTATCAAAATAAATCCATATTCTTGACGTTGACCAACACTATTATCCTATTTTCCTACATTTTCTGATGACCTCATTATATGATATATGAACTTTAGAAGCACTAAATTAACAAAATTACAATTCGTCTTATAAGGGTAAGAATATTATATATATTATATGATATTCTCCAATATTTAATATTAGAATTATTAATATTGAATATTTCTTCATGTATATTTTGATTTACAATTACTTATATTTCCAATAAGTCTTTCATAAGTGTTATTTCATAAATCTGTTTCAAAAAAATTTTGCTCACGAATTATTTAATTTATTTTATAATGAAATACATAAAGTATTATTTAATAAAACTTTATTTTATGTAAAAGCAACAAATAAAAAATTTAAAATAATAGAAAGAAATCAAAAAGAAATTGGGTGAAACAATGAAATTATATTTATTTCAACATTAAAAATTGGATGAGGTTCTCAATACATATGCAGGACATTTTCTCTCGATTTAAGTAAAAAGCGTCCATAATCGTTTTAAATTTTCCAATCCGATTTCATATTGGTCACTGCTTTTATATTTTTTAAAATATTTTTCCACAATTTTGTGCGGAATGCACAACATGAAATGCTAACAAGCCTTTGGCAAACAATACTCCTTTTTCGATTCTGGCTTAAACATAGCCCGTGGTCATCCATGGCCATCCATGGCCATTCGAGCAATTCGTGCTAGAATTGTGTTAAGCGAGTATCTGTTGTTATTGGTATTTTGTAAAAACAGTACCAACAGCAACAAAAGATAACATATATGTATAACATATATATCTATATATATATATAGATATTATGTATATTGTGTGTGCGACATCTGTTTATGAATTGCCAAAGCACATGAGCAATCAGCAAATGCAATTTAAAGTGAGTCAATACGTTGCGACAATGGCGTTGGACTAAAGGAAATCCTTTTTGCTGTTTACATTGCACATTGAACAGATTTTTTCGATAAGAAAATATATTTCATTTTTACTTGCACTTTGAAAACAAAATAAATTGTGGCAACTTTATCTGTGCAAGTGTTTGTAATTGTACACTTCGGCCAGTGAAAAGGTTAAGCGGTCGCCTATATGTCGAACCCATACGTTGCAGGATATGAGTTCATGCAACAAAATTGGACAGTGCTCGAGACACAATAAGGCGGGCAGACGTGAGTGATTGAGGCCAACGAAATGAAGAACATTTTGTTGGTAATGAACGGATAATAGCCTAAGGTATTTTCATTCAAAATATTTTTCAATCATTTTCTCTTGTAGTTGCATTATACAATATGTCAAAACAATTCTGAGTTAAGTGGACTTTTGAGGTAAATTTCAAATTAAGTTTGATGGTTTGTATGCGAAAAAGTCGCACAGTTTAAAGTATTTTGTAATTTACTAATAATATTTACTAATAAGTGTTGGAGATATGAATCGAATTCTGCTAGAAAACAATAATTTATGATAAAAAATTTTTATTATTAAAAGGGTTCAAACAGTAATGAAGAAACAGCAACAAAAATTTTATTAATTTATTGAAATTTAGCTGATCGTAAAACGCTGTTTCAAGTATTGCCAAATACTCATCAAAAATTTTTATTATTAAAAGGGTTTAAAGATTAATAAAAAAACAGCAACAAAAATTTTATTAATTTATTGAAATTTGGGTGATCGGAAAACGCTGTTTCAAGTATTGCCAAGTACTCATCATCAGTGATTTTAGGAAATATTCGAACCACAAACTAATTAAATAGAAGTTGGGCTATTTCCTAAGATAGAACTTAGATAATTATTGAGACAGTCTGACTTCCATAAGGGACAAATTTATGGCAAAGTTAACAATAGTAAAACTTCCAAGAGGAAAATAATTAACTTATTCCAAAATATTATTTTCAAAGATTTTTTCACATTTAAATTTTTCATATTTTTCATGTAAGACTATATTTCTGACCGATATTAGATAGTTGATATTGAATTAGCATAACAACTTTCGCCTACTATATCACGAAATATAACGCAATGCATATATATTTTTTTCTTTTATCTGTCAGTTTTTTTTAAGCTAATAGACGACTGAAATTTTTGTGCATCCATTTGGATGAACTTTGAATAATAATGAAATTGATTGACTCTCCCATATGGCGCCAATGCAAAATTTTTCCCAAAAATGAGATTTATTTTTCCATATGTATGTGTATTGTATTTGACAGAAAAAAGTTTTTAAATATAGGAAAAATATACATTTTAGACACAAAAATTAAATATTTATTTTGATTTAAACTATTTATGAGTAAAGCATATAATCTCTAAAAAAAAAATTTTTTTTGTATTAAATTTCACATTTCTTCTATTTAATTATAATGTTTTTTAAAATTATTGTGAATCGTTATATATAATATGAATACACTTTTATTATGTTGAAGCTATTTGAGCCAGTTCACTTGAGCATTTTTACTCTCGATTAACTGCGAGGTATCTTCGTAACCCCTCCTTACGCCTTGACTGGATTATTGTTTATCACTTCATCAGACTAAGCAATAATTGAGCACAGTCTTTTATATCTAAACTATTTGCTGTGAGTCACATAATTCTTATGTGTCCGTTTCCTACTAACATACAGTGTATTTCATTGCAATTACGGTTTAAGTAGTATATAAATTTCCAACTTTAAAATTGGAATGCACTGTTAAGTGTGGAAACTTTGTCAGGAGTTTAACGTCAAAACTTTTCAATTTTAAAATTCTAATATTCTTTCAAGTGACTTAACTTCATTAGGAGTTTAACATGAAATGTCAGCAATAATAAGTTCCAGATTGAAAATTAAATGCATTGATAAAATAAATACCTATAAACGGAATCATATTAATTAAAATACTGTGATTTACAAATAACTAAGCAAAATTAATAGTTTTTGCAAAGTTTAACTAGGATTTGCAAAGTATTCCGGCACTTTGACCACACCAGTTATTTGAGATACTCCATTACTTCTTACACCACTCTGCTTCTAAAAACAAAACTAAAATTGTTGTTTGTTGAATTTTTACAACATGAAGTAATAAAATCTTAGTACTGGATTAGGTTACTTTGTTCGTCATTTTAACTTATCAACTCACTTAAATTATACACTGTTAGAAATATCGTTTGGAAATTATAGAAAATTTATTGAAACTGACAACAAATGTATTTAAAAGTCATAAAAGCTATATTAACTATATTTTCATATTTTTATACTCGAAGTGGTTATATCTAACAGAGAAGAAAGAGATAGAAAGAGAGAGAGAAAGAAGAGAGAAAGAATTAGAGTTTACTGTCCATTGTGATATTTTATTACCAGGGACCTGAGAAATAATAAATAAATTTGTTTTATGTTATATTTTTCAAAATTAGTACAAAATTATTTGCGCATATATAAATATAAGAAATAAATGCAAGACTACTGATAATGGGCATTTGGCAATACTCTAAACAGCTGTTTGATCAAATAAAAACTCAATTAACAAAAATTATTTGAGTAATAGGCTATAATTGCTGTGGGCTTAATTTTACCTATTTGACATGGGACCAATATCCCGCTTCCAAGGTAATCGAGTCTACGTCTTGTCATCGCTGGGCAGTTGCATAGAATATGTTCTGATGTTTCCTTCTCCTCATGACAGAGTCGACAGGAGTCACTTTTTACCATACCTATTATCTTCATGTGGTAATTAAGACTACAAACAAAGTCTACAAATATTAATAAAAAATTTTGTTGTTACAATTTATTACTGTTCGCAACCTCTCTGTTAAATACAATAGTTTCTATTAAGTTAAATAGTCACTAATAATTATTATTATAAAAATAATTATTATTTGCGTTTTTCTTTTCCAAGTACAAATAATTTGTGCAATCTGCTTTTTATTTTAAAACGTAAAATAATTATTTTTTTTTCAAGCAATAATGAAACTCTATGTGTGCAACTTATTTTTGAAAATCAAATATGACTCGCAAGATGGGTTTAAAATTCTTAAGCAAAGTAGAATAAAAATAAAAATAAAATAAAAAATTTTATAAGATAAATTATTACTGATTTCTCTCTTAATAGTGAATAATTTGTATACATATAGTATTCTATATTACATGTCTAGGAATTGCAAGTGATTTAAGAAAATGTCATTACTTAACAAAGAGTCATTAGTGCAGAACAAATAAATCGCATCAACACTAATTTCTAATAATTTTTTTCTTCTGTTTTTTCATTACAGATATTCAAACGCCTTAACAGTAGATTTACTCTTAAAAGATGAAAAATCTTTCCAAATGAACTTAAGAAGTGCACACTTTAAGCTGCACACATCCGAAGTGCCAGAATAAAATAAACAATAAAGCCACAAGCGGAAATTGCACTACTCAATTCAAATTAAAACCCACATTCCCAGCAATAGCAATAAAAACAATAACAAAAATAAACAAAAAACTACTTCTATTACTATTACTGGTACTGTTACTTCCAATAGAGCCAGCCACAAAGTGGGGGACTTACATTTTATGATATCACAAATCAACAACAACTGCTGAACTAACTTAAACAAATACCAAAAATAACAAAAGCCAAGATAGTAAAAGTTTCCAAAGTCAGCAAAGAGAATGAGAACCGGAAATAAAAATAAAAATAAAATTGTTCTTATACTGAGCACACCACAACAACACCAACAACAACAGCAACAACAACAACAGCAACATCGACCCCAAGAGCAGGAGCAGCAACATAATTGAATGGCAATTCAAGTGCTGCAAATAATAATGACAAATAATAAACAAAACATTTGTTGGAACATAAACAGTGACAGTAATAAAGATAACTACAACAGCAACAACAACAACAATTATAATAACAACATCAGCAAGAAAGATAACAACAAAGATAACAACAACAGTAACAAGAGTGACAACAATCAAATTAATCCTGATAACGAAATTTGTATGAAGTGCGACAGCAGCAGCACAAATTGCCAACATCAGCTAAAAGGAAATCATAATTACCAGCAACTTCAATTGCAGGAGCTAGAATATCAGCAATTTGAACGACAGCAACGCAACAGCAACAGCAACAGCAACAACAACAGCAACAAAGAACAACGGCACGACCAGCAGAAACATTTGCTTAGAAAAAGAAAAACTGGGTCCCCAGTGATGGAGCCGATGACGATAATTGCAAACGTCAACGAAACGTAAAATAAGTCAAATCAAAAAGTACAAAATTTAATTAGTTTACCAAAACGACAACAAAATCAGCAGCAATAAAACGCCGTGGCAACAACAGGACCAGTGAACCAGCGAACCAGCGAACCAGGGAGCAACCCAAAAACAACGACGGAAAAAAACTACAAAAACTGAAAAAACTGCAAAAATTGCAAAAATAGCGTCGCTGGAACATGTGTCCTTTGGTTCGTTGCATTCGTAATAGAAAAATTGAGCGCCTGCCATATTGAATTGTTGGAACCGTTAATGCAATTTTAATACCGAGCGGAAATTTCAAACGGAAATTAACAAAGCCATGTTTGTTTATAAGGTTAGTTGCACTAGTTATGCGGAATAAGCGATGAAAACGCGAATTTAGACAAACGAAAAGACGAGCGCGATTAAATTTATAAAATATTCATTAAAATAAAAATTTAAAAAAAATTTAAAATTAAATAAAAAAATGATATAATATTAAATAGAAAAGTGAATGCGCCTTCCATTAGAAGAAAAACATATGCGCTTTAAATACGCTCCAATGCAAGATTAAAGATTAAGCCTGAAACTCCTCGTTCAAGTGTGGAAAATACACGGTGAAATCAAATCCTATGACATTATTAATCAAACAAACGTATCAAACAAACAAACAAATTCGATAGAAATAGAAAATAAAAAACGTTGGTCCACGTTTAATGAAAAAATGTGTTGCCTGTGATATGCCCCCAAGCAAACACGGCTATCAATCATTTTTTTCACGAACGAACACGGAAGACCGACAGTTTTCGTTGGTGAATTCAGAGTAAAAAAATTTTAATAAAAATATGTTAAAGGCGCTTAAAGGCTTAACTCAGTGCAAAACAACAGTTGAAGACTTGCAGAAATAAATTGATAAATTTACAAAAAAAAAAAAATCTATAATATATTTTACTAATTAATCAATAATTTAATTAAATAAAAATTTAAAAAATTGCATAAATTCATCAGATAAATATAAAATATAATTTATAAACTTCAATAAAGGATTCGAAAGTAGCTTGAAGCAGAAAGCAAGCGAAAGAGAGAGGGCGGGAGTGGACGTATAGCTGATGTTGGCGCTTGTGCGCCTGTTGTTGTTTGTGTGGTTTTTTTTTTGATTTGAATTGAGTTAAGTTCCGAAAAAATTTCATTAAAAATTGTTGCTGTTGTCGGTCCTACAAATTGCAAAGTCAACAAATTGAATTGCAAGAAATTCCATTTTTACTTTTTCACAAATTCCATTTTTATTTTCGATTCATATACTGATGACTGCCGCTAAAAGACGCGCAAGCAGTGGCGCAACAATCAACAGTGCGAATGAGCAACATTACCAACAGCAAAATGAACAACAACAATACCAACAGCAACACCAACACCAACACCAACACCAGCACCAACTTCAACATCATCAACAACAACCACAAACATTACGAGACTGCTCAGTAAAATTACCGCTGGATATTCTGTAAGTAGCACATATTATATCTAGTAGATATATATAAAAATGGCGTTAGTACACTGCAAAAAAAATATATAGGTATACTCGTTTGTATATGAACTCACGTAAAGTTTTGTTCGCTTATTAGTTTTTTGTACTAAGAGTGAAAAAAGTAAAGTTCATTTTAAGAATTTCAGGATTTTCATTTTGCGGATTAGCATATGTTTTTACTCATCTGTTTGCCGCAGTTTGTTAAAATTTTAAGCTTCTCCGGTACGTCATAACACATGCAGAGCACGTTCCTTACATTATTCCATATTGCATTTCCAGCAAATGCAAATGCGATTCTGCATGAGAAGCAAAATTTAGAACAAAACATAAGAAAAATATAGAGCTAATCTACTACATTTGTGTGAAAGATTTTTTTTGTCAATAATTCAACTTCTTTTTTTTTCTGTACTGCCATAACTATATATAAATCATCTAAGAGTTTGGATCATTTAGTTGAAATATGGTACATACATAGTAACAAATCAGTATTACCTTTTTTTTTGTTAAGAAATTTAATAAGTTCATCTGAAACATCTGAATATTTCATATCTTAAGTCGTAATATATGTATGTTATAATGCAGTGCTATGATGGTAATTGAAAAATTCTATATCTGACGTAAACGTGACTCGAAAAGTTGAGAAATAACAAAGTTCCCGCTGCAGTGGAATAGAAATACATGCGACAAATACTAAAAAGTGGGTCTAGAGTAGAGTGAGCCGAGGCTATATATAGATATTAGTTCTAAATATGTTTCCTCTGCTGCTCAAAAAAAAATATGGATCAATTGAGCCAATATGCTGTTGCATGAGCATAGCCAATTGCTGAATATCGCGTAACTGACAGTCTGCCCTACATACCACTATCTAATCTAACAGCAGTCACTAGCCGGTATGCAAGTGTTAGATCATTTATCGAATAATCAGCATAGGTTGTGGGGAATACATAAATAAGTCAAAGAGAAGGTAGGAACTCTGTAGAAACCTTTAAGCTACGAAAGAATAAAAGTGTCTAGTTGTACTAACTCAGAAATATCTCAACATAAGACTTGTAATGAACCCTTTTCTGTGATTCGTTCATAGCTGGAGTTAACTTAGCCAAGGTCCTAACAAGAAAATTTATTTGATGAGACCTTGGCACTTCCAACAACTGAACTGATCAGAACTGAAGCTGACAAGATATAATACAGACACACGTGACTCAACACACTCTTCTCTGTTCACTGTTAGAGTGTCTAGGGGTCGGAGACGATAGGTTACTGTTGAAGCCACCTACAGTTTCCGACACTATAGTATAGGTGCATGTAACTGTTAAAACTACGTGTGTTACATTTCGTGCAACCTAGATTCAGTCTCTGTTAAAGCCCTGAATCTTGGTTACCTGATCAAGCTTCAGATCAGGAATTCTTAAGGATGCATAAATGAAAGAAGTACGCTAAATGTCTTAAATAGGCATTTCATATCGCATGAAGAATTAAAATTGTGTTACGTACATTTAATACTAGAACTTATAGAGTAAGTTGGACTTGTCAATGAAAGTCAAGTGCATATTCTAAGGTAATGAGGGGTGCATAATAGATCTCTTGGTTGTAGTGCAAATCTTTCAATATAATAATAATAATAATTTGACATCATTTCGGCTGTTATAGATCCACATTCGCAACCACTAGATATAGATACTAGGTAATGATGTTTTAAGAATGACATTCAAGTTCTCTTTCTACTCGATCTTCTTCTATTCATTAAAGAAACTAAAAAATTCGAGTAAAACTAGCATAATCTGTTTTAGATAATAAATTTTGTTTTTGGGTTCGGACACATTGATCAACTGATTTAGCGTTATTCAGCTCAGCACTCCAAAAAAAAAAAAAATGTGGACGTTAGATGAATCCATTAGTGTACTTTTCAACTTATCAATATTTGTAAAAATGAAGCTATATATAACTCTATCATGCTTTATAATATATATAAATACCAGCATAAATATATATGCTATAGCATAAGTATTCGCATTCTGTTGCAGTTGTTTTCTTAATTTATGTAAAGATCATTCGAATTATTATATGATAGAGATTATTTAGTGGTATATGGGTTCAACATTAAAACTGTAAAAAATTACTGGTTCCTCCTATACGTGGTTTTGTGTGCAGTGTGTTTAGGTGAATACAGAGACGATTGCTATATGAATATCAATAAATCAAATAATAATTTTGAAGTTAATTTTTCATAGTGCAGAAGAGATTATAACTTATTGGATCGCAGTATCGACTCTTGGAATGTAAATTATATATTGAAGTTTTAGTAAATCCTAAACTATGGATTTTGTTTTGTGTTTGGAAATAGTTCGTACTAACTGCTTACTAAGCTCTTCCAAACTAAATTATTTAAACGAATTATGTCTTATCTAAACACATTACATCATTCAACCAAGTCAACATATTTTAAAATAACTTACATTGGGTGTAACTTGTAGTTGTTGGGAACTTTACGATAATTACCTTGATCCACAACTAAAAATTTAATATTATATTAAAATTAAATAGAGAATAGTGTCAATACTACAACATTTCAGATATAAATATCATTCGTTATATAGTTATCATGTACACTATCATACAAGAAAGTGCTGTTATACAATACAATCCTATTAATTCTAAATGTGTGCATTTTTTAGGATTTTAGAAAGTTTGTTTGAACCCTTTTTTCTTCCATAGATCACAATTTAAAAAATTTACATAAATTTATTTTTGTAATTTCTTTTAAGACAGTTTTTCATCTTAAAGTTGCAATCTAAATTAAAAAATATGTATCTTCAATTTAGGAATTGCTGCATAGTTTATATTATACAATCAGAATAATTTTGGTAACATCTGATACTCCACTAAAACAATGTTGATACAAATAACGAGTATTAAGATATTTTCAATCTCATGACACCTTTTAATAACTGATTAAATGATATAATTGTTGTAAGTGATATAAAATGATAAGGTTGATTGCTTTCGGTGGCAGGGCATTAGATAACTTCCATGTACCTTAATTAGCGATTTTTCTCCGTTTTGCTACCATATTCCTCGCAAGATTCCTAAAGACTAACTCCATTTAGCCGAATTTAAAAAATTTAGGTCTTTCGTTTTCACCGATGAACAGTCTGATAAACTATCAAAGAAGTATCTTCCTAAGAACCTGTATTTTCTGGACACCAAAGCTGGGCATTTATAGAGAAAATGCACCTATTATGGTTTCTTATTCCTGCGGGTTTCCACAACTTCTGTAGTGAGGATTATGCGGAATGTGCAGTTCTTCTGCTTGGGTTCTTATATACCAATGACCAGAAAGAACTGCAATAAGCCTTGCAGTGTTCACGCGGTATACCATATGTTTATGCTGTGTATCTTCAATTCTAATAGATCATAGTGATAAAATACATGCAACCTTGGAATTTTTATCCAACATTTGAATATGAATTGTTGTCTCAACTAAGACAAAGATTCTAATTACTTAACTCATTTGTTGGCATAAAACACAACATTAAATCATTATCGGTTCTTGACCACACATAGAGAGGCATAGGATCTCTTAACACTTTTTAATCGTATGCGATTTCGTGCTTAAAGTTTCACCTCATTTTAATACCGTCCTTTTTTTTCTACCACCTCTCAATCATATTATTAATGGACAGTACCTTAATGCTTTTAAGGCAAAATTCGATTTAGTGCTAAACGGAAAATAAAAAGCGAGACTCACTCTTTTCTTCTCGCAACGCAACGTGCTTAAACTCTTCAAAAACAGAATTTAGTTTTATTTTTCTTAAGGCTTTCTTTTATTAATACATTCTATAAAATATATTTCTATATATATAGGAAGATATATAAACGTATAATTATTATATAGGATTATAGTTTAAAAATATATATATATGTTATATATGCACAACCGGGTTTTATAAGCAGTCTCACTACTATCCTGTTATTCCCCTTTTTAGTAGATAGAGTGTATCGAAGATCACAGTTTATAACTTAAACTTAACAAAACCACCTCTTAGAAAAAAATTGTAAATGGTGTCGCCAGTAGATAGGGTGTATGGAAGACCACAGTTTATGACTTAAACCCCACAAAACCATCTCTTAGAAAAAAAATTGTAAATGGTGTCGCCAGTAGATAGGGTGTATGAAAGACCACAGTTTATGACTTAAACCCCATAAAACCATTTTTAAGAAAAAAATTGTGTGTATCGAAACCTACAATTTATGATTTCAACTCAATTTTCTTAAAGTCAAATTTTAATTGGTATTACTTGAAGATCAAAAAAGTATCAAAGACCAAAATCTTTTTGAGTAACCAAAGAAAAAATTTAAATCATAGTGGGTTTAACGTAGCTTACTTCATTTAAGTCATAGAGCAAGAAAAGGAGTAGGCCAAAGATGCAGATAAAATTTACTGAAAGGAATGGTCGTACCGTTTTATACTTCTTCACTATTCTGAATAAGTAATGCTTGCAGTGCTTTAGCAAGAACTCAGGAAATCATACAATTCCAATACATATCGTTCATCGACATAATTTACCGATAATTTGTATGGCGGTGTTAATTGCCATAAGTGAATAAAAGAATTACTGTACTGAATAAGTTGGGAAATATTTCTGCTCATATTCGATCTTTATAACTCAATTCTGGTTTACTTTTTTCTGGTTGTCTTACTCGGACACAGAATAACATTTGCGAACGTTTTTATAAAATTAATAATGGCGCATTGCGTAAAGATGTCGAGCAGCAATTTTCGCTTTAATGGCGTTAAAATGCTTTTATTTTAAAATGAAAGCGTCAACCAACGCAGTTTTGTGTAATATTTTCACTGGAATAAAATTTAATGAAAACCGCAAATGGAGCACGTATGGCAATTCAATAAAATTTATATTTTCCAATAAAATTGTGTCAATGGTACTATGCAGTGGGTGTGGCAGTAAATTGTTAATTCATAACCAAAACTCCGGCGAAAGCGTTGGCACGGAATGTGGAAAAGCTGCTCTTAAAATAAATTTCGGGGCAGTACGTGGGCTTTCAACTTTAACGGAAAATGCATAAAATTTTAAATCAACACAAACTCAAGGCATAAACAGTTTGATTTAGTGATTTTGTTTGTTCTAAATGAAGTATTTTTGGGCGAAATTCCAATAGTCTCGGTGTATTCTATTGAGACTTTCTATATGTATTAGTCCTTGCAAATTTTATTTAGACTACCACAACTTAAATTCTAATATTTTTCAAAAATTAATTTGTATTAAATTTAAAAAAAATCTAATTAATTAATTTAATTATTCTACAGCTGGTTTATGATTTCGTTCTAATATAAACACAGCAAGTGAATTTGGTAATGAACTTTCACAGTAAATTAACAAAACTGCAGAAAAATGTACGAACATAAAAGTCAAGTACGGCTTTGGATCAGTTGTTTAAGGTACGCTGCCTCTGAGCTTTACATTTGGCAGGACCTAAGTTCGATTCCTGGTACTTGCATTCGCAAAAATAATTATTTATGAATAATTAAATACAAAAATTATTTCCAAGACCCGTGATGATGGGTATTTTATGATGATGATGGGTAAAATGAATTTTTGTTGTTGTAGTTTAACACTGTTCAAAAAAAATGTCTTTAAAAATATATAATTAATTAATTTAATTATTGTCTAGTTGGCTTATGGTTTCGTTTTAATATAACACAGCAAGTAAATTTGTTAATAAAACTTTCACTGAAAAGTAACAACATAAAAAGTCAAGTACGGCATTTTCAATTCAGTTCAGTTGGCGCTGACTCTGAGCTTCAAATTTGGCAGGACACGAGTTCGATTACTGTATTTGCAGTCTGTAGAAAATATCATTAGGATTCCGATCTATAAAGATAATTATAACAATTTTTAATATATTTTTATAAAGTATGTATTATTGTTGTTGGTAATTATTGTTGTTGGCTACTTGTGGATAAACACGATTAGTCATCACGAGTTGTAAGCCTGGCATTTGCAATCCAAAAACAAATTATATACGGACTATAAATTAATTAAATAAAAATTCGATTATTTCCTAAGACCACTGATGAAGAGTACTTGGCAATACTCGTAACAGCGTTGTATGGTCAGTCAAATTTCAGTAAAATTAAAAATAAAATTTTTATGTTTGTCCTTTCTTTTTTTCTTTACTATTCGAATTTTCTAAAAAATTTTTAATATTTTAATTATTAATTTTTATGATTAATATGAATACATAACAAAAATATACAACAAACATACAAATACTTTTCTATAAAATTATTTCATATTTTGCACTTATATATATTAAAATTTCTAAACAAAAATAATTATGTATTCTTCACATACTATGAGTTACTATTATAAAAATGCATGGACGTCCACCACTTTGTTCTATCGTCTATATTATACTAGTTTTTACCAATCATTTCTCTATAGAGGTGGGCCACATTCTCTAGGTCTGTTTTATAGTTCATTTTTTGTTATAAAGTAATTTTATATATGAGATACGTAGCATCTCTAGCGTCATTCTCTTTCCATAATACTTCTCTTCGCATAATACCTCTGCCTGTTCAATACAAGAACTATTTCCGAGACCACTGATGATGAGTATTTGGCAATATTCAAAACAGTTGTATGGTCCGCCATTCATTTAATTAAAATAATATAAAATAAATTTTTGTTGTTATAGTTCACTACTGTTAAATTTCACTCTTTATTAAATTTTTCAATTTTTCAGTCACATAAATAAAATGTTAATGTCTTGAATTTGTAAACAATTTTTTGATATTTGAAATAAGTACAAAAATTACATAATTTGCATTTATAATTTTACAATTTAGTTGAAATGTTCATGCAAGACGGTAATTAAAATTGTTCCCTTTCTCGAGACGCTACACCGTACAGTGTAGTGTGTAAGAAGAAACTATGGCGGGAAACGCAAGGAGTTCCCATTGCCGAAAAGAAAAGGAGTCAGGCAGTTGAGTGCATATTTTAATGGCGTTACATGTTAAAATAAAAATTTTAACGATTTTCAGATGCAAGTTTTTCACACATTAAACGCTTTACTACGTTCCTTTTTGGAAACTATTTACGGTTTTTGGCGACTAACAAAATGTGCCACACGCAATGCCATTGTTATGATAAGGACTCATATATACCGCTCACACACACACACATACACACACACACGAATACATATACAATTGCGCACGTACGTGAATGCTAATATTGTAGCTTAAACAGCTAAGCGCGTCACTGCATTTAAAGCTACACAAGAGCTTGAGCAGGAAACAGGAAACAGAATTTTTGCATAAGCATTTTATTTCAAAAATATCCTTCTGCTCCTTCCTTCTGCTCCTTCTGCTCCACTCGTGGTGCTGACGTTTGCTTTGGAGTTTAGTTTCGTGCTGAACGAGAAACGTGCAGCAGGTGTAAAAGTGTTGCATATTCAAATGGTTTATTTCACACAGAATTTTCCATAACCAAAGGATTTTGGCTATGGAATCTACATATATTCAAAGTAGTTTATGCGTTTATGCTGACTGGAAATGCAAACTATATGATGTCATATTTTGTATCACGTTGTTAGCTATTACAAGATACTTATTTTTTAATTCTGAAAATACTAATAATTTCATTTCATATACATTATGTATGTACGAGCGTTTTTTACATACCCACATACATAATTACTCTCATTATGCCACGCACTGAAGTTTTTGTCAGCTGACATAAAAGGATATGGAATAAATGAATCATGCAAAAGTTTTGTAATAATGTCGAGAAGGAATAAGGAATGATATTTTAATTAGGTTTTTACTTAAATGATTAAACGGTACCACTAGTCGGAAAAGTTTGCCTCGATTAGCGGTTACACGCTTACTGTCATACTTATGGTACACTAAAGATGAAAATGTTAGATTTGGGGTTTGGTGCAGGAATAGGGTAAAGGCAGCTTGCTAATTCCTACCATTTAATCTCAAAACTTTCTATCAGTATCCTTATATCAAATAAATGATTTTTCTTCGAAAAGTAGTAAGAAGGAAATAAACTTTTACTAATACGCCTTTTATAACTTAATGTGACTTAATCCAGTAATTTATTTTCGTTCCAGTTTTGGAATACTCCGTAATTGGTTGGTTAATTTATTTTCTAAAGAAATTACTCATTAAAATATTAAATACTTTATTAAATATTAAAGAAAGGATTACTTAACTAAATTGTAAAAGCTTCTTACTGTATTACAATATATGTAGTATAATAGTCATTATATATTACAGCCACACTTCCATAACTCGAAGTACCATTTTGTAAGGAAGAGGCTCCACTTATTGAGACTTCGAGTTAAAGATTATTTTGTGATTGTAAGCAATTTGCTCTCTAATCCCTGTTGCGTTCTATTTAGTTTAAGTTATAGAAAATTCAAGTTATAGAAGTTTGAGTTATAGTTTGACTGTATTCTTATTATTAAAACGGGTGCTTAATGATAATATATGTAACATATAATAATCGGTACTTATTATATTTATTTTTTGAACGGGCTAATTCGTCTAGTGTTCGAATAAGACTCTTTTTAAATAAGTTTTCAAAGTTTATGTTTTATTTTGTATGAATAATTTGTATAAATAATAAAAAAATAAATTATATTAATTATTCTATTACGAATATTATATTAATTATTATTCTATTATTATTTTTAAGAGGAGGTCGAAAATTGGGTGTCTGGTTGGTTTGCTTTAAAAGACGAACAATTTTTTTGGCGTGGTATCCACAAATTGCCAGAAAGATGGTCAAAATGTGTAGAAAGCAATGGCCAATACCTTGAATAAAATGTTTTTTACTTTTCTATTAATAATTAGTGTTTTATTTTCACCAAAAAACGCTCATTTCATACCAGTACACCTGGTAAATTGTAGTTTAACATCTTATAAACCATTGTATTTTGTTAGAAAGGTTTCGAAAACAAAAAAAATGGAGTTTTTGACTAACCATTCAGCTGTTTCAAGTATTGCCAAATACATTAATTATTATAAAAATAATTTACACTCAGTTAGTACAAGTAAAAAATTTATATACTTTATACAATATAGGTACATAAAATCTTTTTGATGTGTAGGACTTCAAGCTAAAAGAAAACAAATGCAATCGACGTATAAATTAATAAGAATAATAATTTAACTCAAGTAACTGATATGTATATAAGAAATCACATTTCAGGGACCGAATTTAACGCTATATTTCAAAACTAAAATAATTGTTGATATGACCGTTTCACCACCGATAAATCAATCAAAAAGACTTCTCTACAACTGCATGAGAACTAATAATAATAAAAGATAGAAATATTATTGAACTGAAATTTTTTTCATTATAATCTGGTTGATAATTTCGTGGCATTTATTTATTGAATAAAATTTCCAATATATGTCCACCGCGGCTACGAGTTATATCGTCCATTCCATCAGTTCAATTTTTGACTAGTTTTTGCAATAAATGTGACCGTATGGCGCCAATGATGACATGAACATTGGTTTTTAATGCATCAAGAGTTGCTGGTTGCCGGTATAAAAAGTAATCGGCAGGCGTTAAATAGCACGAACAGGACCACTTCTCGAAATAAAGTTGTTACCAAATTGATTTCACAATAAATCTATTGTTAAGCGCGCTGTAAGAAAAGTTGCATCGTCTTTTTGGAACCAAATGTCGTTTTATGTCGATGATTAATTTTTGAAAACAAAAATTCAGGCGAGCGCATTTCTCGATAGCGCTCGCCATTCACCATAATAGCAGTTCCATCCTCATTACGAAAGAAATATGGGCCTATGATGCCACCACCGTATAAACCATACCAACTAGACAATTTTTTTTGTATTGTGGATGGTTTTGAATCGAGAATAGTAAAGTTAGTAGGAAAATGGTCAATAACTGTACGAATTACTTGCTCACTAGACCGATTATGTTAAACGTAAAATGGACAAAGTGTACAGTTTTAGTTTTCAAAACAAATTTCCACAATTTGAAATCGTTGTTCTAGCGTTAAACGATTTATAATGATTTGCTAAACCTTACTGAATAGAAATGTGAACACAATTTGATATTTTGAACTGTCAAACCATAGTTATCGGTATCGATAGTTCTCATGTATTTTAAAAAACATCCTATATATTGGTGTGTGGTCTTCATTTGAAAAAATTTCTTAGTCATATCTTTGTTCCCCTACAAGTTGATAATGATTATCGTATCGGAATGTAACATGAACTGTACAAACCTTATCATAACAGTACATCGATACTTCGGAGATAAAGGTGTTTGAAGTTTCTCAAGTAGACTGAGGGAGTATTAATCTCCATGGTTACAGATTACGTATATATATACGAAGAGCATGCTTTCAAGACCTTCGTGTCGCAGTCGGATACAAGCGGACATTCCCACAACACTAAGTTAAAAACTGTTATTAAAAGATTCAGATTTGGAATGCACATGCATAAATAAGTGAAAATGTTCCGATTATCGACTCGAAATTTATGTTAATAAAAACATAATGTTTTGTTGATTAGTTATAACTAATATTATTAACTATCTTTGATTTAAGCAACACATATAGAAACAGTGCTATAGAAAATCCGCACAGCATCCTTCATATTAAGGCGTGCATCATCATTGACCTGCATCTGCCACTCATCTGCTATGAATTCATAGTACTACATTTTACGATTAAGAGATAATTAATCAAACTAAACCATAATTGTATTTCGTGAGCAAATGCATGGATTGATTAACATTGATTGATTGATTCTGGCATTCCATATACCATATACTGATAACACATTAAGTTCTTATTAAATTAATTTTATATAATTTAAAATCTTAATTTAAGCTTAATATATATTTTCAAACCTACTTTTAAGTCAGAATCATATTCAAAAGAATATTTTTTAAAATATTTTAAATAAGTATGTAAATTAAACGTTTTTAATTACTTTTCCGTGTTCTCAAATTAATTTCAGATTTTTATTAAATTTTGCTTTTAAATGCACTTTGCTCATCGGTATTACCTTCCCGTAATGCACATCCTGTCATCGTCGCATTTTTATGTAATTTAGTGCAAACATTGATTTCGGAATTATGTTAAAATGCTTGTGATTACTATTTACTTAAGCTGCAGGATATTCCTGTACAACATCCTGACATCCTGCATAATTTCCTGTTTAAAATGTACCGTTAATGAAATAACAAATTGGCAACAGTTTTTAAAAGTTACTTAACGTAAAAGCGAAAAGTATATATCGCAAGAAACGTTTGCCTCTACGAGGCACCAATATTTGAGCTAAGTAAAGTACTTTCGTATTTATTCTTAAAACTCTAATTACTTTAATGGCATATGATCGCTTTCTGGCACATTTGTGACATATGCGGCCTGGCACATTTCGCATACGACAAACTACTTGTTAGCATGCGCCACCAAGAAAAATGGAGACAGGCGAAGCGTACGTCGTCAGCTCATTTGAGTAAATATAAGTCAAGTGCTACCAGTGTTGAACAACAGCTGAAGAGGTGCTTGTAGTATGTTTCATTGCCCACTAACATGCCCACATATGCCACTTGGCGCAGCCAGCAAACCTCCAATTTTGTTTTTGTAGTTGTTGGGATGTCTGTTCATATCAGTATCTGCCTACCTGCCAGTGCTACTGATAGGCCACTTTCTTTATGAGCTACGCCAGAACAGTGGCACAAAGCAAGAAACACTTCATTTATCCAAACAGTCTCATGCCAGGAGTTGAGTTCAGTTGAGTTGAGTGGAGCAGAGCAGAGCAGAGTAGAGCAGAAAGCCATTATGCAGGTAGCAAACTTTAGGCTTCTGTGTTAAGTATGCGCCGTTTCAAGATTTTTTCCTTTTTTACTATACGCTCCGTTATGTGTTTCTGTCCTAAGCGCAGAAATAAAAAGAAAATTATAAGAAATTCGGAGCATTTATTTATAGTTTATTTAAGGACTGCATATGCTTTTAAGTGTCCTGTTTATGCACCTGGCACCTTGAGTGCTGTGGAGCAGCTTGAAATATATATGTATGGTATACTGCTTTCTTCTCACGATTAAGTAGAACGTCCCGTTTAAGTCGTTTAGCATCTGCGGCACATACTTTTTAAGCTATAGTCACTTTCTTGTCGTCTTCCACATTTTAATTAAAAGAAACTTAAATTGTTTATTTGCTGACATCACATATGAAATATTTATGAATAAATATTTTATTTTAAGTGCTCTTAGGAAATTCGTAGTATGTTCAGTTCGAAACTTGAAATTTTCTCCTATCACGACAACAAATATTTTTGTTTAAATAAAAACTTTTTCCTTGAACCTGGCAAAGAAATTAATTTGATATAAATTGGCATTTTCTTACATTCCCAAATGAGAATTTTAATTATTGAAATGGAATGCTTATCTTTGCCCAGAGTTTTGTATTTCATTTTTAATTGACTCAATGAAAGCAAATACACGGTGACTGAGTTAACGCAACGAAACGAACTGTAACCAAATCCATTAAAATAATTAGTAAGCACACACACGTACGTACTACGAACGAACCCCCGTTTGAAAGAAATCTTAATTAGCATTTCGATATAACCGCCAACTAAGTTAAATAGATAGAACCAATCTATACAAATTCATTATAAAATACAAGCACCAGTGGCACGGTTTTCGAAATCATAGGAAAACCTTGAACGCTTGGCGGAAAAGCGATTTATTTAGCTAAACTAAAAACAATCGTCCTGGCGTGGCAGAAACTAATTTGGTTTTTTTTTCTTCTATTTTTCATTTCAGATGGTTACCGAAATCTGCAATGCGGCCTGTTGGCCCCGAAACATCACACACCGACTGCATTTTGGTCGTCGGTGTATCCCGTCCGAAATTAGCTGTAGTCTTTATAACCGTTATGTTAATATCCTTATTTCTAACATTTCACGTTCTTTACGACAGTGCCGTTTACAACATACAAGCAGCGCAGGCGGTCTCCGAACATCGTCGCCTGGCCATATTAAGCACTAATCGCTTGCCGGAATATAACAAACCCGTCGCTGTGCCGTCATCCACCAATCAAATTAGTCATCCCATGGTGTTTCCGTCAAATCGTGTGCACTTCCCCAAAACAAGTCGAAGATTACCACAAGTGAGTAAATATGAATGGCAGTCAAGTAGTGACTAACTTTAATTATATGTACAAAATATATTTTTAGATAAATAAGCATTTCTAATATTTTGTTTACCAAAGAGCTAGGAATATCACGCACTGGGCATAGAGGAATTAAATGTCCTGTAGAAACTTATAAAAATGTTGTTTAGCTCACGTTAATTTGAATTATTTTTTATTTAGTCTAAGATTAAATAGACTGCTGACGTATTTAGCATTGATTTACTTACAGTTTAAAATAAAATGAAATAATTTTTTATTAAAAATTTTTTTTTACATGACAAAAAACTAACATTGTTTTGATAAACTAAAATAGGGTTAGAAATATTTAAATAATATTCAGTTTTTACTAGATATACATAAAAACTTTTATTCTCATCTGCTAAAGATTTATTATTCATGAAATAACTCAAATATATATTTATAGAAAAAAATGAGAACACTTTTTTATATATAATAATGATTGCTTTGACTACATTATTGGTAACCACTACTAACCCATGTAGTCGAAAAAAAAATTGAATGCTAAAAATCAAGACAGCAAAATTTGATTTTATTGCCTTCCATCATATCGCTTAACTAATTAATTATTTAATTAATTAATTAATTAAAAAAAAATATATTAATAATTTGATATTAAAAATAATATAAAAAAAATGTGACTAAAAACAATTTTTATTCTTGCAAAATAAGTACTTAACTATATCGCCAAACCAGTCATATTACTAATATTATACAATTTATTGTAAATATAATACTACATTTATTATATATTTGTCATAGAACAAAATTATTTGTTATTATTATTTTATTGTGTAATTATTACAACCATTACAGAAAAAAAAGTGTATTAGGTTTGTCAAGATATTTTTAACGCTTTGAAGAGAAAGTCATAGACCTCATTAAGTCGTGTATTCATATATATATAAATACAAGTTTAATTCATTCTGTTTGTTTTAGTTCAAAGTAGTCTCTCCGTTTTTAAAGTAATTAAATGAAAGACTTTTGCCACATACTTTTCGGAGGTGGATTATTTAATCATTTGTTAAATTGATTAAAATCAGACCACTGTATCCTATAATTATCTAATTTGTATGAACTTAAAAAATGGATATAAGTTTTCTTCGTTTTTAGTAAAGATATAGAAAGATAATTTCTCGGAATTGGATTATTCAATCATTTGTCAGATTGATTAAAATCAGACCACTGTATCCTATAATTGTCTAATTTGTATGAACTTAAAAAATGGATATGAGTTTTCTTAGCTTTTAGTAAGGATATAGAAAGATAATTTCTCGGAATTGGTATATTTAATCATTTGTCAGATTGAGAAAAATCAGACCACTGTATCCTATAATTGTCTAATTTATATGAACTTAAAAAATGGATATGAGTTTTCTTAGCTTTTAGTAAGGATATAGAAAGATAATTTCTCGGAATTGGTATATTTAATCATTTGTCAGATTGAGAAAAATCAGACCACTGTATCCTATAATTGTCTAATTTGTATGAACTTAAAAAATGGATATGAGTTTTCTTCGTTTTTAGTAAAGATATAGAAACATGACTTCTCGGAAGTGGATTGTTTAATCATTTGTCTGATTGATTAAAATCAATTATTGTAAACAGTAATTAAGGTTGTCTATGCTCACAATATAAGTACTATAACTAACCATACGTTAGTTGTATATAACTATAGGTTTATTGACTATAACTATATATTTATATAAAAATTTAGCACATTACAATTTTTATTAATTATTAGTTTGTAAAATGGTAAATTATGAAAAGAAAATAACTTTCTTCTTCTGACAGTACAAAAAAAAAGTGCATACAGTTATCTATCAGTGCTATAACAACGTGCCATTATTTGTGCTTTGGTGCACAAGGCTGGCACAACAACCTAACAACCTTATATATGTAGCCATCTATGTAAAGTTATTGAAAGAATGCATTTCACATTAAGACTTCAGTTGTTATTATTATATAAAATATAATTTATTATGATATAATTTATTATGATACTATAAATGTATTTTATGACTTTTTTTTTATAATCAGAGTAGTTGTTAATGATTATATTTATATTTTTATGATTATATATAATATATTAATATAATTTACTGTGTTGAAAAATAAATGCAATCGATTTTACTAATTGTAAAAATTCGTTCATTATCATCGTACGACAAATTAACCTTAAAGTGCATTAGCTTTTCGTTAATTATAGATTTTGATCTATTTGCTCAGTCAATTATTAATTTTTTTATATCTAAACTACTTATTATAAACTACTTATTAGAAATAACGTCATGGGCATCCCAAAGCAATTATATTTTCATATACAAATTTTAATTACACTTCAAAACCAAAGGCTCAGTATGACTGCGTTCCATTAAAGTTAAATTAACTTTACTGTTAATTAAAACTAAAACAAAAAAAATGTTTAACTAATTACTGAGTAAATTTTTGAACTTAACTAAAACTTTAGGTATGGCAACATTTTGTTTAACTTTAATAATTAGCTTCGTCATATATGTTATATTCCGTGCAGTAATTCCTATCACAGAGAAAAGCTAAATCACTATATAGAATATGTAAAAGGAAGCAGTAATTAACTAAACTTATTGCAATTATCTCTAATACAAAATAATTTCATATAATCTGTCTTTCTACTTTCTCGAATTAGGCTCTCATAATTGGAATTCGTAAATGTGGTACACGTGCTTTACTAGAAATGTTGTACCTGCATCCTCGGATACAGAAAGCAGGTGGAGAAGTACACTTTTTCGATCGTGATGAAAACTATGTGAAAGGCTTGGAATGGTATCGGAAAAAAATGCCACACTCATTCCGTGGACAAATTACCATAGAAAAAAGTCCGAGTTACTTCGTCTCACCAGAGGTAAGTGTATGACAGGAAGTTTTTTTGCAAGAAATGTATTTTATACCAATAATGTATGATAAAGTTATGGCTTTTAACAAAACTTTTTTTTATACCATATATTACACTTAAACACTAATATTAAATAGTTTCATGTTTAATGAGGCAATGCTTTAAATAAGTTTTCCAGAAACTTTATTAAACATCAAATCTTATACAATCCAGTTCCACATCTTCTCCTCATTATTCCACTAGCATTATAGTTTTTATAAAATATACTTTTTAATTTATATGTGTTCTTTAAAGTTCTACTTTAAGAGCTTGAATAAATATTTTCTTCTTTTTGTGGTGGAAGAGTTTTCACAATATCCTATCTAAAACTGTGGTAATATATCGTCGCTAACCATTTAAAGTACCTGCTCAACGGAAGGGATGATAAGACAAAATGAAAATGTTAGCATTAATTAAAAAAACTCTAAAATAATATTAAATATCCTGTTTTGCTTGGCGCTTGTTGTTTTTCTATTGACAATTGTAAATGCCATGCACAGGTCCTAGTATTCGCGCGATAGTCGTCCTGTCGCAGCACATAGTCGTCCTGTCACAGCACATAGTCGTCCTGTCGCAGCGCAGAGAAAAGTTATTAAAAATTAAAGCAAATAAAAATAAACAATTTTTATCGCCATTGTTCGGCGATGCATAAAAAGGAGTTTCATAGCTTCTGGACTACGGAAACTGCAGCGACTGGAGCGACTGCAAATAGCTGGAGAGGAAGAATCTGAAAAGTTAAACTCCACTAAATTTTTTGATTTTACAGGTTGGAAAGCGAGGTTCTGTCGTCCGCAGTTGCCTAGCTGTGTATTTGAGTTAGAAGTTCCGCATTTGTAATTCACAATTGCTTTCGACATTGTTGCTGAAACTCCTCTTGCAGTTTTGTAATTTTTATGAGTTTAATGCTGCTGCATTTGCCGTTCTCGGTCTGTAAAAACTAGAAGAAATAAGTGGTGTTGAATTATTAAGGCGTTGTATGTATTGTGCGGTATCAACCATGGCCGGCAATGCAACCAACGCATTTGTTGTTCGATTGGGGCGCCAAATATCTGTGATACCCAATTCACATTGTTAGCATGACATTAAGAGTGTTGATTGTGTTGCTGATTTTTAACCGTACCAATAATTCTCGATGTATTGATTTACGATTCCAACCGTATCAATGCAATAGCACTGTTAATGCCAACCGTATCTCAGTACCAAGTACCAATAAAGCTTAACGAAATTTGCAGTTAGTTTAAAAACGGTGCTGCAACTGCTGAGTGGTAGTAGAAAATCCATTTGCACACTGCCACATAGTAAGACAATTGTGCTTTTCAGGTGCTGCACTTATGCACTGTGATGTTGCAACATTTGCAGTGCTGCGTATACAAAGCCGTAAAGTGCAACTACAGCATTACTGGGTAGAAATCTGCTAATAAGAAAAACACAACAAAATACGATTTTCACTTATTACTTCCATTTTGTATTTTCCGCTTTATAATTTGTGTAACTCAAGACTTAAATGTTGCAAACTTTTAAGAGTTGCACTGCTGGAAAAATAGTAATAGTAGTAAAGATGAATAAATAAGAAAATATCTGGGTACGGTAAAAGGTTTAATGAACCACAGCTAAAACTTGCACACAACCTAGTACACGAATACACTCAATCGCATTCATGCAAAAGTGCTAAGACTGCTTAAATGTAGAGCACTTCAGTTTTTGTGCTTCGCCCCGAATGTGGCATGCAACAGCACAAGCAGAGCTACTTTACGAGAATTTTACAGCTGCTATAAATCTTCATTACATGTATTATGTATTAATATTTATTGACAGTCTGACAGTCTGACAGACAGTGAAGCGCTACACGGCAAAACAAACAGAAGCGCTGGTGTGGTTCATATGTGAGAGCGACGTTCCCGGATTTGGTGATGCAGCAAAGAGTCACAGTTTTATGATAAATGTTGCATGACACTTTCTGTTTGCCCTCCACTCTTCAGATTTATAGACAGTTCGTTGTTTATATTTACATATTTCTCTTCGCTATACACTTCGAAACTTCGAACTCCGATGACAGGGTATAGCAAAGTAGTCACTAAACCCAGTTGCTGCGAAGGCTGTTGAATTTGTATTCTATAAATCTTCTTCCATTTTAACGACTACAAATGCTACGATTGGCACTTTAGCATTGTTATACGACTCCTTTTGGACGAATTTAAAATAACCTTTTGGCTTTGAATATAAGTAACCAGACTCTTTCGACGAATTCGTAAATAATTTAGTAAGAGTTTGTCAATATGAAAAGCTTTTCTTATAAATCTAGATCATTTATTATTTTGGTTATATTCAGGAAGAAATACAGATGGTAGCCATGATAAAATTTTCCTTTTATGCAGTTCAATTATAATCATGGTAATCTTCAACTGCCAGACTTATTAAATATTAATTGACTATATACGTTAAACTATCAGACTTATTAAAAATTAATTGACTATACATTAAGACCGAAAAGTTTTCGGAAATTCTCATTTAAAATTCGCGCGCTGTATATTTTTCGATATTTTAATTTATGTAGTTTGGCAGCACTGTCCTTAATTACTATGCCAAAAATGAGCGCGATCTGTCAGACAGTTCGTTTACGGCAGCTGTTGAAACCAGTTCACCTCAGTAGGGCGTTGCGAAAAAAACAATGGAAAAAAATATTGAACAAAGAGTTTGCATCAAATTTTGTGTTTCGAACGAAATTTCGTGTGCAGAATCGTTGCGAATGCTACAAAAGGCTTATGGGGAATCAGTTTTATCGAAAACTCAAGTTTATGAGTGGTACAAAGCCTTCCAGGACGGTCGTACGACCGTCGAAGACATTTCGCAACGCACTACTGAGGTGAACTGGTTTCAACAGCTGCCGTAAACGAACTGTCTGACAGATCGAGCTCATTTTTGGCATAGTAATTAAGGACAGTGCTGCCAAACTACATAAACTTAAAATATCGAAAAATATACAGCGCGCGAATTTTAAATGAGAATTTCCGAAAACTTTTCAGTCTTAATGTATACGTTAAACTACCAGACTTATTAAATGTTAATTGACTATATATGGGTATTCACATTACTTCTGTTTTTATTTTTAAATTAAGTTTACAAGTTGTTTATTTATTAACAGATCAATTCTGGAAAAAACAGTTAAAAGTCTTCCAAAAGGACGAACGAGAGAGTGTTTGAAAAAGTCTATTAAAAATAGAATTAGAACCAATTGTTCTATTTACACAAATATTTATCAAATATTTAACTAATTAACTAATTAAAGATCGAGTGGAAGATTGTTTGAAAGATTTTTACTATTCTGGCACAAAAGTCTTTAAAAATCTATTAAAAATGGAATAAGAAACAATTGTTCTATTTTCACAATTTTTAATTAACTAATTTATTAATTAACAATTTTTATTGTAATTTTTATGTATTTTATTTTACATAAAAAAAAATTTATATAGCGCATATATCATTTGGACCGAAAAGAGCTTTCTGTGTTTCAAAAAACTACTGTCGAAAAAAGAAAATTCTTTCAAACGATCTTTCGAAAGATTTTTCGATGTGATGAGCTGAAAGATAGTTGCCAGAATTTTGCTGTATACCTATGTAGTAACTATAGTATGTCTAATTTAAATAAGTAATTTTAATTTATTATTAAAAAAATAAAGACTTACATATTCATCATAGTTTGGCAGTCCCGTCAATCTCTCTTTACCATTCAGTTCTGTTCGACTTTTATTATATTAAACAGGGCCTAGGATCTAAAAGTTAAAAACATTATTAAGTATTTCAAAACTCCAAACATGTATAGGGTAAGTTAGGATAATGTGTGCTGAGAAACACTAATGGATCGAAGTGTACTATTGTCCATTTAAATAATACTCACTCAGTTCTTTATCTAGTTTTGCGAGTGTTTATCATAGCAGCTAATAATCGTTCACTGTGGTTTGATGTTTAATATAAGAAACAAAACTACATTTTCTATTTTTGTGAAAAACTAATGAAAACTAATGTACTAAAAAAATACTTAAAATTCAAAATTTAAAAAAATCTATTGGATCGAAAAAAAAATTAAAAAAAGTGCATTTTAACTTTATCATATGAAACTACTCTCTCAAATAGGGCATTTGCGCTATTGTAGTGCTTACGTGCTTTTCGTGCCACATTTTTCGAAGTTATGGCAAAAGCTTAAGAATACAATCCTAAGAATAGTAGCTACCTCTTCTCAAAACTATTTGCAATAAACAGTTTTACTGGTCGACTCCGAGTTTTCGTAGAAATTGAGAAAAACAAATATTATTACAAATTTAATTTCCAATTTACAGATGCTGAAGTAGTTTAACCATCATTGGGAAGACTGCATCAATAATAAAACCAAAATAATAAATTTATTGCAAGAAATAAAAAACAACATAAAAATCAAAAACTTTCATTTCTATATTGGGTTTGTCACTTTACGTGCACTCTCAGCATTATGCATACTAAGTTTTATGATGAGAATGCATTTCGGATTCAACTAAATCGTGTTTTATTGGTGACGTTCAAGAATCATATAGACACGGGCACGTATTGTCACAAATTATAAGCCGATAATTTGCGAAACATATACAAAAGCTCTGACATCTACTTAATAATTATAGCCCAATAAAAACTAGAAAAATATCTAAAAAATTTTTTTGAGATCTTGACCTGATCAGATCTAGAACAGACTGTATTTACGAGCGATACATATCTTCTATCAGTCATGCATTCTTAAATCTAAAAAAATAACTGACGATATCAATATATTTGGACTTTGCAAACCTAATATTAAATATCAGGAAAAGGTTTGAATCAAAGGTACAAAAATTACAGGTTTAGATAATGAGAGTCTATAGGAAACTACGCGGTACTTTGCAAAGAAAAAAAGTTTTGATAACGAAGAACCCATTACCTATAATCAGATTAAAAATTAAATAAAAGATTTCATAAAAAAATTTTTTAAGGTAGTATACACATTGTTACTGTGACAATAAAAACAAAGTATGAAAATGCGATGGCAGTAAAATTAAAGATTCTGTAGTATATTTCAACAGAAAAGGTTCAAGATGTAATGTCCTATTAATTTGGCTTTTGATTACGAAACAAAACCCATTTAAACAAATTGTAAGCTGCCTTGAAATTGTTATACTCAAAGCATATTAAACATTTGGTAGCTAAATGTCATTCCAAATGTAGATTCCTACCATAGGTGAGGACTATATCGCAATTAATACCAAAATCGGAAAAAAATATAATATTACCAAATATATTGCCGATGAACTATATTAGCATAAGTTACTATGCCAATCAGTCTCTCAATCAGTCCGTTAAGTAAGGTCCATTATAATCCACTAGTTAACAAGTGACTTTTTATAAAAGAAATTATTTATTACTTATGGAACAAGTAATAAGAAGGCCTTAGAATTTTTTAATACATTATTTGTGCCGAATAGTTTTGTGAGAAAACTGAAGTCATAAATGCCCATCAAGTTTGCTCTGTTTCTGGCTAGAGCTGGGTAGCTGTAGTAGAGGTGCTCTACTCTATATTCCTTTTCTTCAACTTCACAACTTTTACAATAGAAAAGAAGATATCCTTAGAAGTATCCTAAGAATCCTGAGTATCCTTAGAAGATACTCACACTTTTAGTGCTTGGTCTATAGAGTCTATAACAGCTAATACAAATCACGACCTTAGACTTCCCGTGGTACGCTGAGTACCAAACAATCTCTTGACTTTTTCCTATCGAGTTAAGGCCACTTCAGCCTAGAAGAGAGCAAAGTATTGCTTTTTATCAGGTCGAAATGGAAATGAAAATTCTGTAGTAACTATAACACGAGAAATCTAAATTCAAGCAGTTTGTCACTTTCAACATTTAGCGAACGTCTCCTTAAGTTTGATATTATCGCCAGCTTCTCTTCAGAAGCACTCTATTTTTATAACTTGGATTTGCTGACTAAGATTTTTTTTTTAATTGCTTAAACTATAAATGTATTTTTATTTGAATTAAAGACAATTACTGCTTTTAAATAAAGTATTTTATTGATTTAATACAAATATCAGTTATATTCTATTCTACCCACAAGAGTTTGAAGCAGAGCTAATAATACACTCATATAATTGCAGCGTTAAATGTAGGTCTACCTATTAGTTTATATTTCTAGTAAAAACGAAATATTAAACAGATTTTAATTGCTTATTAATTCAATTGCTATATATTTTGCATTGAAAAGCTCCACATACTAAAAAACTATTTGGATTTGAGGCTGCAATTATAATCTAAGAGATATTCAATTTAATGTGAATTTAAATTCAATTTAATCCAAGCAAAATTGAGCATTTAATAAATTTAATTACAAATTAATATTAATTTTCAATTGACTGGCTTTTGTCAGTGTAGCTAATGAAAATAATTATATTATTAATTAAAGTCCGGGAAGGCAAACAGTCACATACGGCACACTTTAGCTTAAATTTTTAGTTGAAAATTTCTACTGCAGTGGTGAAATAGTTTTCATCTTATATTATTGTAATAATATAATGTTGTGTTTGTAATAATATTTTTGTAAAAAATTTAATATATTATCTTTTCATTAAACACTTTTCGTAAAAACATATTTTTTTAACCTTATTTTGACAGCTCACTTTCATCAATTTCATCAATGTGAGTAAGGTTCGTTTCTTTCAGTTTTGGTTGCCTCTGTATTTGGAATGAAGTGACAATAGAAAATTGAAACTCATTCAATTTAAATGAAAGATTTAAGCTGATTTAATTAAACTTAATATGCAACATGAAAGTCAATCATTGAAAATTTATTGAGCATTCATTTTCTCCTGCATTCACACTTTAAACCCAAAGTCGTAGCATATTTTTTGGCGCATTGCCACTCTTTTCACAGGAAATTTTCGATTATTTTGCTGTTTTATTTCGGTTTTCATATACTCGAAAGCTCATGTAGCTTCGTCGTGTGCGCCAATTTATTGAAATATTTGCAATTTGGCTTAAAGGAAAATGCTCTTAACAATGAATAATAAATTGCGTTTGCATGCATTTGCTGCTTCTGCCAATTTACTTATAGAAACATACTAATGACATCATTTAAAAAAGAATTTCATTTATTTCTATTTATACCATATTTATCACACTTAGCACAACAGTAGAGAAATTGATATTTGGTGTGAAAGCAAAGCAATAAAGAAAACAAAACAAAACGAAACGAAGTCCTATGAAAGGAAATGAATCTTCTAATAAAAGAGACAACAGGTCCTTACTCTTATCTCAATGTTCAAGAATTTAATTTTTAATAGAGTGCATTCCTGAGCTGGCCATACCACTGTCTTAGTTACTGTCAAGTATCCATCATCAATGGTCTCTAGAAACAACTATTGATTAAATTGTGCATATACGATGATGCAAATGTTAGGAATTTGGCAAATATGATACATAGACTCGTGTAATTTATTATTATTATTGTTAGGGGATGTGGCACTGCAACTGTCGAGTCTATCGTATTCCCTTCTGGGCTTAGAGTAGGAATTTAAGCACTGTTGCGTCAATAAAAAGTAGTATTGAACCTACTTTATAGAGTTTTATTGCTTCTTCCATAAGAATATACATTTTAATGAGCCTATTTCATATGTGCATTAGCGCAGGACATTTGGACAGCACATGTGTGACCGACTTCTCATTCCCTTCACAGAATCTACAGTTTGCATCCCTAAGTGTACCCAGTTTTGTAAAGTGGTGTTTCAATCTACAGTGCCCTGTTAGGATTCCTGTGATAATTCAAAGATATTCTTTTCATAAGTTCATACAATCCTGGCATCTCTTATTGTTATACATAGGTACCAATAAGTGATTTGGATTGTTTTTATCCTGCTATATTATCCCAGTAATCCTTTTTATTCTAGTTCTTCTTTAGTTTTATGAGACTCGTGTAATATTAACACACAAACCAACCCACACTTATTCAAATCTCAAGTTTTGTCAATTTTTGTTAAAAACAATTATAGTTAGTGTGTTCTTTTTTAAATAACGCATAAACCACTGCTATATACATTTACTCATATATTATAAAGTGTTGTTCCTTCAAATTTACACTGGATTTAGTGAGGTGAACAAGCAAAAAGTATTTGTTTATATCTCATAAGAGATATATAATTTATAATTAAAAATTTTTATGTCTTATGACAAGAAGTCTATCATTGTGCAATAAAATTTTTTATTGAGTATGCCTGTTTATTTTGACCAAGAGTTTTTAACTGATATCAAATGACACAAGACTAAAAAATCTGTATAAAATCGTTCCGAAATCTTATTATACAAATCAAAGCCTTTATTTATTTTCTTTTTCTTATTTATTAAAAGTAGAGTCTTGCCGAGTCTGAATTAAAAACAATTAACGAATTTTTCAAAAAATTTGTTGTACTCATAGACCGGAACTGCTGGAACTAGTTGGAGAATTTTGGATAACCGGTTTCTTTCATTGCCAATTTTATTAATAATAGTTTTATAATAATAGTTTCATTTTGGTCAAGACAGCTTTTTGCGAAGATAGATAATCGTGCAACAAACTATCTGACAATCTATATCACAGACGAACTCATCAAATTCTGTCTCACTATCTTTCAGATAAAATTTTTCGTTCATCATCTGATCATCTGGGATGAATACAGAGTGAAAATTTTCTTTTGTATCGGACAAAATAGTATATATTTTCCTCATTCTGCTCTGTATTCATTCTGCATAAATATCTATCAATTGGCTCTTCTGTTAGCTTCTATGCCACACTTTGACGTCTTGTTTTCGGTTCATATTGGTAACACCACATTTCATTACCAGATATACCAGGCACAATAGCATGCTTAACAGTTGTGTTTCAAAAATGAATTTGAATGAAGTTGTGTTAACATGAATTTGAAAGACTTGCTTAAGTCGATTAGTTTCTTACTCAGAGAGTTTGACACGAAGTGCGCATAGACCTATCGTTTATGCAAACATTTAGTCAAAATTCTATAGCGAGTACTACTACATTTTTTTTCAGTGAGACTCACAGATGCATAGCTATAGTTTCGAATAATTTTTTATTTTTTGAATGCTTTGTTTTGTTCCGAGTTCTTTTTGGAAACGGAACTCGGTGATCGTCTGTGAAGTCCTAATCATCTTTCCAGACTTGGTTGAATTAACGAAAGACCTGTTCGCGGGATATATGTTTGTACGCATATCAATTTTACAGATATAAGGTGTGGAAATAGAAGAAGATCGCAAAGACACTTGTATAAGCTATAATTTTAAAGAAAATTATAAGTTCTAAACAAGAATATACCTTTGTCAAAATTGCACTATATATTGACTTCTGACTTTAATGCATATTAAACACAAGTGTGTTTTATTCACACTTACCTACGAAAGGACAATATGGATAACCTGGTATAATAATTTAGAGAGTGTGCTAAACTTTTTTTTTTGGAATAAGAAATCACCATCGATATCTAATGAGGTCAAAATTAAAATCGCTAATTACTGATTAAAGTTAGTATATTTAAAGCTTTTTTCGTGATCATTCTGAATGTCATGACAAACTATAAATTCGCTCCTTATCTCTGATTTCGATATGATAATTCACCTTAAATATCCTGCAATGACGGCATAATATGTAATTTATATATTATTTTTATTATATTTTATTAGCAATATGTTTTGTCTATAAGTTTTTGAATTATAATTTAATGTTTTAGAATCCAAAAATTAAAATTTTAATCAGCTTGTAAGCTATGACAGTAATTACACCAATATTCATAATATATATTTCGTTAAATAATATGGAATAGTTACTGAATTCATAATGAACTCAATTTTCAAAACTATTTTAAATATTTTCTATTTTCAAATTTCAAATTAAAATTCTAACCAACTTATTTTGTTTTAAAAATGAATTGGAATACTGTCTGGCAGCAAAACAATGGATCCTTTTTAAAATTTTGCAGACTTCATTATAAATGCAAAAATTTTGTTGTGGTAGTCTTTTTTTTGGCAATTTCGAGTCTAATTAATTTGTATTTTATTTACTTGGCCCATGCAAGCCATTTAAATTCATAACGAAGTGCATGAAGTGCAAATAAAATTATTATCAAAAATTTACTGCATTGAAATTGGCAAATGTTCTTTCAATGAGAATTTACATTTTACATTGCATATTTTTTGGCGCATTAGCCTGGCTTATATTATACAATATTATGTTTAATATTTTTTATCCATCTGTTGAGGTTCTTTTTGTTAAGTACGGAGGAGTTAATGGCTTATTTAATACTTTCACCGCAGATCCCTACTAACCATAGAACAAATGTGGGATAATTATTGTATTTAAATAGTATGCGAGTATAATTGTACTAGAGAAATAAGTCTAAGAAATTCTTTAACTATATGTACTAGTTAGAAACGCTTGTAAGTGTCTATTGCATTTTTTCTCAATAGTATCTATGATCGTTTGTTTAACCCCCTGCAGCAAGTCTTCCATTGAATTAAGATAATCACTTATTCAGGTGAATTTAGAAAAGTATGGTTTGAAGCACATTGCTTTCGTTTTAAATAGGATGCAATTTTAATTTAATGTCAGCATTTATAGATAAATAATAATCCAGTCAAGGCGTAAAGAGGGATTTTAAAAATACCTCGAGTTAAGAAAGAGTAAAAGTGCTCAAGTGCACTGCCTCAAACAGCTTCAACATAATTTATAGAATCACACTTTTGATGTACTTTTGCATTCTCTCGAGTTTCAAGTCTTTGTTTATATCCTCATTTCTGATGCACCATCCAACTTTTAGTTTATGTCTTAGTCCAATATTCTGATAAGTGTGAAGCTTTCTAATAGCGGATTAATAAAATGGATTGCTATAAGAAACATAACCTTAAAGTATTTTAGATCTAGAAAATTGTTTATAAAGCAGACTTTTATCTTTCATACTCAATTTCACTAATATAACTGGTTTCACACGCTTCGGTGTTATGTTACAAGCAAGGTTTTTGATCCTTAAAACACAACCATAAAGTGGTTTAAATCAAATTGTTTGCTAATAAAGCATAGTCACTTATCTTGATGGTTTCAGACTCTTTGGAGTTATGTTACAAGCCCGTTTCCTGATTCTTTGAAGTAAGCATTTTGTATCAAAGACTATATCTAAAAGTTTTACATCGTCTTTATATTTTGCTTCTACAAAACTGGCTTTTATTTTTCTTGGATTTGGATTCCTACGTCTTGTCACGAAAATTGCTTTCGTTTTCTTAGCATTTACTATAATTAATTACCCCAAAAGTATTTTATTATCCAATCAATATGAAGTTGTAAATATTTAATAATAGAATAATAGAGGTTTTGGACTGTTGCCAAGAATTCTCTATTCAATCAAGAGCTAACTAATAGTTTCATCATTTGAACAGAAATATCATATTAAAATTTTTCAATTTGAGGTCAGCCCATTATGCCACACCTGATTAAATGCCTTAACTATATCAAACAAAACCATTTCAGTAGATTTCACTTCGCTGAGAGCTCTTGCTAGTTGGAGATCATTGAAAAAATTTTCTTTTCTTTTCTTGAGAAAAAAATCCTTATCTGTAACTATATATTTCAGTCTCGTCAACACTATATTTTTTGCTATTTTAGCTGTAGCGGACAGAAAACTTATACGTCTCCAATTATTAAATAAAATTCTTACTCTGCTTTGGGGGTAGACTACTATTACTGTAGATTTCCGGGAAGACACCTATAGAAACTATTGCATTAATAATATCTTTTGGTTCCTGTTATTACTGACAACGGAAGATAAATATACCAATATTTATTATTTAAATTTTAATATCACCCAAACTCTCTACTGAATGTATCCCACAGTAAACAATTTCGAAGAAAAGAATATCCGCATACTAATCAGGGTTGACTTCTGAGTCACTAACAAAATTTAAAATATATCGGAATCATAGGTTATTTATATAATTATAATATCGAAATATTATTACTTATTATTATTATTATTATTACTTTTAAGAACACATTCAACAAATAAATAGCTCGTTTAAAAATAATTAGAAGAAATTACTACAGTGGAATTGTAGCTATAGTAATACATTAGACTATGGGTCTTAAATAGTCTAAATCTTGTTATCACAGTTTTTTACACAGTTTATACTTATTTTATTTTTTCTTAGTCTATATCCAAGATGTAAAAACTATTCTATTTTTACTTTTTGTACTAACAGTATTATATATAGTATCTTATATCTTAACGTAAACCTTAGAAGATTTGAAATCGTAAACCAAGGAATAGTGTATGATTTAGCTGTAGCTAAATACCATCCCAGTTAGCTTAGATAATTTTCTTGATCGATGGTTTAATAGATCTGGAAGGCAAGTAAATATACATGTTATGTTGATCAATATATATTTTGTATAGATCATTGTATACATTTTAGAACAATTAATGAGAAAGACGAGGAACTTTTCCATAAGTAAAACCTATTCTGAGTCTCAGAACACAGAAAACTTTTCGTGTACCTTATCAAAATTTATATTTGTTAGAAAAAGTTATAATAATGACTTAACATATTATAATTTCAGATTATAAATTCGGTTAGTATTCATTTCATTTTCTAATACATTTTTAGCTATAATAGCTAAACCAATCAAGTTACATTAAGATTATATATTTGATATACAATACTATATAAGGTAACTTCACAAAGAAAAGTTACGGGTGCATATGCAGGGTGATATTTTGCGAAAAGTCAAGATAACGGTTTTTGCAAAAAACTCTAAAATAATACACTGCAAAAAAAATCGTTACGATTTTCGAGTTCTGCAGAAAATTTCCCTGTAGGAAATATAGGTCTCACATTTGAAAAACAAACCTTTATATTATTTGTAAGCTAGTGTAATCTATGCATAAGATTTATTAACAGTGGCTCATAAAGCTATATACATATATCTGATATTGAGATTCATACGAACCGTTTCACATTTGTTTACCTTATGCCGAATATAGTTGCAATTCTAAAACTGAAAAAATAGAATTACACTACTACGGAAAATGGTGTAATATGGAACATATTTATATAACATGTGTATTTATACATATTAATATATGCGAATTCTTATCATTTTTATATTGCTTGGAGTACATATTTTTGCAATATTAATTGGATATAGCTTATAATATTAATTCTTTTTAAAGTTTTCACTATATTTTTAATGTTTGTCTAGTAGCATTCGTTGCTACATACTTGAAACACAATACATATAAAACTGTAATTCTCAATAGGTTTGCTTGCTTTAGTATTTGTAATGACTACAATGACTATAATTCTCAATAACTTAATATTAAATCTTAATAAAACTCATGCAACTTTTGATTGCAGCTAACAGCTTAAAGCTTAATATTAATGTTATTAATAACCAAGAATTAGTTTTTTCTTGATGCATAGGTAGCAAAATTGTTTGTTTATTGGAAAATGAGATACTTTTGCAGTAACCTTTTGTTGATGAATCTATAAAACAGTGTATGTGGGTGTATATATGTAATGCACCTTCTAATTAGATGCATTTATACCAATATCTGTATATTAATAATTTCAACTCTCAATGTGTTTACTTTAAAGCTAAAATTGTATGTAAGTTTCCATTGAAGCCAGGTGTAAGTGCTTACTTTTAATGGAACTTTTATTCTAAAATACTTTTACAAAATGTTAGGGTCATGTCCACGGTTGCCACTTGAAAATTTTTTCCTGTACCAAAATTGGTTTAAAAAGGTACCATTTCTGTAAAAAAAGGTCCAACATTTTTTTGGACTTCTTTATTTTTTCGTTCTGTGTTTTTCATAGTGTTATAAATGAACAAAATATAAAATAGTGTAAAGTTGCATTTATAAAAAAAATTAATTGGAAATATCCACAATAAAGTTGGGTCGTCAAAAATGTACCATTTTTTGAACATGAGTACCAAACGAAAAAAAAGTACCAATTTTGGTACTAAAGTACCATAAGTGGCAACCGTGGTCATGTCCAAAACTATCTGATTATTGCAATCCTAACAACTATTAATATATTAAGAAATTTGTTCTTGTAAGTCCAAAGATTATTTGATTTTTGCATATATTTGTTAATATGTTTTGTTTTTTTAATTTATATAAGATTTGTAAATTAATTTGTGTAAATCTAACAATTCAAGCTATTCGTAATTCGAACCAACACATGACTTCGGATTTTCAAAAACCTTGAAAGTAAACCTCGTCTTTAAAGTTCACTTTGATGTTTTGTGCTTTGGTTAAACAGTTGACTTTGTACTAAATATTTGGAATTCCTTTTATCATATGCACAATGAGCATCTCAGCACCCTTCTAGTGTTCAATTAAATTGTTTACACTTCACATTACTCAGATCCCTCTGCACAGCTGTGCCTATTTCCACACTTTATAGTGTTCAATCCAATATAGTTTTTGTACCCTTCTTTTGTACTGATTTACAGAGCATGAGGTGGTCTCCGCTGTGCATGCACTAACAGTGCTCAGTGCTGTCCACTGTTCAGTTAATTCCTCGCAATAAAAACACCAACACTGAGCCGAGGTATAGTACGGCACCAGGAACAGTAAATAAAAATTGTGGCTGTTGTTGCATGCTTCAGTGAGCTCATTTCAAATTTATTAAAGTGCCTGCACTTTACTCCAGATTTTTAAAGCTACTCCAGCCGACAATATTAAAGATTTATTAAAGTTAAAAATAATTGGTAGAAATTTTCATTTTCATTTTAAATATGGAGAAGCAGTCTGCATTAACGATTTGACTGCATTAAAATTATGCTCATTTCAAGCTCAAGCAGCTATGATACCAGATATTGGTCGGTGACAATTTGAGCCCCTACATAGTAGTTCCAGAATTATCTTATCTTTTTCCGTTTTTCATTGCAGTTTTACTTTTCATTAGCCTTCTTTGAACTGATTTCGTTAATTTGTAGTTGCGAGCTTATTTTATGATTATTGCTGCGCAATTTACTATGTCAATGAGCATCGCCAGTAACATCCCTGTGTTGTGAAACAATGAATTAATTTGCCATTTACCATTTATAAGCAGAAGAGCAAAAATTGCATTTTAAAATGAATATTTTTTTATTAAAACACAAAACACTGAACACTGAACAGTGAACAGTGAACTTAAATGAAGAAAAATAGAAGAAATTTTATGCTTATTTAACGTGTTTTGGCGATTTGGATTCTTTTAGGTGCCCGAACGTGTACGAGCAATGAATGCCAGTATTAAACTTTTACTCATCGTACGTGAACCTGTGACAAGAGCCATTTCTGATTACACACAATTACGTAGTCATGCAGCAACAGCAACATTGCCCCTAGCAGAGAATACGAATGGAGCGATACCAGCTACTGATGTGGATAGCGGCGCACTACAGAAACCATCGTTGTTCTCTTCGTCTTCATCCTCATCATCATCCTCATCCTCATCCTCATCCTCATCCTCAACGTCATTGTCATCATCGTCTTCATCGTTGGCGTCGCAATCCTATGGCAAATTAAACGCATACTCTTGGTCGCAGTTCTATGACAATTCGATTGGTGGCGGAGGAGGAGCAGGCAGCGGAAGTCACAAAAATGTTATTGCCAAAGGCGGAAATGCCAATAGACACTTCGGTGGCAGCAACCAATACACAACAACACCAACGCCGCAAACGAATGCCGCAGCACAAATTGGAGCCAAGTAAGTGAAAGCACATTCCGCCATTGAAGCGGTGCGAGGTGCAAAAAAAAAAAAAATGAAATAAAATTAAAAAGTCGGAATAAAATAACAAAATAAAAATCTTAAAAGCAAATTAGTTTTTATGCAAAGTTCCGCATTTGAGTGAACATGGATGCGAATTCGCTATACAAAATGGCGTTGATAGCGAAACGCTGAAATGTTGAAACGAATTCCGAGAGCAATTTAATTTGTTAAAAAAGCAGAGATAAAATATTGCAATCATTTATTAAAAACATAAAATGAAATTAAAAATAAATAATATTGAAACTATAAAAATAATTATATTATATTTCCCTTCTCTCACATGTAATTCTACTTATGTATTTCTTTTTTCTTGTTTTTTGTATTGCTGTAGAACATTCGAGGAGTTGGCCATATTCCCCAATGGCACAGTCAACGAATCGTACCGGCCGTTGACCATTTCCATGTACCACTTACACCTGCATCGTTGGTTAGAAGTCTTCCCACGTGAGCAATTACTGGTTGTCAATGGTGATAGATTGATTGAGGATCCAGTTTCACAACTCAAACGGATTGAAACGTTTTTGGGTGAGTGCATTTCTGTTCATTTTCTGCAATTTGCCAATTCGAGTTTATTAGCTCACACATGCATAAAGGCCTACTAATAAATTAAACCTCAGAATTGTATGCAAGTGTCAATAAATTCTGATAGTCATACGTGCTTGGCACGGCGCGATGTAATTTCAGATAATTAAACAGTTACCGGATAACTCGTTGGTCTTGACTTTACTGGCACTTCAATGAATTATTAAGGAAATTAAAATTTTAATCATTTTATAATAGGTTTATGATGGATGAAATAAATTCCAATATTGTGAACCACACATATTCTGAATATCAACCGAAAGTCTAATTTATTTATTTAAAGAATTAAATACTTACCAGAATTGCAATACTTAACCGATAGATAACCGAATATTGGCATTGGACTTTAATAATATACAAAAAAGTGACTTCGCATAGTGATTTATGTCATATAACATATAGAAATACTCTGGCATATTCCACGAAAAATTGAAAAAAGATGCTTTAAAGTGAATTACTCATTTAGATATCAAAAATTCGGCACCAAATTTGTATAAGTTTTTGTTTTAGTTTAAAATATAAATCTATAAATTGTAACTATATATTATGAAATAAGTACCTTTATAGGCGCTTCAAAGCGAGAAACCGAGAGCTTAAAGAGTAAATGGACCAAAAATGATCATTTTTAGGCATATACCGCGTATTTGCGGTTGATCAAAATAAGAAGA
>NC_051847.1:232563792-232567480 GCF_002237135.1 Teleopsis dalmanni | reverse complement strand
AATCTCTTTACCTCTTCTCATCTTTGTGATAGTCAAAACAAAGTCTATTGTATTGAAAGTACTCATTAAAGTTAATTTGGCATTATATAGTAGCTTATCTTTACTGCTACAGTAGCTCCTGATCGATATTTATTTTTTGTATCCATTTGAAGTAACTTGTTCCACCAATTTTGTTATTAAAGGAAGGTTCTAATGAAATAGTTAAACACATATATACAAAGCTTCTTAAGGTAACTGAAGCTTTTATACTTTTAAAGACAATTTATAAAAATACCTATGAATTGATTGATGTTGTACCAATATGAATTTAATGAAATATAAGACAGTTAAGTTTTTCTAATATATTATTATAACGAAGATGAGATATTCTATGATTATTCAGTTGAGTTCACCTGAAAAATTGATTAGATTTTATTAAAACCATCATTTATGATATCTTAAATGAAACTGTATCCATTATGAAAAAATAATATGGAACAGTAAAAAATATAAAGGTAAAATATAAAGTTTACTCATGTATTCTTTATGTCTATAACTAACAGCAATAAAAATTTTACCAAATGGTATAAATATCTAAATAAATATTAATACCTTAAGCAAAAGGGATAATTTTTCTAACTATTACTAACTTGAGAGTAATACATCGAAGAAGAGTTTACACTTTTTATTCTTTGTTCATATAGGGGCATATTGAGGTTGTTGAGATTATATTAATGCAACTCAGACAATGTAAGAGAGCATATAAATCATATTTACTTTTGATATTTACTCTTGATAGGTCACTTCGATTTGTTCAGTTAAATCGTCTGTCAATTCAAATACAGATAGAAACGATTTTGATTTATTTACATATGTAAATAATCTTTCACATAGTGACCACTTGAAATCATAGGTTGATGAAGGTGAAATATGAAAGAAATATATTAACTATATTATGTGACGTCTATACAAAATTTAAATCCATTGATTTGAAACTTTGGCAGCTTAAATTGGATATTGTTATTTACTTAGCTTTAAAGTTAAAACTAGAAAACTTTTTTATCTATGAGAGTCATTATTATAAAAGTAATATATATCAAAATACTAAATAAATTTGGTATTTGTGTGTTCGAATTTTTTAAAAAGTTTATAGTCCGAATATAATGTAGTCCAAACAAATTATATATGGACTATAAACTAATTAAAAAATTCGAATATTTTGTAAGACCAATGACGATAAGTTATTTTGTAATTAATAATCTAATTTCAAGTGAACACAATTTGTGGGAACTGTTATTATAGGCCTTTTCGGTGGCTCGCAAGTTTGGCAAAAAACAACGTATGTGTACTGACCAAGCACATTGGCCAGTAAAAAAAAAGTGTTACGCAATAAGCGAACTATTGTGAACCTTGATTGGAACTGCCAACGAATATTGCAATCATATGTAAAAATTATATGTAAACAAAAGTTCAAATAAAATTCAAAAATTTCATAAATTTGAAAATCGGAAAAAAGAAAAAAATTTCCGTATTTTATTTTGAAATTTTCAACATTTTTTTTCTTTTTAATTTTGTATTCAATTTAATTTTCAATTTGTTTATTTTATATTTTTATACACAATGTAATTTGCTTGCATTATGCTATTTTTGCTATTTGTCAAAACACAACATTTGACAGATTGCAACAGTGACGCCAATGTCTCACGTAGCGAATATATGCCAGCATGCATTTTATATCACACTAGCAAGCCACCAAAAGGGCCTACTATTCATTTTTTGTGACTAAAAGAATTTTTCTTTTTTGATGCTGGATAATGCCTTATTCTTTATATTAAATTTGTTCTATACAAAATTTGACAATAGGTCTTTTTTTTTTAAGCATATCAGGTTATTTTAAAAATAGTTATTTAGTATAACTTTTTTGAAATCACTTAACTAATAAGCAACTCAAATCGCATGGTTGCCGCGACTAAAAATTCGTCCATTGTGAACGAAATTTTCAGTTAACTGTCACCTGGCAACATATATTTGACAAATAATACTCAATTCTTTTTAATTTACTACTTTTTTCTGTAAACATTTATTCACAAGCATTTAAAAAATAAAATATTTATACTCATAACTGCAAAGAATTATTATTCATTTTCGAAATTTTAATTTTAAGTTTTATTACGTGTTTAACATATATAAGCCCAACAAAATTTCCAGTTTTTTCAGAGTTGCCGTCAAAAGTAGTCCTTATTTCATGTTGATCTTTTGTGATATGCTTACAAAAGAAGCAGCCTTATACCTAATACATTTTTACATGATTCGACTATGGTTTCCGTTATCGGTCGAATGGATGACACACATATTTTTTGAAAATATTTTCACTCTAATTAAATATTTTTCAAAGGTGTGTTCTATTGCATTTTTATTTAATAATTTTAAAATAAACAAAATTGAAATTCGTAGAATTCATCCAAAAAGGAATATTTTCAATAAATGAAAACCTGTGGGATAATATTTAATTGAAGCCTACGTTGGTTGCAATCATGCTTACAAACAAGTGTCTATGTATTTGCCTAGTATATTCTATTTTAATTTTATGTATTTAAAAAATAAATTTAAAATTGGTAAAAATAGAAAAAATTAATTTGTAAAATGACATAAAAAAAATAAAATGGTATACGCATAAACACAATTGATATGCTTGTATATATACCAAAATTCCTATATATTGTACATATACATATATTTGTTGGTGATATTGTGAGATAAAATAAATAATTTATGTACACCATTATGTATTTGTGTATATAAGTTTGTTTTACCAATTTTAGTTGAACTAAACGAGCAAAATAAAACCACAAAATGTTGTTAAATTTATTCCTAACAAAAGGACTAATTTTAAAAACAACGTACATGTGCAAATACAGAAATTTATTGAGCCAAAAAACCCCTGAAGTATTTCGTATGCCTTTTCTGGCGGTTTTTGTGCGGTAATTTACGCTTGATTTGATTTGGAGATGTGAATATGTTACAAATGTTTTTATGTCTCGCACACATCCAGACATTCTGGAAATTGGGCTTATGTGCCATATTCTTTTTAAACACATAAATATCTATCTCTCTATATTATTTGTATCGAAACATCAAAAAACTGCTCATATTTATTTGCTTTCGAAGTAAGCAAATGTTGGCACAAGTTAATTTGAGTGGAAATCAAAATCATGTTTCGCATACAAACAAAATAAAATAACTCATACGACATGAGTGCCTGAATAAAAAGACAGTTTGCTTTCAATGTAGAACAAAAAGCGTTTCTTTTAATTCTTAAATTCATTGATTTTTCACAACTTTATATTAAGTTTAAATTAAAGCATTTGAACGACAAATTGTTGTAATCAACGTACAACATAAAGTTATGATAGTTGTCACTTTTCACAAGTAGAAGCCAAACATTTCTAGGAAATTTTGATGATATTTTGTTTTATGAAATGATGCATTTAGTAACAGTTTTCTACTGTACTGACGAAACCCAAGAACAAAGTAAGTTCTCTAAGGTGTCACTGATATATCCAAAAATAAATCTTATCGAAGAAAAAAGCAGTAAACAGAGAGAATATAAAACTCAAGAAATGAAATTCCGGCATATAATGTGTTATTTAAAAGCATATCGCAAAAGAACAAATAAAAGAAGCACTATTTTCGATGGCAACTCTGGACA
>NC_051847.1:232553927-232563692 GCF_002237135.1 Teleopsis dalmanni | reverse complement strand
AAATTTGTGTCTTCAGTTAGAACTATGTGAGGCGCAACTTTATCTACTGGTTTCGTAAATAAACACCTTAATAGTTTCCATTGTACTAAATTTTAAATAATATAATTATTATTTTAATATTAGTAATATCCCAATACTTTACAATTTTTGAATGTCATTTAAGTGCCAAATCGAAACTTAAGTATGCATTTAAAACTGTCCCTTATTAATGTCGAGAATTTATTTATTTGTCATGCTAAAGTCACATAAATTTATTTATTTAAATTTGGATGCGGAACTTACCCGTTATTGAGATTGGAAGTAAATTCTGAAATTAAAAAAAATGATTTATTTTTTTTTTAAATATTGCAAAGTGATTATAAGAATTTAATTATTATTATTTTCAGTAGATGTTGGAATTATTGTAAAATACCTAGATAAGATTAAGTCATTACAGTGATTCTAGGAAATCACTTACATCAGATATAAGCCACTTAATTAACGTCCCTAAATTGTTTGTCATGGAAGCAAATCTTTTAATTGAATATTATGTGATAATGGAAATTGTGTACTAAATTATTTATTTTTTACTTTAAAATTAACAAATCTCACAGCTTCAATATCACATTTGTTGATAAATTCATAAAATTTTAATTACTTAAAGCCAGACAGTCCATGCTGAACCCACTTCTTCATGTACACAGATTTTTGATTTCAATTCATATATGTCAGATATTTCTTGTCATGATATCCCACAGCAGTTATCTATTCAAGTACTTACAGCAAAATATATCCTTCAAATGAAAGTATACGTATATATATGTATATATGTGTATATAAAATCAATTTAATTTTTAAAAGTTTTGTGTCAATTTTTGATTTTTACAGATTTCTTCATGGAACTCCCCTGATTGCGAAAGGAAAAGTGTTACAGACTTTTCACTTTCTGATAACGAAAAACTTTTTGTAATTTTACGAAATTATTTTCTTATAAAGGAGAGAAATTATTTACCAAAAAATAAATAAATAAATAAAAATACTAAAGTTGAAAGGTAAAAGTTGAGCAAACTTTTTGTTAACAAATCAATTTCGCCTTGAATCGAACTGTAACTTCTGCGAAATTGGCTGTTCCAAAGTGCGAATTTCATATTTCAATCTATCTTTCATATCCCCAAAATGTTCGCATGCGGATACTTTTATGTATTTATTGCTATGTTAGAAGAGGTAACTTTGATTTCTATGTTTCGTATGAGTAACTTTCAAAGTACATATCACAAATACTTACATACATATGGCATATACGTATGTAGAGGAATAAATATATTCAGAAGTTAAGCAAAATAATTGAAGTAAATAACTTCGAAAGTTGGAGGATTTCTCGTTTCTATGCAATTTTTGTTTTCTTTTTTTTTTTGTTGGTTCTTATAGTCTTTTCTTTTGATTTTTGCCTCAAGCAAACATGGATTGTTTGCTTGCCACAGCAAATACATTACTATTCACCTTAATTAATAGTGTGGCAACTCCGTACTGGGCCACTTAGACTGCAGTTCTATTCAATTGCCTTTCATTTTTCTTAAGGTCTTTTCGCAAACTCTGTTGAAGTCTGCTGATAAGTTTTGAAAGGCGATTTTTCAAATTGTTTGCACGAACTTCCTCAGAAACATTAGAATGGGTAATTGCATAACACAATTAATACTACCGACCGAAATCGATCAATGGAAAAGAAGAGGAAGTTATTTGAATTTGATTTTATATTTTACAAAGAGTTTTTAAATAATTAATTACAGATAATTTTTGTATTAATTATTTTATAGGAGTTAAAGTATTTAATAAAAAATTAATCTATTGTACTATATGACATATAGTTAGCACTCTTATCAGAAAACTATATATATTTTTGGAATATATTTATGTTTAAATAATCGGGTATAGAATTGAATGACAATTTCACATTTATTTCAGTAGTTAAAGTAGTTCTAGTGACATTACATGTAATAAATACACATTCGTTTGCTATGGTAAAAAATATCGTTCAAGTTAAAATTTGACTAACTTTGTCATCCGAATTCTGCTCCATCGAAAGTAACCGTCGAAAGTTGGATTTTATACTTTATATGTGAACACCTATGAACACCAAAATGAGGCGGTTACACTGGAAAACGTTAAATAAGTCCACCAAATTGTTTTGGAGAACCGTAAAATGATTTTGTTGGATATCATTAATACTCTATATATATCAAGAGAACACATGAGATTTATTTTACAACAAAATTTGTCCATGAGAAAGTAGACGCGTTTGCTCACAGCTCATTAAAAACAGCCTTTGTAATACTCTGAAGTAATTTATTGACTGTGATGATATTCTTAAATAATTTATTAAATATCGAATATGGGCATGTCTCAACAATATGTATATAAGTGCTGCTTATAAGTGAAATGAACTTGCAATGAACATATAATTTTTTTTCTAATTTTTTTTATTTCATGCATTCTAAATAAAAGAATAACAGAATTATATATTACGACTAGCCACATTAGACAAAAAAAGTTTGTTTCATCGAAATAATATATTGTTAGCAATCCTATACATTCGATCAATTTTATTGAATTTAATATAAAATAATATATTATTATGTTGAGGCTAGTTGAGTCTGTGCACCTGAGCACTTTTACTCTCTATTAACTCCGAAGTTTCTTCATAACCCCTCTTTACACCTTGTCTAGATTATTGTTTATCACTTCATCAGATTAAGCAATAATTGACCTCAGATCTGCATACCTACCCGAGGAGTCTGTAACCATTCTAAGATTTGATAACGCGGTGTTGGTAAGTATTATTATTATAGTATTATTAAATAAGACGTTTAATATATCATAACGCCTTGTATTTGTTTTCTTATAACGTCTGAAAACGTCTGTATCAGAGAACTGCGACGAGACATAATTTTAACACTCGGAATACCCTCATAAAAAACCAAATATAAATGAGTATAAATTTATGCATGATAAATGATGATGATGAATGATATATAAATCAATTGCATCATCTTGGTATCGAGTGTAAGTGTTTATCGGTATCATATGAAAGTATAAATCATTACAGCTGCTGTCAACTATATATATATATGCTAGGTAGAAAAAAGAGAATCACAATGTCTATAAGTGAAATACAGCTAATGATTCGAATATGGCTCCAGTGTTAAGTACTTATTGCAATTGTAGTTATGCTTTGTATTAATCAGTTCGGATGCTTCTTGTTTTAAATACTGGCAAAGTTTTGTCAGAAGCTTTAATAAATGCTATTATTATCCCGATAAAGATGATCCCGATAAAGATGACAATTTTTTGGGAAAAGAACTTCAGTTTGGATAACTTTAACACTGATATAACCCCAAAGTTATGCACCATATGTCCAAATAAGTTTGATCATAAGATGTACAATACCAGGTTGTAGAATGGAATGATTGTCTAGCAATGATATATTACAGATTTAGAAATTTCTCTTGAGGTTTGTCTTTTTTATTGTTGACTACTTCCTTAGATTGTAACTTTATATCAAGTTTCATGTCTAAGTAATTAGTAATGTCTTAATACAGAATATAATTTTCAAGGATGCGAAAAATAAGATGAATAGTTTAATGAATAGTTTTTAAGTTGTTGTGTCAATTCCACTTCAGTACTTAAAACTATAATCATTGACGTAGCATCTGGTACGCATCTAGATATTACGGAGGCTGCCTCCCAATATTAACAGTCGGCCTACATTTAAATATATCTATATTTGTTGTTAATTCATTTTGACTATTTAAGAACCTAAAAATTTCTAATTAAATTTCGAAAAAAATCTGAAGGCCTCCTCGAAGTATATTTCTGACTATGGACCTGACTGTGATCTGTAAAAGTAGCTTTGACTAAGTTTGCTGGTGTATGTATTTTAAAATCAAAGAAAATTTTATCAAAGTACAAAAAAACTTCTCTCACTTTTTTTGCATCTTTTACACATTGCGCTAAAATTAACACAGAAGGCTTTTTTTTTAAAACATAGACTTAAAGTATTATTGAGGACAAAAACTTTCTTTATTTTTGTGGGTACTTAAATGCTAAACCAACAGAAAAGATAAATATTTTGTACCAGCGCAATTAATTAAGGTCAGCAAAACGTGTCGACATATTTTGACTAAAATTAATTATAAAAATAAAATGTATATTTTAAAGGTGAAATTACACAAAATAAATTAAACGAGAATTTATTTTAACAAAAATATTCCCACAAAAAATCTTAAAAAAGGTTAAAGGAGGTGAACATAAATTACCACTGCTCCACTTTTCACAAAGAAACTAAAATGTGGAAATCTTTTTTCCCGTTAAACAAAACCCGGGAAAATGCTCGCGAAGACTGAAGAGTGAAGAAATAAGCGCAAAATAGAAATTGGGGCATGGTTAATTAAATGAAGTTTGTAATGAGTATTTCACTTTTTCTCTGGACACAAAATAATGCAAATGGAAACAATGGCTTGGAAAACAAAACTTTAATTTTAAAACAAAGGCTGGCGAACAAAGAAACTCGAATAAATAAAAATTAATTTCAAAAGTTCTTCAAGAAAAACAGAGTGCTTTTGTGCTAAATTGTTGAAAAGGTAATAGATGATTTAGACTTTAATATGAGTAGACTTTCTACTAAGTTTTACCAAGAAATTATGTTTCAATGTGATAGGAAAAATTTATAGAAGAGTTTTTTCTTCTTAAAATAGCATTAAATATTCTCTATATAAATGGTTGAAGCTTAAAGTACGTGCATCTAAAAAAAATTTTAAATTTTCTTTTGTGATTCAGGTCAAATCAAAAACAAAAATGGAAGATTGGTATTTGAAATGAACTACAAATATTGATAGAATATGATGCTTATGAATTAAATTTTTAATTCATTCACCAATGCTATACCCTTAGGCAGCATTATTTAAAAGACGATGACTCTGGAATATTTATTATGAAGTCATGAAAATAAAAATATTTTTAATGTAATAAAAAGCATATATACATATATATATTTGTATATATAATTAATCTGTATAAAAGTCTTGTTCTAAAAATATTCAGTTTATATTTTGATTGCTTTGAAGGAATCCGCTCAAGATATATACATATACATATATATATTGTGTTCTATATCTTGAAAAACCAATTGCATTTTTTTTAATCCATGGGGTACTTTTGATATGTGCTTTTTGGTACAACCTTGAGCTCTTATAGCGATGTCATATCGCCTTTTATGGTCGCTTTTATTGGAACAATTAGGTTTTGCTTTTGACTTTATAACCACATATCTATATTTCGTCACCAGTGATGATTCTTATCAGGGAATCTTTAATTACGTTATTCAACATAATATGAGTGATTAGTATGTGACAGTTCTTTTAATTAAAAGTAACCAAATTCGGAATAAACTATGCTGATTTTGGCCCAAAACATCTACAGAAATTGCAAGGCAACGCATTAAGTTCCCTAATTGTGATTCGATGTTTTTCCATACCAAATTTCCTTACTACTTCAACGTATGCTTATTGATATTGTATGGATTTTCAACGTATAATGGGGCATATTACTGCATACTTATTTTGAGTCCAGTACAATGGTTTAAACGTAGTTTAAAATATGTTTTTATTTTATTTCTTTTTTTTAATTTGGGTATGATAACTATTTTTATAAACATCCGTCCGATGGATTATATGGATTATATCAACACTAAACAATTTCGTTAAACACTCAATGCAGTTGGGTGTCATGTGGAGAAAAGTTATATAGAGTAAATATATCTAAATGACGTAAATTGGAATACATTAAAATTCAATCTTCAATGATATCTTATAAAACTCAATATAAGTCCTCAGCACAATCTAACACGTAAATATTGTTTCATTATCAAATAATATCATTTACGATATGATTTACATTATTGAACTGAAAGAAATATACTTACTTGATTCCACATATTATTTGATGTTTTGCTTAATTATAATTATAAATTATACCATAACTATAAATTCACTTTATAATACACAATAAACACAATCCGTGAACTCATATAACATTGATGAATGTCAAATCACAAAAGTAAAACTGATCTTGAATTTTGTTATCTCGATTTGATTTTAATTCATCAAAAAAAAGATTTCAAGTCAAGAACACTTAATCATATTTATGACAAGTGCATATGCACTCGTAAATAGAGAGCTAATCAATAAACAAAAGTGCAAGTCAACTGACATATAAAATGATTAAGCTACATTCTAGTTGAGGCTATTCAATATAAATACAAGCGCTTAATATGAAGATTATATTTGAAGATAGATCGTGAGAAACCTCACATAGGTGCAAGCCATGAAGGGCGTCACTTATCGCTTTGGATCATTCAAGCCGCCACAGGAAGAGAGGCAGTTTTAACTTAGTCAAACTTGAGCGAAATTACGATTGCACCCCCTATCTACTATGGAGACCCATATGAAAACCGCTTGTTCTATTCTGTTATTCTGCCAAACCTTGGAACCAGATATTGTAACATAAAATGTCACATATTTAGTAATACTAAAGAAATAAATTATACATGTCATTATACATTACACTGTATGGATCAACGAAAGTGTTTCTAGAAACCACATGATAAAGATATCTCCGGTAATTTTTTAATTTACTTGATGCAAGGTTATAGCATTTCAGTTATATGAAATTTTACCATCAACTGTTCCATTTGAATCGAGTTTTTCTGCCTCATATCTAAAACATTTGTTAAAATCCGTTAGTTTGGGTCGTATACACTTCTACATATTCAGTAAATCATCACACAGTAGTTACTGTATTAAGAAGCACAATTTGTTTATTTTTTTTTTATATATCCATTATTTATAAACTTATGAGAATACTCCCAACTACAGGACCCTTCTCCTGACACTATTTCTACTAGAAATTACACCGCAAATTTGATCTCAGCTATAATACATAGGCTTCTCCAGCACCTATCAGTTTACTTTGATGAGATGCAATAACTCCATTAATCTGCTTTTTAACCTCAGTTTTCGATACTCTGATAATTCTCACAGTTATCTAACTCCCTTCACAAGTCCAACTTTTTCCCTTCAACAATCTAACTCTTCGCACTTTACCTTAAATGAATTCCATTTTTGAAATGTTAAGCTTATTATCATCTACATTTGCACTTGATTATTGAAATATTGTTCTCAGTACTCATTTGGGTAGTTTAAAGTTTAACACCTTAGCTTTAGATATTTTTTACGTACCCGTTAAAGAATTTTTTAACTAGTCCTCATAACATTCCAATGTGTTCTGGACCTTTCTAAAAGTATTCGTACCTCTTATAAACTTTTAGTTGCGTTATACATAATATAGTCAGCAAATGCTTTATGTACATTTTAAAAGTTCTATTGACTAGATTTTGTTTTTAATATAAAAGCTTCTGAACCGATATGTAGTTGTTGCTTATTAGATCGATATCACTGCTGCATCTTGATAGTTCACGTTACTGACAGTGTAACCAATACATAAATGAGAGTTGACTCCAAAAACAAGATCTAGTGACTACAGTTTTCATAATCTCATTACTTTTCGTTCACATCCATATTTAAGTTACAACTGTCAAAATAATGAGCTATAATCTCTAAATGTCCAATGTCTAATAGTTTATATTGGACATGTACTTTTATTAAAGATAATAACATTTCGCATAAGGCATGTATGATCGACGAAAAGAAACACAACATCGCTGTTCCAACTTGATAATTCATGTTAAAGACAGTGCAACCTATACATAAATGAGAGTTGGCTCCAAAAACAATATCCAATAACCACAGTTTTGAGATTTTGATTTATAAATATGCTTTAATGTCTGAAATATTTTATATTTGACATGTGTTTTTATTGGAGATAATAAAATTTCACATAAATCAAGTTCTATTTATATTTAAAACTCTAAAGGGAAACGTTTATAACCCGATTTTATGTTTAACTAAAGTAAGTACCCGTTCATTGTTTTGAAAGCCATCGTGCTTGTGGCACTTGTTAGTGTGATATCTTAGAAATATATTTTAATTATTTTGCATGTCCATCAACTGTTGAAACCTAACACGTTGGAGAATAGAATAGAATGGAATATCTTATTTATATGTAAATAAAAATATAAAAGTGTGCACATTTGAGATTTGATAGCGTCAAGCTAAGACATAAGCCACAATTTACTTTACTTCGTCAGTAAATGTTTATGCACATTTAATGATAAGCCGTCCAATGACAAAATCCTAAAAGACCAAATTAGGTTTTTATGTGCGTATATGTAAAATCAAATTATTATTAACTTCTTCTTGTACAAATATTTTGGCATAATTCCTGCCACGTCAACAGCGTTTTAGGCCTAATAGAAGACATACGCCTATATAGGTATGTGGCTGTAGAAGAAATTTTCCCTTTCACTTCGGCACGAGATTCCTATGCGTAGCTGGGCACTTTATGACTACTCTGCAGTTATGTATTATATTTATAAAGTAGTATTCTTCCTATTCCTAATATAAGTGAAAGCATTTATGTGTGTAGCATGAACCGGAGAAAGTGGTTTTAACGTGCAAAAATGTGGCAATAAAAATGTTTTACGAGCAACAATTTTTTTGTGTACATTAGCAGGCAAAATATATGAGCGCTACTTAATGTTGGGTATTTGCTGGGTATTCATATTTTCATATCTAACACAGAATTGGGAAAATTTCTGCAAAATATAATTAAGATATATATGTAAAATATCGTTATTAAAAATATAAAATGGAACGTACAGATATTCCCATTTAAGTATAAAAGAGGATATTACTTTTTTAATTTTTCCTTACGGTTTGGTTACAGATACTTACATATATGGTAAGATATACTTTTTGTTTTCGAAAATACTTTTGTTATTCAAAGCTTATAGCATTAACTTCTTTGCTTTATCTTAGGACACATTTTCATAGATAAGCTGTGACTGCTAACTGCCAGTATTTTAATTAGAATTCTCTGCAGTCTGAGATATGCTTTTTCACTTCTAAGACTGCAGCTTAGTTTCGGTTTAAGTTGGAATTTATGCACATATCAATAATCTCACAAAACTGCAACTGCATTTAAGTCAAATACGGAATTGTGTACTATACATGACAAGGCATTCATCATGACTCAATGTTCCATTTAGACACACAACACACTTTGTGCACGACATTTAGACAGAGAAGCAAACTTCACCAGCGGCAGGACACCACTTGGTGCATATAACAGATCCAAACTTAAAATGAGGATGCTGAGTTTTACTTGACTCCCAACATTACTGCAGTTGAAGCTGACAGCTCCTGCAATTGCTACCAGCACTTCGCAGCGTACTTCTTGAGATTCCTGCTGATGTTGCTGATGCTGAGCTGCTGATGCTGCTGCTGCTGCTGCTGCTGCTGCTGCTCATGCTGATGCTGCTGCTGCTATTGGTAATGCTTAGCAGTTGCTGTTTGTCATTTTGCTTTGATGTCAATTTAAACTTAAATAGCGGAAGGAAATGCTGCTGTAGAAGTTGTTATTTCATTGTTTGCTTTTTTGTTCATCAGTCTTCATAGTTTAAATGGTTTTGTTTTTTCTACACTTGCAACACTGCACACAAACTGTTAATACTGTTTCATTTATTTGGTATTCTACCGAGTGCAGTAGTTTCCCAAGTTTTTTCTAATCATTTTTTCCATAAAACTCTTTTTCCATTTACATTGCTTTTCAGTA
>NC_051847.1:232549564-232553827 GCF_002237135.1 Teleopsis dalmanni | reverse complement strand
ACACAACACACTTTGTGCACGACATTTAGACAGAGAAGCAAACTTCACCAGCGGCAGGACACCACTTGGTGCATATAACAGATCCAAACTTAAAATGAGGATGCTGAGTTTTACTTGACTCCCAACATTACTGCAGTTGAAGCTGACAGCTCCTGCAATTGCTACCAGCACTTCGCAGCGTACTTCTTGAGATTCCTGCTGATGTTGCTGATGCTGAGCTGCTGATGCTGCTGCTGCTGCTGCTGCTGCTGCTGCTCATGCTGATGCTGCTGCTGCTATTGGTAATGCTTAGCAGTTGCTGTTTGTCATTTTGCTTTGATGTCAATTTAAACTTAAATAGCGGAAGGAAATGCTGCTGTAGAAGTTGTTATTTCATTGTTTGCTTTTTTGTTCATCAGTCTTCATAGTTTAAATGGTTTTGTTTTTTCTACACTTGCAACACTGCACACAAACTGTTAATACTGTTTCATTTATTTGGTATTCTACCGAGTGCAGTAGTTTCCCAAGTTTTTTCTAATCATTTTTTCCATAAAACTCTTTTTCCATTTACATTGCTTTTCAGTACTACGAAAAAGTTTTAACAAAACGTAGTACTTTTTTTTGCAATCTCTTAAGTGCGCCAGTTACTAGGGATGTTCCTAAATTTACTGTATATTTCTCATTTTTAAAATTCTGTTTGTAAATAGTCAAATTCATCACAAAAATGCAAGAATAAATTAAAGGATAATACCAATTTATGATTTAAAATAAAGAAAATTTTTGTGAAATACAAAGAAAACTAATGTCTAACAAATGTTAGACTTTATTATTTATTATAATCCAAAAATAATCATATTTAATCAAAAATAATCATATCCGAAAATCAAAACATATTTTAATTTATCTTCTTCATATTCTATATTTTGTATCTGATACTAAACTTTCATCAACCAATAGATAACTACATTTAAATTCAATTCAAATTTGCAATAGAGTCGTCTTCAACACAAATTCTTATTTAGAATCGGCCGGCAAGAAAATCAAGTCCAGCCGTGTATGCCTGTAGAAACTTCTTGCCTTTACAAAAAAAATGACTTTGTTGTCACTTTAAATCGGCCTGTAAACTAGTTTTAAGCAGTCGTGAGTCACGAAGGAATCTTCTTACATTCAAAAAAATTTCTTTATTATTGCACTAAATCGATCAGCGAACAAGTCTCGAGCTTTCAAAAGAACTGTACAGTCTCCATTCTATTCACAAAGAATCACTCTATTGGGAGTGATTTCTTAGTGCTGGCTTCAACCTACAAATTACCAATAACAAAAATAGGGTAGAATCAAACAGGGTAGCGCCTGCTAATAATAAAGACCACTACTCGGCCTAAAGAAAGTTCTAACCCACATCTTTCAACCATTGATGGTGGACGTACGCTATTTATTGTTAAAATATTTTATCTATATCACCAAATGTGTGCTTTAGAATACACTTCAAATCTACATATACTGCATTCGTAAATATTCGACTTAAATGTTGATCTCAAAATCCGAAACCAATAATAAAGACTGATCATAAACTGCGAAAGATACCCAACTGTTAACTTGTTGTACTCATTCGGATATCTACCTAAATTTTGGGATGGCATTTCTGTTAAGTTGCTTCGGTATGGCGCAGTAGCATGGACGCTATCGCACTGAAATGATGGAATGATGAATAGCAAAGGGAATTTTTTTTTATAAGGTCCTGGGTCTTCTACTAGTTGGCGACGACTACCTCACACTAATGAATCAAAACATTGACATAATTCAGCAAATTAACATCGAGCGGCTTTACTGGCTTAGTCATGTCATGAGAATTGATAAAGATGCTTTTAAGCAGTAGTTGGAGGATGAAGGTGTCGCCGGTTGAAGAAGTACTAACCGGACTTGATTTATGAGACTGGAGTAGGCGTGCATGCAGCAGAGCTGCGGAAAAATGCTGAGTTAGGCCGAAACTCAGCAACAGTCCTTAATTTTCATAAGCTAGACTTTACTTTGTAAAGATCACTTCACCTATTCAACCTATTCTTTATTTTTTCTCTTTTCAAAAACAAATAAAATGTCCTAATATACATATATAAATTGTTGGATCAATAAATATTTTTGTATGCTCTACAATTTTGGTTTATATTAATTACAACTGTTGATACTATGCTGTACTGACCCTATCAGAGTGTTTAGATACTGTTTAAAATTATCTATATCAATCTGGCAACCACTGTGTGTGGGCTGCTTTTAATGGTTAGCAAGTTTTTTTCATTCTTCTTGTTGTACGAGCATCCGTCGTGTTCGGTTGTGTTTCGTGTTGTGCAGTAAATTTGTTTGAGTTTTGTTCTAATTACATTTAAAAATATGTTTTATATGATAAGTAATATTAGAGATAAATAAATGAAATATTCTTTGAAACTTTAAAGAAAGAAAAAACCGCATTTAACGAACATTTTTGGCATCCCTTGCGGGGAGCAACATATCTTTTGCGTTCAATTGTGTGTTGCTGCCTACGAAGATCGCGTGCTTCGTCTAGCCGCTGGGCATATTTCTCAAAGTTATAGCCACTGGGCGTATCTTTCATATTTTTGCCGCTGGGCATATCTACTAAATTTTATAGCCGCTGGGCACAATTATTTACTTTCGAAAAGCCGCTGAGCACAACGGCTTACATTGCATATAACAATCACAGTTGATTCGCATAAAATCTGAAAATGCAAAAAATCGCCAGAAAATTGGAAGCTACGCAATCCCTGCTGAAAAACTTCTCCACCAACATACGGAAAACGGCAAAAAGCAAGCAAACAAAGGGTTTCTTCACTGCCAGAAAGAATCTCTTGGAAAGTTACTGGACGCAGTACAAGGAAGCTCGAGAAAATTTGTTGGTCAATATTTATGACGGTGCAAAGGTGGAAGAAGCGAGTGACTCAATAAAAGCGTTAGTCAGCGAAGACAGTTACATGGAAATTGAAATAATTTATTCGGAAATGATGGGAGAGCTAATCGATGAGTTAGAAAGCACTGAAGTTATAGAATCTCCAGGTAATAACGAAACTGTAATTAAAGGTGTGTCAAGCATGGAATTGACGTCTAATTTACCACGTATTAAAATTCCGTCGTTTGATGGTAATTATCTGCACTGGTACGCATTTAAGGATTTATTCACGTCAGTTGTATCAAATAACGTTGCATTGTCTAATACACAGAAACTTCAATATTTAAAAGATGCGTTAGTGTTGGACGCTCAACACGCCCTAGACAACATTACTACAACAGATGCACATTGGGCAGTAGCATGGAGTTTACTCGTCCGCAAGTATGAGAACAAGAGGATCATTCTTAATGCGTATTTAAAACAAATTGTTAATTTAACAACGGTGTCTGATGGTTTACCAAATAGTTTACGCTTGTTATGTGACACCATCACGTCAGCTGTGCGTGCGTTAGAGCAATTGGGTCGTCCAGTGCAGCATTGGGACGATTGGTTGGTCTTTACCCTTCTCCAAAAATTAGACACGAAAACACGCTCAGCTTGGGAGCTGTCAACAACCAGTTTAGAACAAATTCCAAAATTTGAGGAGCTGGTCAGTTTCTTAGAAAATCGAATACATTCGCTGGAGGTAGTTAATAGCATGACCGATAACTCTAATCAGGAGAAAAAGTTTGTAACACCTATCAGAACAAAGGGGTTCGTGAAAAGCCATCATACCACTGTTCAACAATGCGTGCATTGTCAAGGTAAGCATTTACTGGCATATTGCGCAGAATTTCGGCAAATGACTGGGACAAAGAGATATGAGGTAGTCAGATCTGCAAGATTGTGTTTCAATTGTTTGAGAACGGGACACATGGGTCATAATTGTCCATCGAAATATCGGTGTCTGCGATGTAATGCAGCGCATCATACATTACTACATGACCATAGTGGAAGTGGTGGAGCAACTAATTACTCAAATATACCGGAAAAGACCACTGAAGCGACTAAGAAATACGCTGTCACATCAAATAATACATACATTTCCAGTGCTAATCAAGGTGCTCGAACTTTACATCTACAGACTGTTTTAATTGGCACTGCATTGATAGAGGTAAGGAGTCCTTCTGGTCAGAAGCTTATTGTGCGAGCTCTTTTGGATAGCGCGTCGGAAGCAACGTTTGTCAGCGAATTCATCGTGCAGCGGTTAAAACTGGACAAAACAAATGTCATAGTGCCGGTGAGTGGTGCAAATGGTGAAAGGGTCGCCAATTCAAGAGGAATGGTTT
>NC_051847.1:232543428-232549464 GCF_002237135.1 Teleopsis dalmanni | reverse complement strand
ACCCAAAAGTAAGCAATAAATGTAAACTTTATATGGCAAGGGCAGTTTCACACAAAGATGGAAAACTCTTAATAGATGAACAAATATTAAAATGTAACCAAAGTTTTCACAATGTAAAAAAATGCAAAATAGAACTAAGTAATACCTATTGTAACGTAAATTTAACTGAAACTTGTTTTGTAAATTTGTTAAATAAAAGACAAAGTAATTGTACTAAAATTAAGGAAAGAAATAAAGAGATAGATATTATCAAAGAGGGAGCTATATTAATATCCGGTACTCATACCGTTAATGATTTATCCCTAGAAGGAACTTATTTAGTTACATTTAATAATAGTATTATAATTGACAATAATAAATTTGAAAACATCGAAGGGAAAATATCTGAATATCTTAAACAAAATCATGTTAATAATTATAGAATAATAGAGTATGTAAACTCAGAAGATGAAAATTTGAAATTCGAAAACGTAAATATACTTAATCGTTTATATAATAATGTCTCGGGAAATTCCCAGATCAAAAATATTATACTTATTATATTAGTTATATTAATCTTCTCATATCTCTTGTATAAAATTGTAATAAGTATTTGTAAGCGAAAACAAAAGTCGAACGCAAGACATGAAGAAGAATTATTTAATAAAATGAATAATCAAATACAACTACTAACAAAAGCTTATTGAAGAATCGGGACGATTCAACTTAGGAAGGGGGGAGTTATCAAGTCTCGTCTCCTACACTAATTATTGTGTTTATCGTTGTCTGTCCTAAAGGAACAACGAAATATTATCTATTGTATTAACTAAACATTTCTTAACGATCGTAGTCTGTCCTAAAGGAACAAAGAAATATTATCTATTGTATTAACTAAACATTTCTTAATGATCGTTGTCTGTCCTAAAATATTATCTATTGTATTAAACAGGAAATTGGAAATAACCAAACATTGTAACTAAACATTTCTTAATGATCGTTGTCTGTCCTAAATAAACAACGAAATATTATCTATTGTATTAACTAAACATTTCTTAATGATCGTTGTCTGTCCTAAAATATTATCTATTGTATTAAACAGGAAATTGGAAAAACCAAATATTTTTTATTATCGTTGCCTGTCCTAAGCAAACAACGAAATATATTATCGGGATTCGATACTTCGAATTCTTGGTATAAATACGAGTAAAAATTATGGAAGTAGTTAGTCTTAAGAAACATTTCAAATAAAGTGGTAGCAGAAGCTACACAAAAAAATAATAGTCTATATTTAATTTGCACGTGCCATTAAAGGTCCTTTTATCTTTTTGTCTAAATTATTATTTACAAGTTAATAATTTACTAGACAAGTTTTTAAATAAATATAGAAAGTAACAAAGCGCAATATATAAAAGTAGCCAAGATACAAAAACGAAAGCGATTGCATGAGCCGTTTGAGGAAAAAAGATAAATAAATTATTTTAAATTATAAACTGGCAGTTCTTGCTCTATTAGTTTAAGCTCATTAGTTAAGATATATATTTATTGCTTTAAAGAATTATGTTTAACATTTTTATCATTCGTTACAATCTGAACAGAGCTTTTAAGCCCTGCAAATCTTGTTAAGTTGCCAATAGAAACTAAACCATTCATTTGCAGCCATTAAGCAACTGAAAAACTTTGCATTACAAATCAATTTTCGAACTATGACTAACTATATTTAGTTTTACCTTAGTTAGGTGATTAGACTGAGTTGATTTTATAAAATTACTGTAAATACAATTATTTAAATAAATTTGCTTAGGTATTTAACATTAATCGATCTATATGAAATTGATTTATATATTGGAGATATAAAAAGAGAAAAAAACAGCCATTTTTCTCGATTTGTTAGTATTAGTAAGGGTCGACTGATCTAAGTTGGTTTAAAACATAACTTCATTCATTAGTGTGGATGGGTATATATAATGGGTATAAATAATGCACAATACAAGTGAGAGAAGATTTGCTTAAAATAAAAGGGTAAAAATTACTGAGCTGAATTATCCAATACACTACCAATAGACTTTCAAGCCAAAATCTAGGCATCCGCTTTTATTAGAAATACAAGAGCTATAAAAAAGAAGAAACAGAGAGTGAATACTTTCTATGGAAAGGTCCAGTCTTGGTTAGATTGAGCTATTTCGCCAAGGATGTCTACGAACTAATGAGCATATTGGGCATCCCTAAAATAAAATTAAGGAACACACCCTCGTAGGTTGGTTTTAAGTCTTACAGTTCGTGTGTGGTGACAATAAGAATATGGTTCTGGACCATTTTTTTGGTCTCTTTGATTAATTGCTTTCTCTATCTTTCTTGTTCTTTCTCTCACTCCTTGTCTTTATACTCTTATAACTCTCTCTTTATTTTTGTGATTTTTTAACACATATGTCTCGAAACTTTATTTCATAATGCAAATTTACTACTAACTGTTAGAAATGTCAAAACAGAGACCATCGAAATGAATATACTTGAATAATGTTGAAGGTATGTTATCATAGGGGCCACTGGCCCTTAAAAACCCTTAAAGCAAACAATGACAAAGTATAAAAAAGAAATTAAATTATATCAAAAGCAGAGTTATACATTTAAAGACTATAAAACATAAGGAACAACATATTGCATTATTTTATATTATTTAATAATAATAACAATAATAAATATGTATATATACACTCCGTTTCACTTGAATAGCACACTTCGTTTTTGCATTATTATTTGCTTATCTATCAATGATCTCATGACTTTGTTGTAATAATTGTTGGGTTTTTTTGTTTGTTTCCTTATGTAGTCTCTTCCAAAAAAAACAGAAATGTACCGTTAAATTTTCCCGTTATTTTCTTTTGAATTTGCATCAATAACTAGTATGTATTTCGTTTCACTTGAATAGCACATTTGGTTTCCAATTTAATTTATGAGTAGCAGCTCACCACAATATTAAGTTTTTTTTTATTTATTTGTGAGTTTTAAATACAGTGTGACGATTTAAATTAATAATGGGTCGTGGTAATGTTTTAACCAACGAAGAACAGGTCAAAATAAAAAGCTTCATTGATTCTGACCTGTCTGTAACTCAAATATCAAAAAAAATCGGAAGAAGCAGAAAAGTGATATACAATTTCATTCAAAATGATCTTAACTATAGAAAAAATATGAAAGGCCGTGTAAAAAGCGTCCTCAGCTATGCAGATAAGCGGGCTATTTTGAGGCAAGCTTCGAATTCGCATGATTCGGTTAACAAAATAAGGTTAAAAGCTGGTGTCAATGCCAGCAAAACTACCGTATGGCGGGTTATTTCGAATGCCCAACATCTAAAACGGCTTAAATTAAAAAAAAACCACCACTTAACCCTATACGTAAAGAAGCTCGGTTAACTTTTTGCCGTGCCAACATGTCATGGAGCAAGGAGTGGAATCGCGTTGTTTTCTCTGATGAGAAAAAGTTTAATTTGGAAGGGCCCGACGGTTACAATTATTATTTTCATGATTTGAGGAAAGAAACTCATCAGTTGGAGCGTTTACACAGTATAATGGGCGGAGTTATGGTTTGGGGAGCCATATCTTACTATGGCACTTGTGAACTCCAATTCTTAAACACGCAAAATCGTACCAAGGAGTTTTAGAAAAAGCTTTTCCTTCATTAGAGAATCTTTTTGGACAGTTGCCGTGGACTTTCCAACAAGACAACGCCCCAATACATACTGCTCGTGTTGTAAAATCGTTCATTGAATCCAGAAATGTTGCTGTTCTGAACTGGCCACCATACTCGCCGGACCTTAACATAATAGAAAATGTTTGGGGATGGCTGGCTAGAAAAGTGTATAAATCTGGAAAACAATATTCAACAAAAACTGAACTAATTGAAGCAATTCAACGAGCATGGGCTACAATTTCCCTTGATTATATTAAGATTTTGTATGATTCACTTCCCGATAGGATCTATGAGGTTATATTAAACAAGGGAGGTTCAACTCATTACTAAAATGTTAATTTTAACAAATTAATCCTTAATAATAAATAAATAAACTGTCCTTAGTGCATAAAATAATTAAATTTATTTAAAAAACAAAAATGTGCTATTCAAGTGAAACGAAATTTTTATGCTATTTATATACTTATTTAGTTTGTCATCTTTTAATATAAAAATTATTGAAAAAATGCAAGTTTTTTTATTTTTATAATAAAGATTATTAATCACACTACCTATAAAATCTAAAAAAAAATTGTTTTATTTCATTAGTTTAAAAGATATAAAGAAAAGAAATTAAATATGTGAAGTGTGCTATTCAAGTGAAACGGAGTGTATATACCCTATTAAAGTTCATGTTTTCTGCAATTTCCTTCTTTCCTTAATAAAATTGCCAAGGTTGTCTGTCTGCAAGGACCGATAATATCTACGCTGACATATTGTCGATGGGAAATAAGTTTTCATCAACTTTTGCTTTGAAAAATTCCTTTCCTCTTTTGCATATATTACTATTGTATTGTCAATATAAATCATAATTATAAATTTTAAGATATAGACAGGAGTAATATTATTATCATCAGGCAAAATAGATTTCATATTTATGACTTCATCACACAACTCAGCCGATAGCGAGGTTATAGCCAATTTTAATTATCGGTGATTTAGTTAGAGACGTTTTTGCGATTGGTAAAAAATTTAAAAGAAACGTAAACACTACTTCAATAGACTATTGTGATTGCTCCCCCTGAGGGTGAGAAGTGAAAATATTCTCGAGGTACGCATGCTTGTCGCGACTGAAATCCCGGCGCTATGCCAACATTGTTTTGGAGTGTGTATGGTAGTAAGTGACACGACACTTGCGACAATCGGTCGCAGGTGCCAAGTGATGGTTGGCAGAGTTGCAGTGGCTGTGGTTAATACTCAAACTTACGCGGGAAGATAATATTTTTTTATCGTTCATTCAGAGTAGAGCTACGTATTCACTACCGGGTGCTATGATCCAATGAATAGCAGAGGTGGGATGTGGGTTGCTTCTTAGCAAGGAGAAAGTTATGTCCTAAACACATAAATCCATTACAAACGGCGGAATTTCATTAGAATTTCCAATGAGGTGTTTATCGGCGCATTTTCTTGATACATATGTTGGTTAAGCACCATGGTCTTAAGCCTTAATGGCAGGTATCCAGGCTAATAAGCACTGATTCTGTTACTATTGCGATTCACGAATTTCGACTGGTGATGTACCATAAATCGAAAACCATTAAAACTGCTACTTTTTCTGAAGCGAAAGTCAAAATTGCACTGAAAAGTGTACATTGGTTTATTTCGCTTCAGCACCATAAAGTACGGTACCTACTTATTTTCTTGTTTCCCTTTCAGCTGACGCTGTAATTCAAGAAAAAAGTACTTAAATGGGTATTAAATATAAACTAAAGAATACTGAGTGCATTCAGTGCTCGTTTATTTTGCGATAATTCCGGCTTAAACTGGTGATAAAAAATTTAAAAAATATCGTTAATTGATTGGTGTTGTGCCGTACAACAAAATTCAATGTTCATAAAATTTAATTTGTTTTGCATTAAATCTAAGACTTTTAAAAGGCTTGAATTTAGTGTTTAAATCCGCGATTATGTATCCAAGGCTGTATTTTAAAGAATTTTATCATAAAACTTAAGCACGAACTTTGTATCGCACGTTGTTAACTTCGCTTTATATTTGGTTATTGCAGGAAACAACTTTCAGACGACAAGTGTCCAATACTTAAAAGTACATACTTTTAAATCAATTAAAATAATTTTTTATTTATTTGACTTAATAAGTGATTGTAATTTTTTTTTACTCACACGATATTGTCTCAAAAACACATGAATGCCTGTACGTGTCTTTCGCCCACTCGGATTTGTTATTTTATGCCAAACCAACAGAAACTCAATACATTTCTTTTTCTTTAAGGCTACAATCAATTAATTTGTTTTGCAGATGAAGAGATGAAGAGAAAGAACTGTAATGAGGGGATTCAACTTAATAATAATAGTATATTTGTCTATATTACAT
>NC_051847.1:232529500-232543328 GCF_002237135.1 Teleopsis dalmanni | reverse complement strand
AACACTGGCAATACATCTGGTAATGCTTGTTTGCCGTCAGTAAACCGCTTCATTTTAAATTCACGCGAAGAATATAGGAATGCAACTTCTTTTCAAAGAATCCCTGCCTTTAATAAAACAGATGTTTGGACCGCCACACTAACAACACCCCTCTATTTTTACTCAGCAACGTCTCACCATGAGCTCATAATTAATAAATAACAACAAAAAAAATAAATTACATATATGTATATATTTTTTTTTTTTTTTTATTATGATATACTATTATTATAAAAGTTGTCTTATAACGCTTATGTTATTTCAATTTAGTAAAAAAAAAAAAATTCTTATCAAGAATATTTACGCAAATATAGTTATTTATACTAATTCATATTTACAATATTTTACAATATTTCTTCGATAAATAGATAATCCTAACGTATTTTACGTATACATATAATTCCTAGATGATATTTACATTTTTTTGTTGTTTTTTTTTAGACAATATATTCCACTTTTATATATATATTCTTTTTATTTCTATTATATTTTTTTTTTTTTTCTTTTATAACTAACTAATGCCTATGCAATGAGCATAAAAAATTCAAAAAAATTCAACAAAAAAAAATTTTTGCATTCAAACATAATATAAACAAAAAAAATGAAAAGAAAAAAAAAATAAACAAAATCAGCAACAATTAGATAACCCAAGTACTTACTCCAGCTGCTCTGATGACGTCATCTTAGCTGCCGATGCACCTAGCTAAATTTTATTATTTGATATTTTATTTTCTTTTAAGGTAAAATTTGTATTGCGTTTTAAACACCGAAATATAATATATGTGTAAAAATATGATGTTTATATATATATATATATAACTCGGATAATAATAAAAACTTTTAAAAAATATATATATATAAAAATATAATTATATTTATGCATAAAAAAAAAGAAATATTAGGATTTTTCTCTTTTTTTTTTTTTTTCTTTATCAAGTGTTAATGATCCAATTAAATAAAGCTTCAGTGCTTAGGCATCATGTTATATATTTAATAGCCAACAACCAAATTAGATTGTAGAATATTTTTACTTTAACATATTTTAGCAATATATTTTACTTTACTTGTTTTTTTTTTTTTTTTCTTTCAAAAAAAAAATATATTTAAATTCATTTAATTTTTACTTTACTTGTTTTCTTTTTTTTTCTTTCAAAAAAAAAAAATATATTTAAATTTAATTAATTTCATTTAATTTAACTAAAAAATTTAAAATAATAGAATATAGGTTTTTTTCTTTCACTCCGTTTTAGTCAGCACAGCGGGTATCCGTTACAATAGGGATGCGTTATTTACATACAGCTACAAATACCTGTGTATTCCGGATTACCGTAAAGTTTCTGTTCTCCTGCCTATCCTTACAACCTCGAACTTTCGCCTTAGCTGATTTCTTCTTGGTATCTTGAACTGGCTTTGCTTTCTCTGGCTAATATCTGTGGCTGCACTTCGTATATATTCTTTTCACATTTCTTAGACCATTAGATTCTGGCCACTAAGTTCATATTAAAGTCTTAATGATTTTTTTTTAGATCTTCTCTTTATTTATTATTAACAACCATTACTTCGAGTCTTATGCTCGTTTATATGTTTGAGACATACATTGGTGTGTTGCATCACTTTAATTACTTTATCAAATTGGTAACAGAAAATTGTTTGATTCTGATCAATTTATATATGTTTGTAAAATTTATTATTATATTTTTTTTTTTTTTTTTTACTTTTTTTTTCGTAATTGTTGAATTTATAATCACTTATTAATTTTGTCTGTTGAAAAATAAATTTTCTAATAAGTTTCCAATTTACGAATAATTAAATATCCTTTTTTTGGTAATTCTTCAATCACTCATTAATTTATTCGTTTACTGCACTAACAATTTTTCAAAACGAAAATAAAATTAATTTAACCAGTTAAATAATTTGCATTTAATGCACAAATCACTGTTGCTTAGTTCACACAAAAATTTAACTTATCCTTTTGAAATAAAAATTATTTTTTTAACGATCATTAGTAAGAAAAATTTCACTACACTGCTTAGTCTCTGGCTTCACGAAAATTGATCCCCTTCTTCACCGGTATTAGCCTTTTTATATCGCAGTTGCTCCTAACTGCCAACTTTCGATAACGTTCTTAGTCCTGTTAATTTGATTCTTGGCGCCGAAGTTTTTCTAAAACTTTCCACCACTCTCCAGTTATAAAATTTTCCCCTTACATATCTGCTTTGTTTTGATTTGTTTGGTTTTTGTTTTATTTTCTTTTGCAAACCAAGGTGTATGACCTTATAAAAAGCTCATTTTTCATTTTTACGCAAAACTAGCATTTGTCTTTTACATATTCTGGTTTACTCATTTCTGCTTGGTAACACCTCGTTCTCTCAGTAGTCGAACTTGATGCAGCTTTCACTATAATTCGCCTTGATTGCACTGATCAAAACAAAAACTAGACGAAAGCAGATGTAAAAGCTTTTACTCATTTTCGGTTTATCAACGTGCGAGCAATGCACGTTATTTGTTTACAAAGAAAAATGTGAGGTTTTTGTGTTAAATTATTTAATGTTTTTTTCATTTTAACCTTTTTTTTTTTTGTTTAATTTTAAAGTTTAATTTTTTCTTTTTAAAAAGTAATTATAAGTGTAATAAATTGCACATACAATTAATATAATGCAATAAACCAAAAAAATAAAAAAAAACAACAAAAACAAAAAAAATAAAATAAACGTGAAAGCTGAACCAAATTAAATTGCAGTGAAATCACCACTTGGTGTTGCATTCTACGCAACAATGGTAAACAATATGCAGTACTACAGGCATTTTAAAAGGAGTTCGGTAACGTGAAAAGACTTCAACGGACAGCGCGGGAATTCCGAGGTAATGTCGTGAATGCTTATTTGTCTCTTGTGATATTAATTGTTACCTTTCCACAGGCCTACATAACTGCTTTGCTTTAGTGCTGACGCACAAATACTCCGACTCTCTTGCCGGAATTTAAACCGACATATTGTTTTTTTCTCTCATTCTCAAAACAACAATAATTTTACTCATGCTGTGCTGAGACACTCTATATAACAAAGTCCTAATGCAATATTTATCTTATCAATCATGTCAGTTATTGAGTTTATATAACCAGTTAATACCTATTGTATGTATTATTTTTGATTATTGAGTTTAAGTTTTGTTTCTTACGAATGCAGACGAATTACTTTAATTCTTCTTTAAAGGATTTCATTTAAATCTAATAACAAAAATTGTGTATATATATAATCTAAAGACATGTATCTATTGGTCGCTGTGAGCATTTCAGTGGGCGTGTTTCTATTCTTTTCTATTTCTATAGTTATCATATTTTGTTGGTATAGAAGAAAATTATCGAAGAAAGCTGTTGTTTTTTCAAGTCAGTATGAAATTATTTACAGTTCATACATACTTAAAGTATAATTCATTTATAGGTGAAGTGTTTAATTTTTTAAAATAAGTTGCTATATAATATATTTTAAAGACTTTCAAAAACCATATGTCATCATATAAATATTTTCCATTTAAAGTGATTGAGACTATATTGAATTATATTATCAAAATTATTTCAACACTTTGGGTTCATATTGCTTAAGCTATGATTATAGAAGCTCAAGACGAGTATATAATACTATATAATAACGATAATATTAATTTTGAAATATATTCTGAACAGAATTTAGTTGTTCTTTTACGTTTATTATATCATTTTTGATATAGAAAATTGATTGAAAAAAATTGATTTCAATAGTGTACTTATGGTTTTGTGTTGGAGAAAAAAACACAAAGCAACTATACAAATGCAAAAACTATGTACAAAAATAAGAAAATAAATTTTTTGTGTGGTATAGAATATATTGTTGGTAAATATAATATAAAAAAATTAGTAATATGAAAATAGTAATATGAAATAGTTAACAATTAGTTGCTAAGATTAGTTAATAAAATTAAAAAATAAATCTCATAACATCTTTTCTTAATCTTTATCATATATAGAAAAAAAGTCAGTATTTTCAAACATTTTTACAAAAAATCCCCAATTTTCCCATATCATAAATTTCATTGATTTTCAACGTGTTAAGAAATATCTACTGAAGATAAGTTATCTAATGCAATAATTATCTTATCAATCATGTCAGTTATTGAGTTTATATTATCAGTTAATATTGTATGTATTATTTTCAATTATTGAGTTTAAGTTTTGTTTCTTACGAATGCAGACGAATTACTTTGATTCTGCTTTAAACGATTTTATTTAATACTAATAACAATAAGTGTATATATATATAATCTAAAGACATGTATCCAATGGTCGCTGTGGGTATTTCAGTGGGCGTGTTTCTGTTTTTTTCTATTTGTATGATTATCGGATTTTGTTGGTATAGAAGAAGATTACTGAAGAAAGCTGTTGTTTTTTCAAGTTAGTATGAAATTATCTAAAAACAAAAAGACAATTAAATTATTTATACTTAAAGTATTTAGTTTTTTTGAGATAAGGTGCTATATAATAAATTGTAAAGACTGCCAAAAATTTCAAATTGCAATTAAAACAAAAAAAATCTAATAAATAGTACATATTTAATATAACCCACGATTAATTTTAAATACACAATCTGTAATACTTTGTGCTATATTTAATTTATAAAATGTCCTGAGTATATTACCTTATAATAATGGAACTATTAATGAGTGTTACGTTGAATATTTTAATGTATTGCAAATATACTCTTTGTATGATATCAGTTAATATTTCTTTTGATATCGATTGAGTTACTGCTGTTGTTTATGCGTTTGTTGATTTCTTACTGATTTATGAAATTAGATATCAGAAATTAATTTTCATTGTTCTTTTCTCTGCCTTTTCGCTTTTAGACAAAACTTTAACATTTTCGGTGCTATTCTCTCTAATAACAGTTTGATTTTATGATATTATATATTTCCTTGTTCGCATGTTTTTCTGTTGATTGGCTATTGTAATCAGCTAAATTGACGTGTAAAAGTTAAATTAATATAGTTTCCATTATTACAATTAACTTTTATAATGTGAATAAGCTCTAAAAAACTCCAAATCAGTATTCAGGCAGGATGATTTCTTGTCGTGTGATTTCTTCAATCTAGTGGTGGAAACGATAATCCGAGCAGCAGATTTGAATTGTGCAGATGTAATATATTACAAAGCTTTCGTATGCCATTAATATTAATATTGTTTGCTAGAATACTTGGGCTGCCGATGCAGCTTTTTTCAACTTTCAATAAAGAAAAAACGAAGTACATTCTGTCAACAAAGAAATTTCGTGAGTGTCTTGGGACCCATATGCCTATTGACAACTATTAATTCGAAGGACTCTTTGTGGAGGACTCTATTTATTTGGGATTCTGCGTTAACACCAGAAATCAGTTAGATATAACTAAAACTCACCCGTTTCAACAAATGCTATTTCTAAGTATGTCTATGTAAATGAGAAACAAAACCCTTTCTCGACAAACAATCAAGCTCTACAAGTCTCTTGTAGAACCGGTCCTGCAGTATGGTGTAAAAGCTTAGAGAATAACAGTAATGTCTATGGTTCCTTAAGCGTTGGTAATGAGTATACCAAATTTAATAGAACGATGAGCTGTATGGGCTATACCATGGCATTGACATAATAAAGCACATCGAACAGAAGAAAATGGTCTGGATTTTTGAAAAGTGTTTAGTTCGGTGAATAACATGGTAGAGGACGTTCTCATTTTCGGTAAGAGGACCAGGTAACTAACAATATGAAGGCACTCGGTATTAAAGTCACTGGACGCTCTATAAGTACCTATATGTTTAGAATCATGTATAATACATTTGGTTGAACTCGAACTACTTGAGTGATGTGATGTTCGAAACCCTTTAAGCACTAAAATTTACACCCTAATTATTTTTTCATTTACGTCATTTGATGGTAGAGCTCAAGCAACATGTCCCTATTACAGCAACATTAATGAACGATGTGTCATTATCCCAAAAGTAGTATATGTAAATTAATAATATTATGTTTTTCATTATTCTTGCCAGTGAAAGTGTTTCAATTTGCATTTAATTCTCAATTTTTTATTTTTATTACTAGTCATAAATGAAAAAAGTGCCCATTTGTTTAATTGCCTCCAATTAAGGTAGAAATTTCTCTATTTCATATTTTCTGCCTCATAAGATATAATTTCCAATATATAGTTGGAAAGTAGAGTTCACAGCTTAGTTGTTCTATTTGTTGTCAGTCAGTTCTTACTTAGCTAAATATATCTACAACTTCATTTGATATGGAAGATGGAAGCACTGAATTTCCTTCAAAAATGGAAATACATAAATACTTGAAGAGCGTAAAAACGGCTGAGTCGAGCCATGCAAAACATGTATTTATCGCTTCTGCTTTCATTAAGTTTCTGTTTTTTATTAGTGTAATTGCAATTCTAATATACGTGGTTAAAAGATGCATGAAAAGTAAAGGAAAAGTAGAGCATAAAAAAGACAAGGAAGAGGAAATAATTGATAAAAAAATATGGGATTATGAATGTAAGTTACATAAATTTTTTTGTAAAATTATTTTCGATTTTTTTTTTCACTATAATTTTAGTGTTGTTAGTTAGCACTTTTTGTAAAAAATTATTTTTTTTGGTGCTGTTTTTTGTACCATCTGACAGAGCTGTCATCCTACAAAATTAATGGACTTGGACAAGTTTATAGACTTGTTGAGTTGGTTTCCTTTCACTTGAATGGGGAGTTATGCCATTTGGTTTTGCTTGCATGCTGATCACTGTGTTCCTTATGATCTACGTATAAGCAATGCTATTTGTTTATAGCAGTGGTAACAAAACGCTTCAATATTTGAGCTCAAGTAGACTTTGAAGCACAAGGCCGCCGCTAACCTAACCCTGTTACTGTTAGTTAGCATCTTAAGTTTTGCTATTTTTATCTCAATATATTTTAAGTTGAACAATATCCGCTTGCATGAGTGGAGTAAAGGGGTTTACTTTGCAATTGGTAAGAATTCAAGTCACATGCAGTAAATGATACTGAGAACTTTGTGATTGTTTTGGTACATTAGGTTTGACTTTGATAATATACTCTATTCTGATATCTAAATTCGTCTATTTATTTTTTAATTTGTCAAGAAAAAAATGAAATATTTGAAACTAACGTTAAAAAGAGCAAAAAAAATGTTCGTTTTAAAGTTCTATTATGAAAGAATAAAACCGTTATATAAACAATAGATATATAATAAAGCTTTTCGGATATTACAGTTCTGATAATCTTATCTTAATAACACTAATTAATATATTTAGTTTTAATTAAGATACTAATTATATTTGGATTGAAAGTTTTTCTTTGATATAGATTTATTTTATTTGAAATTTTATATATACATCGCATTTATCATTAAAAATATACTAAAGTACCGTCGTCTATATTCTTTTATTTTATGGACGAAAGACTAATTCCTTAAATAATTCTAATTTTGGTTGCAAATGCACTGTATATTTTATATAAATATTGTGTAAAAACTATCTGGACGTATGAAATTTACATATAAATACATTTATGCATACATTTATTGTAAGCTGATTGAGGTATGGCCTTGTTGTTATTGTTGTAGCCAAAAACCCACCTGAAAGTAAATATTGAAAAGGTTAAAAAGACACAGCATAATGGGAAAAGTAATATGGCATAAAACAGAAGTAAAAATAAGTAGAGATGGGCATGAAAATTAGGTCCCATCGGTAGAAAGGTACCTATATTAGCGCTTGAGAAAATTGTGTACGCATTGTCAGTGGTTTAGGTAAAAATCAACCTAAAACCATGTAAAGGGTTGACAAGATACCGCATAATGGGTACTGATATGGAGTTAGATAAGGGTAAGACAAATAAGAAGTAGCAACATATTGTAAAATAGGGCTGCAGTGGGGGCTCATATTGGATCTTCAACTTTTTCAGTGAATTTTCTTTTATTGCCGTTATCGGTGGAAATACGTGACTTAATAAGGAATTAATAAAAGGAGTATGAATAATAACTAATGTTTATTTTAAAATATAATATCAAGAGTAAGAAGAATGGGTCTCAATCGATCATAGTTGTTCAGCTTTTCTGGTATAAACTCTTGCTTGATGGCGCTCATATTTTACATGCTTTTAAAGTAAACGTAAATAGTATAATATATATAACATGTGATACAATATGTATGTATAATATATAATACAAAGTATTATATACAAATTTTAACTATATTGATCTAAATTTAATATATTAATGTATAATGCATAAATATTATTATTCTGCAGTATATATATATATATATTAAATATTTGTAAATCTTTAATCGATATGTTGTTCTCTCTGTCTAATGCTTTCTTACTACATATACATTGTGACCGAAAAGTTTCCGGTCATAAATAAATAAAACGCAAAATTCTTAATCTTCATCAATATTTATTTTATCTCCTTCAAAATATGCTCCATTAGAAGCGATACACAACTGCCAACGTTTCTTCCAATCATCAAACATTTTTTTATAGGCGCTTTCCGGTATGGCTTTGAGTTCCCTCTGCGAATTCTGTTTTACGTCTTCTATGGATTCAAAACGCGTTCCTCTGAGTGGTAATTTGAGGTTGGGAAACAGGAAAAAGTCACACGGTGCAAGATCAGGTGAATACGGTGGCTGTTCGATGGTATTTATTGAATGTTTGGCCTTAAAATCGTTGATAATGTTGAACAAATTGAGGTGAATCGGAACAAGCCGGGCGTTGACACGTCGCATACACAAATTGTCCACCAAAATCAAACGAGCCATCTCACGACCGATGCCTAGCTCTCGTGCTATCTCTCTAACACTCACATGAGGATTTTTGAACACGATTTCCTTTGCCTTTTCAATGTTTTCGTCGGTGGTAGAGGTCGAAGGTCGTCCAGAACGCGGCATGTCTTCGACGGTCGTACGACAGTCCTGAAAGGCTTTGTACCACTCATAAACTTGAGTTTTCGATAAAACTGATTCCCCATAAGCCTTTTGTAGCATTCGCAACGATTCTGCACACGAAATTTCGTTCGAAAAACAAAATTTGATGCAAACTCTTTGTTCAATATTTTTTTCCATTGTTTTTTTCGCAACGCACTACTGAGGTGAACTGGTTTCAACAGCTGCCGTAAACGAACTGTCCGACAGATCGCGCTCATTTTTGGCATAGTAATTGTCCTTAATTGCTGCCAAACTACATAAACTTAAAATATCGAAAAATATACAGCGCGCGAATTTTAAATGAGAACCTCCGAAAACCTTTCGGTCACAATGTATGTACATATTAATATATTTACATACTGTTATGACATTTATTGAAATATCTAGTCAATATCTACAATCAATCAAATCTCCTTGTCATTCAAATTGCATTATTTTTCTTGTCCTTTCACATCGATTACTAGCTATAAATAAAAGAAATGTCTATTTATTTAATTGTTTATATTAAGTAAAATACGTACTGAAATCGATTATTTTGTGATTCGACGAAAATAATTACTTTTAGTTGGTTTTTAGCTTTTCGGCAGTTGCAAGTGATATTAAATAAATTTATTTTTGCTAAATATACGAGTATATATAATAATTTTTTAATATGTACGTGTATATAGAGAATGTGACAGAGATATATATAGCAGATGGAACTTTTGAACTTCCCACAAGAATTGAATTGAAAAAGTTTCTAGAAAAAGTGGATGAAGGGATGCCTAAAAATACCAGGGAAACCTATGTTTTCTTTATAATTTTTAAAATGATTGTTTACATCACTTTGAGTATATGTGTTGTATATTTGGCTAGACGATGTAGAAGATATAGGAGAAAAGTTATAGGTACGAAAGAGTTAATTAAAGAATATTATTAATTTTGTTTTTTTGTTTTATATATATGTAGTAAGTTGACGAAAGAAACTAAATTCTTAATATAAATTCTTAATATATTCTTAATATATCTCTATTGTTTTCAATAGAGATGTATTTTAAACAGAAATAAATTACAAGAATAAAATTTTATTAATTATTAATTAATTGAATTTCAAATATTGCCAAATACCTGACTGTCATCAGTGGTCTTGGAATAATTTCTTATATATAATTATTTATAAACAGTTTTTTTTTAAATTGCATGCAATAAGTGTTGAACTCGTATACTTATAACTTATATGTGATAAGTATATAATTTTACTTTTTGTTCAAGTAAATATATTAAAAGAGTTGGGTTAAACAATCGATCTCATCAACGGTCATTTCTCTTAACAAAGTAATTTTGATAGTTCATAGTTTTCATTTTTCATATGTTAGAATCCATGTTCTTTTAAAGTGATAGTTATCTTAACCGAATAAAATCGTTGTTTTGTTAACTGTCTGGTACCGGCTACTGCCGTCTGCTACCGCCTACTGCCGTCTGTTACACGCCATCTACACCGGCAAGACTTAGGCAAGATTTTTATATTCGAACGCAAATACCTATTATTTTATTAGTGATAAAGTGTGAGTTAGTGCAAAAATCTTGCTAAAAGTTAAGCCAGTGTATACGTAGAATTAACACGTTTGAAACTACCTAGAGTTTGAAAAATATTTAAAACACTATTGTAGGTGTAAGCGAGTTTTTACTGTAGTTGCAATTAAAGAGCATGTAAATAGGATATTGATAAGCCCCGCTTGTTTGAATTATGTTCGATGACATTGTCCGCTGACAGTTAGAAAATGTCTTCAGTGACAGCCATTGTTGTTTGTTTTGTTTGTTTCCATGTCTTACAGATGTCGGTTCGATACGTTTCCAATTAGGATAAGATATATAAATATGCTTTGTAGTGCCGCATTTTAGTTTTACTTTTATATTTTATTTAGAAGTAGATACTTTATAAGTATCTGTTACAGTGTCCTGCGACAGGTGTCAAATTCTTAAGGGTGTCACAATGGACTTCATAGTCGCAGTGCGTTTTCGGACGGTACCAATAACGTAACCTAACCTAGCCTAAGTATGTGCTATTATTCTTATTAGTAATTTCTTTTGGATGTCATATGCCAAACTTTTGATTCATCCTGACATCCAAGTTTTTTCTTAAGTATTTGAATTTAAGTATAAACAATTTTTCTGCATAGAGGGCGTTGTATTTAAAATTATTACTCATACATAATATTTTTGCGATGCGAGATAATGAAAACAATTTGTTGCTCTTTTATTAGATTAATCACTTCTCGTACATCTTATCTATAATATTTTATCAGTTTTTTTTTTTCTGTATAAAAAACACATATAAATAGTATTTTTGTCGCAATTATCTGAAAAGGTTTTCATTTCTTTCTCTCATGTTTAAATATTTTGCTTTTGCTTCATTAATGGATTTTTGAGAATTAAATCGTTTTAAATAAATTCAGTTAAATTTCGGTTGCAGTTTCTGTTCAAACTTTTTCCGGTTAAAATTGTTTTTTTTTCCGCTACAATGGATTTAAGTCTGGTATTCTGTTTGGGTGTTAGTTTGTTAATATTTGTAGTGACTTCCGTTGCAATTTTTGTAATGCGTGGACGAATTCGGAAACGTTCGAAAAAACAAGGTTCTAATGGTTTGTTAAATATATAATAATTATCAATTAATAATTTTTTTGATTTTCACTCATTTCACTCCAACATATTTCTCCCTTACTATAAGCTGTTTTTGGTATTTGTAATCTTTATTGTCAATAGCAATAAAAACGATATCAATTTAGTTGTTATATATAATAAAGTCTTATCTCTTTCTATTTTTCTTAACATTATTATTGAATTTGATATTGATTAAATATCAACGAACAGTTTTCAACGTCGCAGTTACTGAAGTGCACATAAACGTGGAATTTATATTCGTAAATCCGATTTTATATATAAAATATAGAAATCCGTATCTTTAATAATGTTTTGGTTATCCTTTTGCATTTTTATGTCATTCGTTTTGTCATTTCTTGTGACTTTATATATTGTACGGAGATATAAAGCTCAGCAAAATAAAGGATATGTTGTGGAAGGTAAGGCGCAGAGTGAATATATCAAAAAAAAAAAAATAAATAAATAAAAAAATATGTTATTAAATCTTTAAAACTATAAAAACCTTAAAAACATTTTATAAAACTAAAAAAAAATGTTGCGATTAATTTAATAATGAATAACATTAAAAAAAAATTATTAAAACTAAGCCAACAGTATTATGAAATTAAATTAATTAACTCGTCAAAAAATAAGTGAAGTTGAATACTTCACACCTCTGAATTAAGTTGACTCGACTTATTATCAGTGTTGTATCGCCTGTGAATGACGACATCATACCACGAACTTTCATTTAGTCATAAAAATTCATATAAAAAGCGAAATTTGATAAAAATAATGTTAATTTCATAACTTTAATCTTAATAATTTTTTCTTTATGACAACATTATTCTGATATTATTTATGACAACAAGAGCAGCACAAAAGATCAACTATGGTCACAGTGCCTGCGATCATAATTGGAAGCTGGTATCCTGTTTATTTCTATTCTATGACAATATCATCTAAATACAACGGATCCAGTCTTTAAAATAATCTCCAAAACGATTATTTTTTTAAGATTTGTGTAGTGGGTTTATTAATAGGTCACTGTCGGTTAGATAGCCATACTGAAAAATTGAGTCTTCTTTTCAAAGATTCTTGTTGTAAGCGTAGTGAAGATTGAATATGCCAAGAACTCATTATCATGAAGAATTGAAGAATATTAGAATAAATTTCTAATGAAATTGTGAATTGTGCGAATTATTATTTTCTATTAGACTATGATGAACTCATAGAACTGTAATTCCTGAAGCTAGTAAAATAGCAGTATTTAATAGAGGAATTTGAAAAGTATTAAAAGGAACAATTCCTATTATGGTGCATCTAATTTAATTGTTGAGGATAAAATTCTATTAGAAAAGCTCAAAAAAATTAAACGGAAAAAGGTTTAAGCTCTATAAGGTGTTCTAGATTCTTTAAAATCACAAAGTTTTATATGATAACACAACGTTATCAGTAACGTTCATGTTGTCTCATTGATTTTGATTATGTTGAATTACATTAATTATTATTAATATATTATTTAATATATTTAATTACGCTTATTAATGCAAATCAATAGGTCAAATTGACAGTTAATGAAATAAGTGCACCAATCCTATCTACCATGTTAAATTCAAAATGTTACTAATAACAGATCCATTGAGTAGATACAGTATGGCTTTCATAAGAGAAAATATAAAGTCAAAAATATGGATTCTAATGAAAAAGATAGTAATTAAAATTCAATTTCATTAATGTATTATAAATGTTATAATTATTTTATGTATACATTTGTATTTGAATTTAATTTTTATAGTTTATTAATATTTTTTATAATTACGAAAATAAAATTTTAATTCAGTAAAAAGAAAATTTTTTATATAATATTTATAAAATTAATATGAAACATAAAATTTTAATCTTATTAATTTAATTTTAAATTTATTTATTTTCAGCGCCTGTTGTAGTTACCTCAGCTACACATACTGCGCCTGGTGGTTATCCAGTTACACAAATGCCTCCGCCAGGTGGTTATCAAACAAATGTTACAGTGGCACCTTACCCCACTCATCAACAGTAAGTGTTCATTAAATTGTTTAAATAAATAAATATGTTAACAATTATTTATTACTTTTATACATAGACCACATATGCAAATGCAAATGCCAATGCCAATGCCTATGCCTGGAATGCAACCATCAGGAGG
>NC_051847.1:232510310-232529400 GCF_002237135.1 Teleopsis dalmanni | reverse complement strand
TGTTCATGGTTTTTGGTATCACCTGATATACCTAGAAGTTCATCTTCTTCTGCGCCTTCTTTTTCAATTGTTAAATTAATTGCATTTTGATGAATTGGATTTGATGAATCATCAGTTGTTATATTACTATTCCCATACTCTTTTTCTAATACTTTCTAATTTTCGGAATAGTAATTTGTAGATATTTTTTCCAATTTATCATCTATTACAACTTTATTATTTTTGCTGTCATGATTTTTAACTTAAGCTTCATTGTAATTTTTGTTTTCAATATTCTTATTGAGTATTTTTTTCAGGTGTTTTACCTTCGATTTTTTATTTTTCCATCAATAGGTTATCACCATTCAAATGAGTATTTCCACTACGCAAAAGCTAACTTATTTTTCCATCTCATTAATGCTTGACAACCGCGAATGGTACACTTTACTATTTCTTCCAAATCACTTATTTCTTTTTCATATCACTTATTTCTTTTTCATATTTTTCTTCTAGGAGTTCTTTTATACTCGTGGAAAAACGTATTTGGTTTCGTAAAAATGCAACTTGACTTTGATGTTTTACTTCCAGTTCCACGCGAACTCTATGTTGATTATAAATTTCCTGTTTCAGTGTAGCTATTTCCTCTTCTTGGAGTTTATTTTCGAATTTGCCAAAATCAATTTCTTGTTCTAATTTTTACACTCTTGCTCTCGATTCTATAAGATCCGCTCTAAGGCGTCTAGTCTCCTAAGGACCTGTTGTCGAGCTCTTCGCTGATTCTTCATCCATTTTTTCTATTTTTTGATGTTCTATTAATTTAATTGACTTCACGGTGCCATTCTTCAATATCATTTTTTCCTTTAAAATCCACAACATAAAATAAAATTTGTGAATTCTATCTTTCGCTTATTAACTCCTGTTCTTCTTCTTGCATCAGTCCATTTATAAACTCTGCTTTTAGATTATGAATTGTGGTTATAGATTCAAATATTTTCTCGTCCTTTACTGCTTCCTGGGCATCATCTTGCCGCTTAACTTTTCTGTTCTAGATTGCTGCTACGATACTTTTTTGTTATTTTTTATTATATCAATGTTTAGCTTTGACAATGCTTTTGGTTTTCTACAGTCTCTACCACTGGTGGGGGAAAACTATAGATTTATTTTTCAAATTTAGAGTTTGTAAGGCTGTATAAAATTTGATTATTTAGTCAGATGGCTGGTGGTAACTGGTGGGTGATCACTTGAGAACTTTTTAGTTTATTGTCTTTCTCCCTTAAACACAGCACTCTTGCTAAATCCGGCTTGAAGGACCAAAATGTACTATTAAATTATTAAAGTACTCCGAGTGAGTATTTTGAAAGTACTGATTTTGTTTAGAACATTGTTCTGTATTTTTACAAAAATTATTATTATCAAGGTTAAAATAACATTTGTCTGTTATCGCTAATTTTAGTTGATTGTATTATTTTTAATTATATTTCCGGAAATTTTAAAAAAAGGACGGAACTCCGGCATTTAGGATTCTAAACATTACAATGTTTGCAATATTAATATAGGGTTTTAAACTTACGATGGAGGAATTAAGAGGACTGTTCGACATGTAGAGAGAAGAAGTAATTTTTACTTTTTAATATTTTTATAATTTATTTTTTTTTAGTTTCACAATTTTAGGAATTTAGGCGATAACAGACTTATAATAATAAACTATAATAACTATAATAATATAATAATATGGTCAGCCAAATTTCAATAAAATTAAATAAATTTTTATGTTTCTCTTTTCTTTCTTTGCTATTCGAAAACCACCTAAATTTTAATATAGCTTCTTTGTCACCATATAAAGAAAGCGTAACTGTTTCAGCAACACTAATATCTACTTCAATAATAATAACCATAATAACAATTACAATCGAAGTAATAATTTTACAAAAAAAAATGTAAAAAATAATGTACGAATCGTAATGTATGAAATGCCCAACAGGAAAACGAATATACTCCACCACAAAATTAAATAGCGCAATTTACACCATTAATTTACACCTACACCTAAATAGCTACATTTCTATCAAGACAACATTAAACAATTCAATTTCAAAATTTACAGGCTATCCTACTTGCTACTATCCTACTATCTAATCTTAGAGTAATCACTCTTTGCACGGGGAGGTACGCAGATCTTAGATCCATCACTGAATAATCATGAAGCTTATAAGGAATGAAGCTTATTATTAGTCAATGAGATGGGTGGGATCCTGTAGTATCCCCATCTATCAAAGATTAAAAGTGCCCAGTTGTGCTGACACGAAAAAAAGTATCAACATACTTAACTAAAACTCTAATTGGTGAAAGCAAAGTGCAAGAACAAATTAGAATGCAGAATTTGTGTAAAACTTATAACTTCCAAGTTATAACATACTTGAAAGGATTTATAAAAATAAATTAGACACAATATTAATTATAATTAATTAATAACATACAGCAAATGTGCAGCAGAGAAATTAATTAAATGCAATGTAAAATGTAAACAAAATATTTAAATTCATTACCATATGGACAGTGCATTATTCACGAATCCAAGGAGAAATAATAGAGGTGCGCTGGTGGTTTTACAGAAGGTACGCGACAATAATAAAAACAATACATAATATAAAAATATCTGTTTAATATATCGGTACCACATATTGATGCACGTCAACAACGCACATTTGTTTGAGAGATCAAATTTCAACATTTGGATTTCTGAAAAAGAAGAAGAAGTTACTACTACTATAAGTGAGAAACAAGAATCTGAACAGGAAAAAAGTGACAATGAAAAGAAAACAGATGAAGCAGGGTACGTACGTTATATGAATGAAAGACGGGACACCATGCGAAAGAAGATTCCTATTAAAACGGCTATGGAAAATAATAGAATAATCATTGAAGAATGGAGACAGTTACCAGAAGAACGTAAAGCATCTTATACTAAAGCAGCAGATATGAATGATAAGGAGGGGAATGATAAGGATAAGAATGACAAGAAGAAGAATGATAAGGAGAAAAATGATAAGAGGAAAAAGACAGTGGAAGAAACAAAGTATACACCGTTTGAAGTGCTGTTCGGAGTAGAAATGCGGAATCAGATATCAGATACAGAAGTGCTGCAGATATGTCAAGACAAGTTATTAGTGAAATTTCAAGATGAGCATAATCGAGTTAGAAAAGACGACAATTTATGTGCAAGGACACAGTAGAAGAAAAAATTAAAAACCTTCAAGAACAAAAATTATCAATTGCGGAGGGAGTGCTTACTGGTGTAAAGACAAGCGGTGGTAGTAAACTTCCGATGGAAGAATTGAGAGGGCTCTTCGACATGTAGTTCTGGAGAACAAAAATTATCAATTGCGGAGGGAGTGCTTACTGGTGTAAAGACAAGCGGTGGTAGTAAACTTCCGATGGAAGAATTAAGAGGGCTCTTCGACATGTAGTGAGAAGAACTAATTTATACTTTTTAATATTTTTATAAAATGAAATAAAGAACAGCACAGTTGTCATATAGAGAAAACTTTGACAAGAAAATAAAAAACGATTATAGTTATTGTTATAATCTAGTATGTTTTGCATTAGTTTAAGCAATCTTAAATAATGAAAGGTAAACAAAATTTGGTTAAATATAAACTGTCAATCGTGTCGGTTGTATTTACTTCAGTTGGCGACGAGGATAAAAATCTGCAATTATTCAATCGCTTTCACGCTTATTTCGTACCGTTCAATTTTAAATACAATCATGCCGGGCGAAAGTGAAATTTATAAGCAATTGCTTAAAGAACAACAAGAGTTCTCAAAAAATTTACTGAAACAACAACGTGAGTGGATGGACTCAATGTTCCAAAAACAAGGTACTGCCGGTGTATCTGAAGGAAATCACAACATTGTTCCAGTATTTCACAAATTTTCGAAAGAATAGCAAACAACTTAACCAACATTTTTTAGCATTTTCAGTTCACTGCAGTGAAAAACAAAAATCATTTTTCTTGTCTTGGATTGGCACAGAAAATTTTGAGCTGCTAAAAAATCTTTTCGGTAACACGAAAGTACAAGAACAATCTTTCGAAAATTTAACGGAAAAACTAACGGATCATTTCCAGTCGAAACGACATGTGGTCGCTCCACGTTACGATTTTTTCAAAAGGGAAATGAAGCCACATCAATCATACAGAGAGTGGGTAGCCGATCTCCGCGGATTGGCAAGAGAGTGTAACTTTTCGTGCTCAGCCCAGAATTGTTTGCACAATTTCGTGGATGATATGATTCGTGACCAAATTATTATACGTACACCGCACGATGCTGTGCGCACGGCTGCGTTCCAAAAGCCCCAGCCGACACAACCACTAAAACGGTGGCAACAATTAAAGAACAAACGATCGAAAACTCAATGCCTGTTAATTCAGTTGGTACAATTATAAAAAAACCGGGTGTTTTCAACAATAACAATAATAAAGTAAAATTCAAATCATGTTCTGGCTGTGGAAACTCTCATGCAAGAGAAAACTGTAAATTTAGAAATGCTGTATACAATAGATGTAGCAAAATTGGCCATATTGCGCCAGTGACTTGGAAATTTGTAGATATCAAATGTGGCGGAAAAGAAAGGGAAGTGGTAATCGTTGTCGTGGATGTCGAAAACTGTAACAATTTATTGGGTTTCGATTTATTCAAAGAATTCGGGTTTGAGATTCAGCAAATTTGTAACATTACTGAAAGTGAATCACATACAATTAGCGAGCTGTGTAAGAAATATGGTGATATTTTTGAACCAGCTCTTGGCACAATAAAAAACTTTAAGGTCAGTATTTTTTTAAAGCCAAATGCACATCCGAAATTTTACAAAAGCCGACAAATTCCATTTTCGCAAATGTCACTTTTCAAGAAAGAAGTCGATCGATTGACAAATGCGGGTATTTGGAAACCTGTGAAGTTTTCCCAATGGGCTTCGCCTATTGTACTAGCTCCAAAAGCTGATGGTTCCATAAGAATTTGTGGGGATTTTAAACAAGCAGTCAATGCGCAAATTGACATTGAACAATATCCTTTGCCCATACGCGAAAGTCTTTTCCATAAAATTAATTGCGGTCAACATTTTACAAAAATCGACCTTAAGGACGCGTATTTACAAATGGAACTCGACGATGAAGCAAAAACAATAATGGTTGTCAACACTCCACTTGGTTTATTCCAATACCAACGTTTACCGTTTGGGATTGCAAGCGCTCCAGCTATATTCCAAAGATATCTTGAGCAGTTACTTCAAGGCGTAGAAGGTTGCGGAAATTATCTCGATGACATCATCATCTCCGCACCTACATTTCAACAACACATCAGCCACCTAGAACAAGTACTTCGTATTTTGCAACAAAATGGTATCAGGTGCAAGCAAGAAAAATGTTTTTTTCTGCGAGATAAAATCGAATATCTCGGGCGTCAAATTAATGCAAAAGGCATATTGCCAGATGAGTCAGGACTAAAAGCAGTAAAAAACCCGCAGCCGCCTAAAGATCTAAAGCAAGCAGAAGCATTAATGGGTAAAGTAAACTACTACCATAATTTTATACCTAATTTTTCGCAATTATCCGCGCCAATCAACATGCTGCGCCGAAAAAATGTAAAATTCACATGGGGTACAGCACAACAACAAGCATTTATAGCTCTTAAAACGCATATTCTCAATGCAGCGCAATTAGCACATTATCAGGAAGATTTACCGTTGGTTCTAGCTACAGATGCCTCCAGTGCAAAAGAAGAAGATAATCAAAAAAGTAGTGAACAAAAGAAAAATAATGAACCGAATCTTTCAACCACTTTTACAGATGAGAAGTATGAACCTGGTATAGCATCATTTAAAAAAATGTATTCTTCGTTGCCTGACGTGGTTTCAGAACTAAGGTGAATCTTCTTTCGTATAAATATTGATGAAAACGCTTGACTCCAAATCATATATTTATTTTTCCATCAATAGGTTATCACCATTCAAATGAGTATTTCCACTACGCAAAAGCTAACTTATTTTTCCATCTCATTAATGCTTGACAACCGCGAATGGTACACTTTACTATTTCTTCCAAATCACTTATTTCTTTTTCATATCACTTATTTCTTTTTTATATTTTTCTTCTAGGAGTTCTTTTATACTCGTGGAAAAACGTATTTGGTTTCGTAAAAATGCAACTTGACTTTGATGTTTTACTTCCAGTTCCACGCGAACTCTATGTTGATTATAAATTTCCTGTTTCAGTGTAGCTATTTCCTCTTCTTGGAGTTTATTTTCGAATTTGCCAAAATCAATTTCTTGTTCTAATTTTTACACTCTTGCTCTCGATTCTATAAGATCCGCTCTAAGGCGTCTAGTCTCCTAAGGACCTGTTGTCGAGTTCTTCGCTGATTCTTCATCCATTTTTTCTATTTTTTGATGTTCTATTAATTTAATTGACTTCACGGTGCCATTCTTCAATATCATTTTTTCCTTTAAAATCCACAACATAAAATAAAATTTGTGAATTCTATCTTTCGCTTATTAACTCCTGTTCTTCTTCTTGCATCAGTCCATTTATAAACTCTGCTTTTAGATTATGAATTGTGGTTATAGATTCAAATATTTTCTCGTCCTTTACTGCTTCCTGGGCATCATCTTTCCGCTTAACTTTTCTGTTCTAGATTGCTGCTACAATACTTTTTTGTTATTTTTTATTATATCAATGTTTAGCTTTGATAATGCTTTTGGTTTTCTACAGTCTCTACCACTGGTGGGGAAAACTATAGATTTATTTTTCAAATTTAGAGTTTGTAAGGCTGTATAAAATTTGATTATTTAGTCAGATGGCTGGTGGTAACTGGTGGGTGATCACTTGAGAATTTTTTAGTTTATTGTCTTTCTCCCTTAAACACAGCACTCTTGCTAAATCCGGCTTGAAGGACCAAAATGTACTATTAAATTATTAAAGTACTCCGAGTGAGTATTTTGAAAGTACTGATTTTGTTTAGAACATTGTTCTGTATTTTTACAAAAATTATTATTATCAAGGTTAAAATAACATTTGTCTGTTATCGCTAATTTTAGTTGATTGTATTATTTTTAATTATATTTCCGGAAATTTTAAAAAAAGGACGGAACTCCGGCATTTAGGATCCTAAACATTACAATGTTTGCAATATTAATATAGGGTTTTAAACTTACGATGGAGGAATTAAGAGGACTGTTCGACATGTAGAGAGAAGAAGTAATTTTTACTTTTTAATATTTTTATAATTTATTTTTTTTTAGTTTCACAATTTTAGGAATTTAGGCGATAACAGACTTATAATAATAAACTATAATAACTATAATAATATAATAATATGGTCAGCCAAATTTCAATAAAATTAAATAAATTTTTATGTTTCTCTTTTCTTTCTTTGCTATTCGAAAACCACCTAAATTTTAATATAGCTTCTTTGTCACCATATAAAGAAAGCGTAACTGTTTCAGCAACACTAATATCTACTTCAATAATAATAACCATAATAACAATTACAATCGAAGTAATAATTTTACAAAAAAAAATGTAAAAAATAATGTACGAATCGTAATGTATGAAATGCCCAACAGGAAAACGAATATACTCCACCACAAAATTAAATAGCGCAATTTACACCATTAATTTACACCTACACCTAAATAGCTACATTTCTATCAAGACAACATTAAACAATTCAATTTCAAAATTTACAGGCTATCCTACTTGCTACTATCCTACTATCTAATCTTAGAGTAATCACTCTTTGCACGGGGAGGTACGCAGATCTTAGATCCATCACTGAATAATCATGAAGCTTATAAGGAATACATAAATTAGTCAATGAGATGGGTGGGATCCTGTAGTATCCCCATCTATCAAAGATTAAAAGTGCCCAGTTGTGCTGACACGAAAAAAAGTATCAACATACTTAACTAAAACTCTAATTGGTGAAAGCAAAGTGCAAGAACAAATTAGAATGCAGAATTTGTGTAAAACTTATAACTTCCAAGTTATAACATACTTGAAAGGATTTATAAAAATAAATTAGACACAATATTAATTATAATTAATTAATAACATACAGCAAATGTGCAGCAGAGAAATTAATTAAATGCAATGTAAAATGTAAACAAAATATTTAAATTCATTACCATATGGACAGTGCATTATTCACGAATCCAAGGAGAAATAATAGAGGTGCGCTGGTGGTTTTACAGAAGGTACGCGACAATAATAAAAACAATACATAATATAAAAATATCTGTTTAATATATCGGTACCACATACTGATGCACGTCAACAACGCACATTTGTTTGAGAGATCAAATTTCAACATTTGAATTTCTGAAAAAGAAGAAGAAGTTACTAGCAAACTAGTTACTAGAAACAAGAATATGAACAGGAAAAAACTGACAATGAAAAGAAAACAGATGAAGCAGGGTACGTACGTTATATGAATGAAAGACGGGACACCATGCGAAAGAAGATTCCTATTAAAACGGCTATGGAAAATAATAGAATAATCATTGAAGAATGGAGACTTGGAAGTGACTTGGAAATTTGTAGATATCAAATGTGGCGGAAAAGAAAGGGAAGTGGTAATCGTTGTCGTGGATGTCGAAAACTGTAACAATTTATTGGGTTTCGATTTATTCAAAGAATTCGGGTTTGAGATTCAGCAAATTTGTAACATTACTGAAAGTGAATCACATACAATTAGCGAGCTGTGTAAGAAATATGGTGATATTTTTGAACCAGCTCTTGGCACAATAAAAAACTTTAAGGTCAGTATTTTTTTAAAGCCAAATGCACATCCGAAATTTTACAAAAGCCGACAAATTCCATTTTCGCAAATGTCACTTTTCAAGAAAGAAGTCGATCGATTGACAAATGCGGGTATTTGGAAACCTGTGAAGTTTTCCCAATGGGCTTCGCCTATTGTACTAGCGCCAAAAGCTGATGGTTCCATAAGAATTTGTGGGGATTTTAAACAAGCAGTCAATGCGCAAATTGACATTGAACAATATCCTTTGCCCATACGCGAAAGTCTTTTCCATAAAATTAATTGCGGTCAACATTTTACAAAAATCGACCTTAAGGACGCGTATTTACAAATGGAACTCGACGATGAAGCAAAAACAATAATGGTTGTCAACACTCCACTTGGGTTATTCCAATACCAACGTTTACCGTTTGGGATTGCAAGCGCTCCAGCTATATTCCAAAGATATCTTGAGCAGTTACTTCAAGGCGTAGAAGGTTGCGGAAATTATCTCGATGACATCATCATCTCCGCACCTACATTTCAACAACACATCAGCCACCTAGAACAAGTACTTCGTATTTTGCAACAAAATGGTATCAGGTGCAAGCAAGAAAAATGTTTTTTTCTGCGAGATAAAATCGAATATCTCGGGCGTCAAATTAATGCAAAAGGCATATTGCCAGATGAGTCAGGACTAAAAGCAGTAAAAAACCCGCAGCCGCCTAAAGATCTAAAGCAAGCAGAAGCATTAATGGGTAAAGTAAACTACTACCATAATTTTATACCTAATTTTTCGCAATTATCCGCGCCAATCAACATGCTGCGCCGAAAAAATGTAAAATTCACATGGGGTACAGCACAACAACAAGCATTTATAGCTCTTAAAACGCATATTCTCAATGCAGCGCAATTAGCACATTATCAGGAAGATTTACCGTTGGTTCTAGCTACAGATGCCTCCAGTGCAAAAGAAGAAGATAATCAAAAAAGTAGTGAACAAAAGAAAAATAATGAACCGAATCTTTCAACCACTTTTACAGATGAGAAGTATGAACCTGGTATAGCATCATTTAAAAAAATGTATTCTTCGTTGCCTGACGTGGTTTCAGAACTAAGGTGAATCTTCTTTCGTATAAATATTGATGAAAACGCTTGACTCCAAATCATATATTTATTTTTCCATCAATAGGTTATCACCATTCAAATGAGTATTTCCACTACGCAAAAGCTAACTTATTTTTCCATCTCATTAATGCTTGACAACCGCGAATGGTACACTTTACTATTTCTTCCAAATCACTTATTTCTTTTTCATATCACTTATTTCTTTTTCATATTTTTCTTCTAGGAGTTCTTTTATACTCGTGGAAAAACGTATTTGGTTTCGTAAAAATGCAACTTGACTTTGATGTTTTACTTCCAGTTCCACGCGAACTCTATGTTGATTATAAATTTCCTGTTTCAGTGTAGCTATTTCCTCTTCTTGGAGTTTATTTTCGAATTTGCCAAAATCAATTTCTTGTTCTAATTTTTACACTCTTGCTCTCGATTCTATAAGATCCGCTCTAAGGCGTCTAGTCTCCTAAGGACCTGTTGTCGAGTTCTTCGCTGATTCTTCATCCATTTTTTCTATTTTTTGATGTTCTATTAATTTAATTGACTTCACGGTGCCATTCTTCAATATCATTTTTTCCTTTAAAATCCACAACATAAAATAAAATTTGTGAATTCTATCTTTCGCTTATTAACTCCTGTTCTTCTTCTTGCATCAGTTCATTTATAAACTCTGCTTTTAGATTATGAATTGTGGTTATAGATTCAAATATTTTCTCGTCCTTTACTGCTTCCTGGGCATCATCTTTCCGCTTAACTTTTCTGTTCTAGATTGCTGCTACGATACTTTTTTGTTATTTTTTATTATATCAATGTTTAGCTTTGATAATGCTTTTGGTTTTCTACAGTCTCTACCACTGGTGGGGGAAAACTATAGATTTATTTTTCAAATTTAGAGTTTGTAAGGCTGTATAAAATTTGATTATTTAGTCAGATGGCTGGTGGTAACTGGTGGGTGATCACTTGAGAACTTTTTAGTTTATTGTCTTTCTCCCTTAAACACAGCACTCTTGCTAAATCCGGCTTGAAGGACCAAAATGTACTATTAAATTATTAAAGTACTCCGAGTGAGTATTTTGAAAGTACTGATTTTGTTTAGAACATTGTTCTGTATTTTTACAAAAATTATTATTATCAAGGTTAAAATAACATTTGTCTGTTATCGCTAATTTTAGTTGATTGTATTATTTTTAATTATATTTCCGGAAATTTTAAAAAAAGGACGGAACTCCGGCATTTAGGATTCTAAACATTACAATGTTTGCAATATTAATATAGGGTTTTAAACTTACGATGGAGGAATTAAGAGGACTGTTCGACATGTAGAGAGAAGAAGTAATTTTTACTTTTTAATATTTTTATAATTTATTTTTTTTTAGTTTCATAATTTTAGGAATTTCGGCGATAACAGACTTATAATAATAAACTATAATAACTATAATAATATAATAATATGGTCAGCCAAATTTCAATAAAATTAAATAAATTTTTATGTTTCTCTTTTCTTTCTTTGCTATTCGAAAACCCCCTAAATTTTAATATAGCTTCTTTGTCACCATATAAAGAAAGCGTAGCTGTTTCAGCAACACTAATATCTACTTCAATAATAATAACCATAATAACAATTACAATCGAAGTAATAATTTTACAAAAAAAAATGTAAAAAATAATGTACGAATCGTAATGTATGAAATGTCCAACAGGAAAACGAATATACTCCACCACAAAATTAAATAGCGCAATTTACACCATTAATTTACACCTAAATAGCTACATTTCTATCAAGACTACATTAAACAATTCAATTTCAACTTGTCTTATAGATACGGGAGCAGAAATTTCGCTTTTTAAAATAGGAGAATTAGTAAATGACACGCCAATAAATACTTTTAATATAACTCTTTTAAATGGTATAGGAAAAGGTACAATATACATGTCAGAAACAATAGAAGCTGACTTTATTTGCGAAAACCTACTAATTAAAGCTTAGTTGATGACAATTTCCCCATTGCCTACACAGGTATATTAGGTTTAGATTTTATGAAAAAAATATAACTGTAAACTTGATTATCAAAATAAACAAGATAGAATAATACTAAGACCAGAAGACTACCACGAAGACATAGCAATCCCTAAGAGAAGCACTCTTCATAACAATGCATTAACATTACCCGCAAGGTCTGAAGTTATTAGATTTGTAAATATACAAACAAAAAACAAAGAAATATTAATACCCCATCAGGAATTACGTACACCCCATTAGGAAAAATTAAATAATATAAAACTAAATCGAAAAACAGTTCTAATATTTTTAAGTTTTAATATAATCCTAGTATATAAGAAAATGATAAAATTTAATGTAATATTCAACAATAGAACAATATTAAAAAATAAGAACATTCTTTTGTAAAAGGGAGGTGTTGCATATATAATATAATTAAATGCAACCTTGCGTGTAAGCAGCGTCGCACTCAGAAGCAATCAAGTCGTTGATAAAGCAACAACGTTTAAAAATGCTCTCAACTGACGAACGTACTGTTATATGGAATATATTCAATAAAAACATAATTTATCAACAAAAAAAGTTTATTATTTTAATTATTACATGGCGATCCTGCCAGTACCTCGAAAGTTTATATTCGAAGAGATGAACATTCGTTTATAAAAAAGTGCGGAAAGTTCTCGAAACATATAAAGTGCAAGTCAAATAGTGAGCGAAGAAGCTCACTAGGGAAATTCTAAGTTATGCCGATAATGTAGTGATGTGTCGATACGTGTTGATAAAAGGCTAAATGTGTGCAGTGTAAAAAATCCCAAAAAATCTCCCATTTGGTTTAGCATCAACTTAGTCTAACTCGCACACGTCCTAATTACTAATGTGTGTATGTGTAAATTTCTGGTAAGTGACTAACAAAAAAAAAAAGAAGCATTTTTGTGTGTAGCCGAACGAACAAAATTTTCATACCCCGCTAAAACAATGGTTTTTCCAATGCAGTTTGTAATTCAGGCATGGTGACGTCTAATAAAATACATAAGTGGTAGGGGTATTCATTATCTCTTGCAAACTCATTGCAAGGCTCGTAAGCTTATTGCAAAATATTAACAAAATACACGTGTAAAGTTTCGTGCAATTGCTTGCAATCATCCTATACTAAAACCAATAGGGGTATTCACTCTCTCTTGCAAACTTATTGCAAGGTGCACGAAATACACAGATTGTACGTGCATACAATTAACAACAACAAAATATACGCACAAAGTTTCGTGCAATTACTTGCAATCTTCCTATACTAAAACCTATGTATATTTGCTTGCAACAAAATAAAAATGACAGAAAACAGTTATTTTGACATTTGTTACTTCTCATTTTTAAATTTGAGTTTGGTGGCGAAAGGTAAGTTTGTATAGATAAGTTTCCAATTATTTTGAGATAAAAATGGAAGACGAAGCACCAGTCTTAAAAATAAGAGGTTGCAGCCTTACAAGAAGTGGATGTAGCTGGAAGTGCTCCAAATAATAGAATTTTTGCAGGAGGAAGCAGAATTAATATGTTATATGTTAATACCTTCAGATAGAATATTAAAAGCACTATTTTCAATTAAAATATCTATTCATTCTTGTATTTCACTTGTTCGCGGCATTGTTATACTTTTTTCTCTTCTTTGCTCAATGTGATACAATTGCAAAAACAGCTGATTCATTTTGATAATGCTATTCTGCAACAGAGGTGTTCTCACACTTTTGCAGTTCTTATATAGCATTCTCGCATTTCGTGATCCTTGCAAGAGAGCACTCCACAAAACTCCATAAATGTAGATGTGTTAGCGAACACAAAAATTAGTAGGGGTATTCACTCTCTCTTGCAAACTTATTTGAGGCGTTATTATAGTTTTTTTCTTCCTTGCTCAATGTGATAGGGCTGCAAAAACAGCTGATTCATTTTGGTGATGCAATTCTGCAACGGAGGTCTTCTCGCACTCTTGCAGTTTTTGTGTAGGTCCTTGCAAGAGAGTGAATATCATCCTATAAATTTTAGTTGCTTTATTATGAGAGTTAAAGTTTTTTAAAAAAAATATAAAATAAATAAATGATTTTAAGCAGACAATAAAAAGTACTGCTTAGTTTTGAAGTCTTTTTAAGAAAAGTCTTTTTTTTTCGCTTAGTAATGCACAAATTGTATTAAATTTTTAAGAGAAAAAAAAATACAGTCTTCTTCAATTCCTGAAACTTAGTTTAGGTTTTTAGATTTTTATAAAATCAACAGCAAAGCAGCATCGAGAAAAGCAAAGCACCGTCGGCAGCTACGCAGTAGTAAGATTTTTATTTTGTTTTCGTTTTGTGTATAATATGATCATTTGCTTGATTATTATTATTAAATTTAAATTTAGGCTTATCTATATTATTATTATTATTATTATTATTGTTAGGGGATGTAGCACTGCGACCGTCGGGTCTATTGTGCCCTCTTCTGGGCTTAGAGTAGGTCTTTAAGCACTGTTGCATCAATAAAAAGTAGTATAGAACCTACTTTACAGAGTTTTATTGCCTCTTCCGTAAGAATATACCTTCCTAGAAGCCTATTTCGTATGTGCATTAGCGCAGGGCATTCTAACAGCACATGTGTGGTCGACTCCTCATTCTCTTCACAGAATCTACAATTTGTATTCGTAAGTATACCTAATTTTGTAAGGTGGTGTTGTTTTAGTCTACAGTGCCCTGTTAGGATTCCTGTAATGATTCTAAGTTTTTCTTTTGACTATGTATACTACTTTTCAACTATGTATACTACAGTGTAATTTATTTTTAGCGAGCAATAATGGAAAGTGATGCAATTGCACTTATATAGTAATAGCAACATGTCTTGAAGAGCGGAAAAACAAAAGAAAAAAAAGATTTGGGCAAAGATATGGCTGTAAAAGCCAGAAAAATTTTCTCAAGTCAAGCTTCTGAAGAAATTAGAAACTTTTAGTATTGGAGATTTAAAAAAATTTTTAAGAATGGATACTAACAATTATATTGAACTACTTTATATGTTTTGCAACCTATGGTGCAAAACATTCATGGGAGATGCCATGATAGACTATCCGCAACCTTGCGATTTTAAGCAAGGAACTTTTCAGGACTTGAAGTTCCTGACTAAGATACCTCTATAAAGTTTAAGTAATATAGTTATTGAAATCTGCGATGCCATAAGAACAACATTAAAAGAATATATTCAGGTAAACCAATTATAAACATGAACATTTATTGTCTTCATTAATCAAATTTTAATAAAATATAAAAGTAAAGAAATTTGATAATATAAATAAAATATTTGTTGCCTTAAGAAAAATCTGTGCTAGAAAACAGTTCATCAAAGGAGTTATAACCATAACTCAACAAAAATGTAATTGAGAAAGTGTCAAGGTACTACAAGCTGAAATAAAAAAAAGTTAAGCAGGAAAGAAAAACAACAAACATTTTTTGTAAGGAAATAGAAGAACTTACCCAATCATTGAAAAGTGCATATATTACAGTCGGAGTTCCAATAGAAACAGCTGCAAAGTATGCAACAGATGTAGCTGTAGACGCTTTAAAATTTAATGCTAATAACCCAGAAGTAAAATTAATAATGAAGTCCGGTCAGTTCGCAGATATGAATGAGGCCATATCAAAGTTTGTTGACGCTAGTAATGATGCTATAACGCCACCTAGCTCCATCATACTTTATAGAAATAGAAACCAACCTCAGCATAAATTTAATAACTTGAGTAATGGTCGAAATCATTAACGCGGACGAAACGATTATAGAGATAGTGGACGGTTTAACGTAATAATAATAATACCCTAATTTAAAGCACGGCAAGTGCTTTGGTTAGTGTCACTAATTAAATACAAAAAGTGACAAAAACCTGCAACTAAAGCACTGAAAGTTTGTGCAGCCTTGGCTACTTGTGGATAAACACGATTAGTCATCGCTTCTAATTTGATAGGCACGAGTTCTAAGCCTGGCACTTGCAGTCCAAACAAATTAAATACGGACTATAAATTAATTAAAAATTCGATTATTTCCTAAGACCACTGATGATGAGTATTTGGCAATACTGGAAACATTGTTGTATAGTCAGCCAAATTTCAATACATTAAATAAATTTTTGTTCTTGTCTTTTCTTCGCTATTCGAATCCGTCTAACTTTTAAATAGTTTCTTTTCATCATAAAGACGCGCCACTATCGGCAAGAAAAAATTAACATATAAAATAGTTTTTTTAAGTCCGATCTGCCAAAGGAAATTCAGAAAAATTTTTTCTGTACAATCAACCGTTTCCTATACTTCCAAGCATCATTAGCGATTCTAAATTGATAATCGAAAAATTGTATATTACAAATTGGTTGTGTCGAAGGTCGAATAATGTCAAGAGAAGTGCAGAGCAGTTAGCCAACGTTTCACTGGATTTGCGTTGATTATAATTTTAATCCATAAATCAGTGATTGGATTTAAACAAAATATTGCTTTATATTGTATTATTTTTGAAGCCACAAATTGTATATTAGTAAATTAAAAAAACAAATACAATAAAAAAATTAATTGAAATAAATTCTATTGTAAGATGCTGTGAAATAAATTATAGAAAATAATTATAGTGAATTATATAGCACTTAAATGGAACTAAAATGCACTATATTTGACATTGGTTATGTCAATAAACATCAGCAATAATTACGTTAGAAGAGGGAAATTTCATTATAGGAATTATACCAGTAGATCTCCACGTTCTACAACTATAAATGTTGTATAATAACAATAACATTATAATGATTATAGTATGTTATAATGTGTAAGAATTATTTGTTATAATAAGTAATTACAATATGTTATAATAAGAATTATAATATGTTATAAAAAGTATTATTATATGTTATAATACATCGTTTACCCTTAAGGCTGTAGTTTGATTGGGAAGCTTGTTGTTATTTAAGCATTGTTTGTAGAACTAGATGCTCTTGTAATTTTGCAATTTATTCCTTAGATGAGCTTGTAAATCAAAATTTCAATCAAATTAATCCTATAATTAAACCTACAAATCTTTTAAAAAATATCAAGATATGAAAAATATTATGTTCATAAAAAATATGAAGAAATTTTAAATAGAATTGGAGAACCATTCATCCCAATTCTGATACTGAAATTTTGTCAAAATTAATAGAACTAAATTTTCTTATAAGAAATTGTATTAGAATAATAAGTTTGTAATATAGTATATACAAATCTTTATGTTACATTTAGAGTACCATAATTATAAGTCATATTGTTAAATAATAATATTAGTAAAAATTGATTAAAATTCAAAAATTCGTTTTTATATTCATTTATTCACGGCTTAATCTTTGTTTCATTTATGAAGCGAGTATCACTAAATAGTTGAAAGCTGAATCTTCAGTAGAAGCAACGAAACGAATAGTACATCAGTACAAATCGAAAGGATCGAATAGACTCTTTATGGTCACGATTGAATACTGGTACAATATTCATAAGGCGATTCCTGAATCGAAGAAACATACTAAATCGAATATCGGTGCTTAATTATGTATTTAAGACATATTTTCACCGAAAGGACTCTTGGGAGTTTTTCTTGAGTAAGTGTATACGTTGCGCTTATGCGAAATAATGGGAAAGTTGATGTGAAGAACTTCCATTGTATACCACAGAGTTGTGCCAAATTTATTATAGGGAACATTCGAATCTCTAACGTGGATTCTGACGAGAATAGCAATAATCTGCCAGCTATACTACCACAAGATTGATATATCTATTAGATATCACAATCAGGTGAGATGTCTTAATGCCGGAACATTGCGCTACAATAACAATGCAATGTATACGTTGTGACATTTAGCATTTTTATTTTAAAAGTTTTCAACGCACTGAGGTTATAAACATGATTAATTATGTTGAGGCTAGTTGAGTCAGTGCAACTCTCTATTAACTCAACTCTCTTTATTATGAAATGAAATCAGTGAAATGAAATCTCTCTATGAAATCCGTATGTCAGTTCTGAGAAGCTAATAGAGGGCTTCAAAACAAGTTTGAACACTAAATAACCACAATCCAAATAGAAAAGAAATAAGGCGATGTTTAGCTCAAATTTTCAGTAAGTTTTATTTTCACTAATAGCCAGGTGCGAGGCGTCGAATGGTTCAGAGTGTTCACTGAACACCTTAACAAAGCTTCCTTTTTAGATCTTTTTTTTATTAGGTAAACAATCTCGCTATTTTGCTATTTAACATTTTTTATAGTAGCTTTTTCAAACAGATTAACATAAACACAAAACGTACAATACAAACAGAATCACACATATATATGTTAGTTACACCCAACATTACTTATAATTAACAAAAGAGAAAACACATTCCTCTTAAAATATACTAGGGTTCAGAATAAAAACTGCACCGCGTTGCTTACAAAGCGTAAATATGAAATAATATTCACATTATGACTATGTTCAATATTGAATAAACGCAAAACATACAAACAATTATAAAAATAAATGAGAAAACAAGCCCTGCAAAATATGTACGTAAAATACTCATAACTCTTAAATTAATGCGTGCAAGCGGTTCAATAAAAAAAGTGAATCTCCAATGTTATGAAAAGTAAATACAAAAGAGAAAAGAAATGATTGCGCGAAAATCGCTTTACATTTGACTAGAGGTTCAGTCGACTAAATTGAACGCAAGTTCATACAAAGCGTGCAAATACAATTAAGGTCACGGTTGCCGTTTTATATGGGCAAATGGTTCAGTAAAAAAACTGAACCGCGCATAGTAAATACAAAGTAAAAGAGTCTCTACTGCTAATAGCTAATAATAACACTAATAACTTATAAATTAAAAATAAAAACAAAAAAAAATATATACTTATATATTTTTCATATAATTAGATCTTAAATAATTATAAATAAATATATATTATTAAGTAATATATGAAATTTTATAAATATATCATATATACATTTGATAAATAAACTTATTTTTATATTTTCAAGTATCAATTATATATTTTATTTATAAAAAAACAATTGTTTAAAAAAAATTCTTAGCTGTTGTTTGTTTCGAATTTTGATTGTTTGTTTATATTTACATTTTGTTTCATGTATCAAATATGCCAAATTTCGATCATTTCTAATGTTTCATTCGTGATATTTGGTATAATTTTGGTCGAA
>NC_051847.1:232487142-232510210 GCF_002237135.1 Teleopsis dalmanni | reverse complement strand
TTTTAAAAAGGAACGTGCTTCCCAGCACCCAGCACTACACTTGAAATAATGTGTTACTACAACCGCTTAGGGCTAGCCAAAGTTTAATCATGCGTTTCTAATGCTGTTTGTTCTCTTGGCTACCCTATCAATCCGTATGTGCTTAGTTCCATCAATCAAGCGACATCAAACTGTGAACGTGTGTATCTCTCTGTCAGATGCTCTCCATAAATTATATCTGCTGTTCTGGTTTTAATTATATTTTTAATAAAATTTGACAATGTTTTTAATTTTAAACACATAACATGGTACAATAGATGAAAAAATGATTTCAATCCTTTTTCGGAGAGCAGACAACTTCTAGAATTTAATTTTTTTTGTGTCTTTGTATCTTTAATGCAAGCAAAATATATATGTATATATATTTTTTTCATTAAGAGTGTTAAGCAATATTTTTTTTAATTTTTATTTTTAGTTTCGGGCGATTTCTGAATTAATTGTAATTGAAACTATAAAGATACATAACATTCTATATACGATATTATCGTTTAATCAGCATTCACACTGTAACGTCAAATAGGGTTTGAGTTTGAGTCGCAATCTGGATCGGTGCAGAGAACTGTTAAAGGAAATCAAGGTCGTACTCTGGTTGTAGAGCTATCTTTGTCGACGATTATTTATTTCAAATCTAGTCCTCTTTGGCATGATCTTTTATGGAAAGCCTTAAGTGAAATATAATAATTGCAATTTTATTATAGGAACTAAAAATCATTTATTAGATTAGGTTTGGTTAAAATTACAGTTTTGAAATTAGAAAAGATCTGTCTTTTTCTCTTGAGTCAATAGACTTTTGTTATTTTTCATATTCAAGGATCTGTTTATAAACGAAAAAAATTATTCAGTCTAAAAGGGTTCATTTGTTTACTTAAAATCCATTTATTCATTTATTTTTCTGAGTATTCCAAAAATGGGACTTACTTACTACTTTCGAAAGTGGAGAGGTTTTTACATAATGCTTTTATAATTTTCTATTTTACATCATTATACATTTTATAACATATTTTATTCCCTTTTCGATACCTCTTTTAATCAGGCACACAAGGCCACCACTCTAATCTAACCTAATCTTAAAATCAACTATTTATACATAAAGTATACGGATACGTCCGTAATTCAAGTAAAAATATACAGAAAATAACTAGTAAATAAAGAATTTATAATAAAACTATTCGTGGGAAAGTTATTGAAGCTTTGACGATATAAAAGCCAACTTTCTTTACTATTTCAATTTCTAGTTCCCTATGACGTCCAAGTTGCTTGAAAACCCATTAAAGTATTATTTGAATTGAGAGTATTGAAATTCTTAATAAAAGTTTCGTAAGTTTAAATTTATTAATTAAATGTATCCCGTGAGAAAGTGTAATCTATACCTAACTTCTGCCAAAATTATTCCCACAGGATATTCTGCGTTTATGCGCCTCGTTTTGTTTTTTTTTCAATTTACTTCCGTAAAATTTAGTGAACTGTTATGTAGAGTTTTTCCACTAATTGTCCGCTTTCAAATTTACTATTTAAAGCTCACACTAAAATAGGATTTCGATTCCCATCCCTTCAAATACTCATATGTGAAAATAACTTCCCTCCCTACTGGCGAATAGGCTTTGTGAAATCCTTGAAATATTCGTACACGCACCGAATAATTTCGCTATTCTCAAAGACCCTTTCTTGAGGGAGCATGTTTATGTCAAGTCAAATATAAACACACGTAGCCACATAGTCAGCTCACTCCACATGACTTCAATCAAATTTTAAATGATTTTTTTTTATGCCTTCAAAGCTTCTTTGAAGGAAGTCCGCAGTCCAAGAAAAAGACGCGTGCAATAAAAAACCACTTAGGAAATTCTTTAAAAAAATATAAAATTTTTTATGAAATATGGCTCGTAACTAATTTAGGTGAAGCATGAGATTTAACATTTTATTTATTTATTTTAAACGTTTCTTTTGTACGGCACAAGATTAGGGTTACTTTTGGAGCTACTAAAATTTATGGATTGTCTGCTTGCCGCTCTTAAGCGCCTTACAAGTCAAATGCACCCTTTTTCATCAGTGTGGATGTCTTTGGATTTGTTTGTTTGGATATGTCTTCTGGACTAAAATATTTTATGTGCAAATACTATAGAGTAGTGTAGAGCCGAGCAAAGTAGAGTAGAGTAGAGTAGAGTAGAGAGAGCGTTCGTCTACGTAATTTGTATGCAACAATCGAAAACTGTTCCTGACATGAGACACACGCTATTTTTTCGCCTTTCCACTGTTGGCAGTTTTGAGCTGTCATCCCCGCTGTTATTGGCTGTCAAACTCTTGATGTGCTTATTTATTAGAATTATAATCTCATTTTCATATAAAACCAGAAATTTAGACTTTTCCGCAAATTGACGCAAAAGGGGCTCTCTACTCTGTGGCTACCTTCCTGTTTGTCGGTTGCATATGTTACTGTGGCATAAATTATTATAAATTCTATCGTATGTAGATTTATGAAACATAAAAGATTTCATGGAATTATGTTGATTTGAAAAATTAGATTAAAGTTGGATAAAGGCAGAAAATAGTGTAATATTTTATTAAGGATTTCTATGCAATGCAAAGGGATGAAATCTGGAAATTGCATATATGGAATAAAAATCAAATATTTACGCCATGCATCGGTAGATCTAACTCATTTGTGTTAAATGGTATGTAAAACAATCAACTCAGGGCATAATTATGAAACTGGGACACTAGTACTATGGGTCTAAAACAATAAAATTAATTAAATTTAAATCTGGTTTATTAGAGGAAATTAAGATGAAAAGAGTCATCACTTTTAAATTTCCTACTTAATTATTTTCACAGAAAAATAATTTATTACGGAAACCAGCATTTCAGCGAACCCTGAACAATAAACTGACCGTGGTTTTTTTCTGGTTTATGGACTTTAAAAAAGTCACAAAACAACTTCATCTAATCAATGTAAAAATTTTCTACACAAAAAAGTATTAAATATTTTTCAAAAATGAAAGTTGTAACAACCCTTTTATGTTAATATTTCTGTAATAAAATCAAACCAGTAAGGATCATTAAAATAATTTTCTTTGAAATGGAATTCTTTCTAATGCAAGGAAATCAAATTTTTCCAGAAAAAACAACCATTAAATTAATATTGTTATTTTAAATATTTTCAAATTTAGTACTTTTAAATTAACATATTTCATAAAAAACTAAAAATTCAAAATTTACTGAGGAACTCTTCGGTTACTATACCTACTATCATAATTTCAATATTATAGATATTGATTATAGATTATAATATCTAGTGTTATAAAATCACCTGAATAACTCATTAGTATATTCCAATGGAACCCTAGGATCGTCCAGGTGATAGTCATTAAAACTAGGGTCTAACCTAACTCACGTTTCATTAGGGAAAGACCTCATATTTCCTAAAAGAGTGTCTTACCCTAAGAAGGAGAGAGAAATATATTACATTTTTACTAAAAGTAGTAAATTATAATTAAGTTTTACATTGATTACATTCTAATTATGAAGTGGACTTTATTTCTTCTTATCTCTTTAAGTCATAAAAAAACAATTTCAAAAAAAATACAAAAAGTATAAGTTAAAATAAATAAATTAAAATAAACCATTGCTCATGGTTTCTCATTGAAGTAAATTAATAACCGGAATTGATGCGTGCTCCTCATTCGTTCCTTTGACTTCATCCACATTTTACCATCCCAGTAGCGTGCACTGGAAGAATACATTGAAAAAAATTGAAATTTGAGAAAATACTAGAGACGTTAAATCAGATAACATCTTATCAGCAAGTGTGTGCTAATTCTACACACCAGATGTACAGCATCCCTTCCCGATTTCAGTATATAAAAATATATTATGTTAAAATTGTAGTTTTCACAGTGATGCTTATTCTCCAACAACTATATTTTTGTTTCATCTTCATATTGTCCAAAGATGAAAGTCCATTTTCTCGAGAGGTGCTGTATAGTCTCAAAAATATGTTATTCACATCGATCGACTTGAGTATTTAAGGTTCTTGTGTAAGCCCATTTAAGGGATCATGAAGTTCTAACTTGAGTAATTCTAATTTCAATCACTTAAGGTTCTTAAGTATCTTCATTTTCAGTACATTCAGCTTAGAAGTCTTTAAATTCATACACTTCTAATTTGATTTATTTAAGGTCCAGGTGCTTCAAAGTTCTTTAATTCAGTCCAATTTATATGCAGGATAATTTTCAACTGCTACGGTTTTTGAATGAGACTAGCAGCACAGAATGCTTATCTGGGCATATCGTAGACATTATGAAAATATTTATTGAATTTTTTCTCTGGTAAGCAATTTAATAAAATATGGAAAGACTCATCAATATGCAGGCATATATATGAAAGTTGGCGACGTTTTACTGAGAATAAGTCCAAAATTTTAATTGTGATGTCCTGTTTAGCTAAAAGATTTATTTTTCCATTATGTTAAGTCATTGCTGTCGCATAACAGGACAATGAAAATGCCCTACCGCTGCTGTGTTATTACTTATCGCATTAGCATTACTAAAATAATGTTTATAGCATCATTTTAAGAGTTTCCTTTTTTTAAAGATCTTGCCTAACTTCAGAACTTTCCTCTAAACAGCCACTTAAGTTTTCAGGGTTTTTAAAGCACCGAGTTTTTTATATGGTAACATAATAGGCTTTAACAAAAGTTAGATTTAAGTGTGTCCCGGGGATCGCTGATATAACCTAAGTTAAGTTTCTTCATCTTGAGAGATCTAACTTCATCTAATTCTGATTTTATTCATTATACTCTAATTTGTGTCGTTCAGATTCGTGTCTTCAGTGCTCCCGTCTTCAGTGCTTCAGTGCTTTCTAGAGATCATACTAAACTTCTTATCTTGATCAATAAAGCTTCTTCAGTATATTCATTTCAGAAATAAAAAACTCCAACATTTCTTTAAAGAGTTCACTGCTCTTACGATTGATCACCACTCCATTAAAATTTGAATTCTCATATCAAACTTTTTAGAAAAAGTCTCCAAAATCATTGACTCTCCAAACAGATTAAATGTAAGTGCTTTCGAAGCAATATTGCATTTAAGTCTTGAAGATTCTATGACATTTTTCGAGGATAAAAAATTCAAACTTACTTCTCCAAATTCCTTTTCGATATTTCGATATATGTATATATGTTTATAAATGTTTTTATCAGCATCTTTTTGTGAGCTTTTAAAATAAACATCATTTATAAAATAACAAAATCTGTTTGATGCCTTAGAACATTACGGATATTTAGTGGAAGATATGCCAGGAGAAAAGTTAATCAGAAGCTAACTAAGAGCAACAGCACGGGAACGAAGCAGCAATAGCAGCACCAGCCGAAAGAGGAGAAGAGCGCTACACACACACACACACGTCCAAAACCAGAATTTAATCCAACATGTTGTGCTGCAAGTAACCAAAAATAAATAATAAAAAAAAGAGAAAATAGCAACAACAGCAACTAAAATAATAATAACAAATAAAAAACCTAAATATTGAAACCCTTATCAATCGTATGTTATTGTTATTGTTGTTAGTGCAGTTGTTGTTATAGTGTAGTTGTTGTTATTGTTGTACTGTGGTGGTGGTGGTGGCGATGTTGACGGTGGTGGCAACAAGAGCGACAGCAGCCAAAGAAAAAAATCCTGCACGCCACACGCAAATACAAATATATAAACAAACAGACAAACAGACACAATAATAAAACAGCAAAAAAAACCAAAACTGATAAACTAACAAAGTGTCTGTGCAACAGAGTAACAAACAGTCAAAAAGATAAACAGGCAAACAGACAGACAAACAGACAAACAGCCAGAGAGACAAAAAATCAAACATACAGACGAAGAGTCTGATAGGCAGTCTAACAGCTAACTAGACAGACATAAGAAATATGCATGCATGTGGCTTTGTATGTTAATTTTTTTATTTTGTGCGTGTGTTTGTATATGGAGTGTTCACATAAACAGACAGTGAAATATGTAAGTCCGCTTGTTACGTCTCCAAAGGTCGTTCGCGTATTCGTATTCGTGTTCCTTCCTTTCAACTTTTATTTTTTATTAAACTTCGTTTTTTGTTGTAAATTTCTTTTTGGTATTTTGTGTTTGTATGTTGTTTTTGTTTCGTCGTTTTTTTCTTGTTGTTGTTTTTTTCGTTTTTGATGTAGTTCATTCTATTCGTTTTTATGTTCGTTCGCGCATTCGTATCAAATCGTTTTTATTCGTTGCAATTCAATTTGCCATTAACATCATCGTCAGGAATTTTATTTTTAAACATCCTCAGTTCGCAAGGATGAGCCAACGGGAAAGTACGTATGTTTTATGTTAGCGCGTATCGGCATATCCTACACATATCGTACATTTGTTTACATTTCGTGTGCGTTTGTTTAAAAATACAAGAAAGAAAAAAAAGAGTTATTTATAAATAAAATACTTAGTAAAAAAAAAAGTTAACTAAATCGTTTGGGGTTATCGTATCACATGCACAGCAGCGAGTATTCTAAACTGCAACCAAAGCAATTATAGAGGATTTTTTACTATAAAACTCATACAAGAGCAGGATAAACAGGCTCAAATGTGCATGTCATTTTTCTTTTCGTTTGTGTATTCTTTTTTTTTGTACTTTTTCTTGTGCTGTGAATGATTAAATGTGTTCGTACAAGTGTTTGTGTGTGCCTTTACGGATTTTCCTTTCGACTCGTTTAGGCACGAGAGTGTAAAAACTACCCTTCCCTGTGTATGAAGAAGCAAAATTTAAAGTGAAAATCTTTAACATAAATTTCTTTCGTATTAAAGTGTAAAAAAAAGTAAGAAAAAAATTAATTTTGAGAAAACATATGAGAATTGTAATTATCGTATAAAGCAAATAAACAACAACGACTTTTGAGGATATTCGAAAACTATTCGTATTTATTAAACCCAGCACTAAAATGGATTTATCTATATAATAAAAAGGTAATTAAACACTTAAATATGTGGTTAGTTCGATTAGATATCAATTCATAAGGTTACTTCTACCAACCTTTCGATATAAATACTTCTTAAGTAATTTCGGAGTACAAAAAAAAATACCAAAAATTTCAATTGGTTTACGAAAATTTAAAATACGTGAAATATTTATAAAATATATTGTAGTATATTAACGTCCAATATATAGAAAAAATTTTAATAAACAATATATAAATTTATCAAAATATAGTTTAAATATGAATAAAGTGTATATCAATATTAAAGTCCTCGATAGATGAATGCTTTCTATAACTAAAACAGTTCATTCTAAGACTAAATAGATTTATGCTTAGATTAGTCCATGTTTTTTAACCGAATGTGTTCCCGTTAACTTCCATATTTCGAAAATAGAACTGAAGTGCACCGACATGTGCAGATTCTGTGAAATCAACAGTGAAATTTCCACTCATCTTATTTGCCATGTGATTGCCAGAAAATAAGCCTAATAACTCCATTCGGCTTTTATTGAACCGAATGAGTTCAGGCATCTTGAAGCTAGTGATTTTGTTATAGCCTTCATTTCTCCGGTTAAGCTTAAGACTTTCGCTTCAGAAACAGCACAATTATACTGATCTTGCTGTGCCTTCTAACATTAAACTAATATATTGACTCTCTAATACCTGTAACATATTATTAATGTCGCGTATTATTACGTTATCGGTCTGCTGATACCATGCCCACAAATGAATGTCCTTTTAATGACCTGTTTTGCCACTTGCTTGAGGTTCGCTTCAAGATTTAATGTTAACTTTTCACATTCAGAGCTTCAATTGTATGATAGATGCAAATTAAACATCGGTATACCTAAATACTAATTACAACTGCGTTTATGGTCTATATAATCTTAAGTTCATTACGGTTACTGAGTTCCTTATCAATAATAACGATAAATGGACTATATTCTTAAGCTCATTACGGTTACTGAGTTCTTCATTATTAACGGCGATGAAGAACTCATTCAAGTTTCTGAAATACAATTTAGCATTTCAGATACCTGTATTAGATACTACCTAAGGGAAGTAATTAAACCTTTAGTCAATACAGGTAGAAAATGTAATTAAAAACGTTCAAATCGCTTCACGTGAAATCAAGCACTATACTTTAGATAAGTTTAGGCAAAAATTTTATTACAGCATGAAAGACTAAGCTCGCCTTCTGTTTGCTGAAATCCCCAGCTCTCCAGAAATTGTGGTGCATCACGAGAGATTATAGTGACGTTTTTCAAATTTACAATTTGATGTGATTGTTTTATAAAAACTGATCAACATCAGATTTTATTTCTCTGAAGATATACATTAAAAAGAGAGGAACATCAGCGATTTACATTGTTTGACTGTTAACTGTTTAAATAATATTATTAATAATCATTATGGCCATGTGTATTTAGTAGTATAGTCTATAATTTTGAAAAAACTCAAAAAAACTGAGTTTTATATATACAATAATTGAAATTATAAAACGATCATTTGACAAACCTTCATTAAGTACGGTATTACCTAAATGATTTATGACTTTAGTACATTTTCTTAATAAAAATGCATAAAATTGCATCAATCAAAACTTCTTACTTTACTCTGTATAACAACATTGAAAACTTTCTTTTCCATCTTCTTCCTCTTTTTAAAATTTTTTTTTCTGTCTTATCTTTTATGCAATATATTACCTCTTCAAACATTTTTTCCTACCCGTAGGAGACGACTACATACACAATCGAATTAGTATTGTTCACAGGGTCTTGTGAGATAAATACTTTCCTTTTGATTGTATTTAGGACACAAATTCGTTTAGGATATGTGTGTGGTTGTCAAATATAATCTATTTATCCCAACTGTCATGATAACATCACGTAAGATATCATTTTTGGTATGTTTGCTCATAAAATCCTCAAAAAACATTGTTGTACCATTGTTTTCTAACATTTTGTTTAGATTAAATGATGTCGCCTGAGTTGTTAAAGCAAATTGGTTTGAAATTTAATTGAACCTTATTTGATAAATAATACTGTTGTTCCTCTTCTCTTGATTTAAAAATGGTGTTGTATAATCTATTAAAGCGTTCTTTAATAGCTTTAAAGAGTTTTAAGTGTCAGGGACAGGTAATGTTCAAGTCCATATAGCAGCTATAACTATATAGAGTTAATGCCAATGTTCAAGACTGTCTAATATCAAAGTACTAAAATTGCAGCCACCTTATTCTTCAGACCCCAGTCATAATATAATATCAAAATATAACTTAAAGCAATGCAAGCAACAACAAGGATGTGCTTCTGACGCTGAGTTCTATTTTCAAACCTACATACTTCTCCTGAGATAGGAAACAAATCAAAAAAAAATTGACTAAATAAAGAACCGATTAGGTTTATTTCACTAATTTCATAATACTAAAATAGCATCTACGATATTCTTTGGATCCCAGTTATTACTACCTGTTTACAAATATAAAAATTTTATTTCCGGCTAAAAGATCATTAGTAAATAATTAATTACAAAGTCAAAGTGTATTTTTAAACCTATACTTATTATAGAATAGGTGCTATTTGTTAACTTTCAATTCTAAAGAGTTTAGTTTTTTATATACCATAGATATTTAATATCTGGAGTAAAATACATTCTACAATTTATCTGTTTTAACTATTTTCATACAATTTCATATTAATATATGAATCATTATTTTTGCATATAATATATGAATCAATGAATATAAGTATATATATCTTCTGTACTCACTCTATGTATATTAACAGTCTTTGATATTAAAGATTTAGTTGAATGTAATATACTCTCTATAGGTTATCTAATTTTATCATAACAATATTTTTAAAGTAAATAAAAGTAGAGTAGTAGAGTAGAAATAAATAGAGGAGAAGAGTAAAAATAGGAATATGCCAATGTCCCCCAGGTATTCACTTAGGCCAATTAGCTCATTGTGTTACTATATAAGAAAAATTTAAGAAGCGGTTATCTTGGACCGCTTTCTATTAGGTTACGCGTCTTTGGTATAGCTCTGCACTGGTATAGTATAGAAGAATTGCAACCGTAATCTAAAGATTAAATTAAGATTCTGAGAGATTGGTTTTATCGATGAAAGTTGTAATCTTAAGATTACGGTTCCAATTCTTTTATATATATATATATCACTTATAAGCCTCGCTTATATCGATTAATTGTCATATAAAGCACACCGATAAAATGGAAGTAATCTCCCAGAATCTTAATTTAAAATCAAAATATATATCAGTAATATATATATACGTATATAATTATGTACAAGATTCTTCAATTCTTCTATATATACATATTCATATATGTATCAGTTATAAGCCTCGCTTATATCGATTAATTGTTATATAAGACACACCGATAAAATGGAAGCAATCTCCCAGAATCTTAATTTAAAATCAAAATATATATCTGTAACATATATATATATTTATATTATTTTATATACAAGATGTATATACTTCTAAGCAGTATATAAATTTATAATTAGACATCTTTCGCATGTGAAGTATACATTCCATACTGTTCTTCTTCCAACATCACAGCTCTTAAATCATTTAGAATTCAAACTCGTCTTTATTTAATTTTATTGATACTATTTGGATTGAAAATCTCTAGCTGTGTCTGCATCTCAAAGCTTCAGAAATGTTTAAAATTACAATTAAATTATCATTAGCATTTTGAATGGATGTGAAGAAGTGAAGAAGTTTTGTACTCGTACGTGACCGTAACGTGTTTTCCTTATGTATGAGAAAATTTTCTGTCAATATTTCGAATATATACCCGCATGGTTTTGATGGTTTTGAGCAGCAGTGAAGTGCTATCGTGAACACTGGGGAAATTATGAAAAATGTAGGGAAAATTTAATGCACTACCAAAAGACTCTGAAGTGTTTGCTGAAACATAGAGAAAGAGATTATTGAGAGAGAGAGAGACAGAGAGAGAGAAAGTTGAATGTATGCTATAATGCTATTGTATAAGGTAAATGCTGAGAACAAACATAACATTGAAAATAAGTAAGCGAGCGCATTGTTGAGGGATGAATTGTGCCATTGTGCGAACAAGAAACAATTGATAAGGGAGAAAATATTATGCTGCATATGCGCGCGCTGTTCTGCTGCTCTCGGAAGTAGAGTGCGCGTATGCTCTCATATGTTTACAGATATAATGAAATAGAAGAAAAATGTTTTACTATATGTTTTGGATGAAGTTTGTTTGAATAAGCCATGAAGAAGAAAAAAAAATAAATAGAAGCGAAAACAAAAAAAAAGAAGAAGAAAAAACTGGGAAATCATCCCGATTCCCGTTTGAACGCAATATGTTTGTGCACGTTTGTGTGTTTGTGCGTGTTTGTATGCACATGGGCATAGAATTTTTGGAACTTGCACTGGCACTTGGCTGAATTTTGTAAATCAGTCAGACATTTTCCCTAAAACGGTGCGGACGCTGGATGAGAACGTTAGCGGAATACTAAAAGCACAAAAAAACTGTTTACTTTGAAAGCGTACCACCAATACCACCAGCATAAAAACAACAGCGCTTATTTACATTGCTGCACGTCGTCGTCGCCGTCGTTGGTGCTATAACAGTGCGATTACAGCTCGGTGCGGTGCTTTATAAAAAATTATAATTTTTTTTTCATTAGTTTTATTGTGTGTATAAAATATTTTGTCTCTTCACTAAGTTGTGTTTGAGCGAATATTAAATTTAAATTTATGTTTATGCGCTAACAAATTTAAAAATAATAAGAAAATCAAAAAACAAAAAAAACCAAAACAAATGAAAAGTTTGTATTTCAATAAAAATTAAAAGTCATAAAAAAATTCTATTTTGTTAAGCGAACATTGCACTCGGCAATACTGTCAATGCTACCAATGACTTTATTGCTGACAGCCAAACACACACACACATTCACTACTACTGCTGCTGCTGTTGCCTCTGCCTCTGCCTCTGCTTGCAGTCATAAATATTACGTGTGCTTGATTTGTAATTAGAAAAGCAATGCATCCAGCAATGAATGCAATAACCGAAAAATAACAAAACATAAATAAATTGTTTATAGGCAAACAACAACGAGTAAAACGAGAAAAAAAGAGAGAAGTTTGAGTAAAAACAAAAAACAAAAACAAGCATACATAAACGGAATTAAAAGTTTTGCCTTAAATGCGAGTGTGTTGTGCGGGTGTGTGTGCCCATAAAATTATGCAAAGGAAAAACTTTTTTTATATAAATATTATTTTATGTAAACAAAACAAATAAATATAAAGTGTAAGCATGAACACACACAAGCACATAAATGTGGTATGCAAATATAAATTAGTTAATGCGTTGAGTCTTATGAAGTAAAAACAAAAATGTAAATGTAATAAAAAAAATCATTTAATTTATGACATAAAATTTGAATTTTAAATTAAGTGCTTAAACCATAAAGAAACATTTCCGTTTCCGTTGAGTCTTATGTATACACGTGCGAACGTTTAAAAGTTTTAACATTATACATACTAATGAAATGTAAACTAAAATTTACTAAAATTTAATTTTGAAAAGAAGAATAAATAAAAATAATTTACGAAAAGAAGTAAAGGAAAAATAGTATATAAATTGCGATTAGTGTAAATAATACGCTGTGTAATAAATAAATGTAAAATGCAATAAAATTTATGTTGAAAAAAAAAATAATATTAGCTGAACGTCTTCCTTTCAACAAACAAAAAGCAAAAGAAATAACAACAAAACAAATAAAAAGTTAAAAAATCTTTAAAACTGCCTGTAAGCATTATTCTCAAATCAACAAAAAAGTATTAAAATTATTATAAAAAAGTTATTAAAGTGCATAAAAAAATTCCTAAAGCAAGCATAAATAAAGAAAAAAAAACAGAAATTGAAATCAAAAGCTAAATTCTAATAAAAACTCTAAAAGCAACAACAGCAACAATAATAACATAACTGCATAAAACTAACATAAAATGTGCTACATTTAAATTGCAGCGCAGTCAGCATCTACAGAGGCAGCATTTTTACGCTTTACCTCGCTCGGGGTATACTGTCAAGAGTATACATAAGTGCCACTGCTGTTGCTGCTGCGGCCGCCACCAATCCAAGCAGCTTTTTGTTCTTCTTTTACTTTGACAACAAACAACTAAACGCAGAAAAGCATAGATAACCGCTACTACCTGTGTCAAGTAAAACGACGAAAAGAAAAAAGCAAAAAAGTAAAAAAGAAAAATGCAGCATAAAATAAAAACAAAAGCAAGAAGTGAAAAAATTTAAAGAAAGGGCCAAGGTAGACACAACCTGCCTGTCCGTTAAACGTTAACATGCGCTTGTCGTATCATACATTAAGCTTTAAAAGAATTCTGCACTAACTAACATTGAAAGTCAAGAAGCGATGTTTAAAATCACTAAACAAATTTAATAAATGTTACCAAAAAAAAAAAATTATATATTTAATAACAAAAAATAGCACCAAATGCGCTAAAATACAAACAAATTAATAGAAAACAAAACAAAAAAAAAAAACAAAAACAACTTCAAACATATTCAGACATTTTTGTATTTGTTTCAATAATTATTTTTTTCTGAGCACTGCATTACTAGCAGCAGTCCCTACATAACATTTAAATGTGTATGTGTACGTGTGTGTGTTTATATGTCGTTACGTTATATCGTTAAACTGACTGGCAACAACATATGTGCATTTGTGTGTTTTATGTTATCGTCACACTTTTATCGACCGTTCTATATACGAAAACGTTGCCGTTGACGTATACGTTACAAACAAAACATAAAGTCAACGTCTTACGTTAACAGCTACGTCGGCAACGCTACTTTATATTTGTAACATAGCTATATTTGTGTGTGCTACGTTTTGTTGTTGTTGATTTTGACTTATGTGTATGTAATTTTTTCTGTTTTTGTTTTTGACAAAGTTTTTTCTACGATAGTGCATTTATTTGACTTTTGCTGTTACTTTTATCAAAACAATTACAACAAAAACAACAACAAAAGGAATATGTAATAGTAATAATAAAAAAAAAACAAAACAAACAAAAATCAACGAAAATAAAAGCAACATAAAGGACTCGACTATTTTTCGTCACTACACTCAGCGCTCAACACTGAACATCCTTTGCGTTAATAATAAGCAGAACGAGAATAACAGTAGAAATATTTTAACAGAAAATATTTTGCTATTTTTCTGCGCTTGACTTTCCTGTCCTTTCTGCTTTTGGATTATATTTACTTCAATTCTTCTCATGGTGTTCTTTTTTTCGGCTGTGTCCGTTTTAAGAATAAAAATTTGAAATTTATGGATTAATTTTTTATGCATAATTTCTATTCCTGCTTTTGCAACAGCCGCTGAAATAAAGATTTTTAAGTTGAAATCTTTTTATGCTGTGAACAGAAAAAAAAATTGGATATTTTAAATTATTTCCCAGCGGTAAGTTTTCTTTGGTGTTGTTAACATTTTGTGTGCAGTGCGCTGCTTGCTTGTGTGCGAATGTGTGTTTGCATGCGTGTGAATATTGTGCTTGCATGTGTGCGAATGTGTGTCTTCCCAGCGGCACCATTATGCCAGCGCTGAAAAAGTAAGCGAGGTGGTAATAGCTCTTCGTTTTTATTTTTCTTTGTTTTCGACATTTGTATTCGACACAGGCAATTTCGGGGTTGAAATTATAAAAGAATGAAGAATAAAAGCAAAGGAGTATTAAGAATTTCTTGTTTTGCCTACATTGTATACATTTAGTCTGCTTTTGATTTTAGTGAAGTGCGTGCAGTGAACAATTTTTAATTTTTAAAATCAAATAAAAAACAAAATTATAAATAAAATATAATTTGTAATTTCACATAAACTCACTGTAAGTATATGCAAAATTAAGTAAATATATTTAAAATGATAATTGAAATTTTTGTTTTGTATTATGTAGATGCTACTGCGTCAAGAACGATTAATTGACCAATGTGCTGCGAATGCAGTCATTCTAAAGCAAGGGGTAATCAGCTGTAGTCATGTAGTCAGCTGTTTCAATTGGAAAATTTTACAATTCAAACTGAAGAGGATTTAATTCAATTTAATGAAGAAATCACTGCCGTTGAAGTAGTTGTAAGTTAAATTATATATGTTTCTTACTTTCAATTTCAACTTATTAATATATTCACATATAACAATTTTACTAATTCATACATTTCTTTTCATCTATTACGTTATTTATAGACTGCATCAATGAGACGCGTTATTAAAAAACAACCAATTACGCGAAAGATTTCGTGGAATTTTAGAGAATGGTACCCAAAGCAAGAAGTCCTTAAGAGCGTTAGAGAATGTGACAGCAGCACTTTTTGGTATGGTATATTGTACATAATTAACTTTAGCGTATACAATAACATACTTTTGTATTTACAGATGCTTTAAGTACAGATGGTAAGCCGGAACAAGTGATCGAGTCGAGTCTGGATTTCTCTTCAAGCTTTAAGAACAATTTCACAGAAAAATATTCATATATATAAGTATGTTATATTTTTTATGTAAATATTAATATTTTAATTTTATAAAACATAAATATAAAATATAATTTATCCAAAAAAATTTATAGTATTTTATTTAAAAATCAATAGCATAGGTAAAATTTAAAAGGTAAGCGAACATGTCAGCGCTGATATGTTGTATTACAAATTCGAAAAGGTAAGCTAACATGTCAGCGCTGATATGTTGCATTACAATTTCGAAAAAGTAAGCGAACATGTCAGCGCTGATATGTTGCATTACAAATTCGAAAAGGTAAGCGAGCATGTCAGCGCTGAAATGTTGCATTACAAATTTGAAAAGGTAATCGAACGATTCAGCGCTTGCCCGCAATGACATGCACGTGTTAAAGTAATTAGGAGTTTCATTTGAATAATCAGCGCTAGGCATTACCATTCAGCGCTGAGGGAATCGATTCCCTCAGCGCTGAAAGTCCCGCTGGGTTTATTCTTCTGCTTCTGCTTTTTCTTCTTGTTGCTGTTGCTTGCCTTTTAATAGGCTTAAATATGCCGTCGGTGCATTTCATTGGCAATTTTTTCTTGATGCAGTTTTTTTTTAAATAAAAAAAAAGAATATACATATATAAAAGTGAAATAAAAGTATTTATTTTAAATGACTTCTATTTTTGTGGTTTAGTTGAAAATAAAACCATTTCTTTATTTTTTTTCTCTTTGCAAACCATAACTGCAAAATGTGTAAAGGATAAGGAAATTGAATTCTTCTGCAGCTGCTGCTTTTCGCTCTTACACAATTTAAAGCACGTGAATTGTGTAATGCGTACACTGTAAATAATTATTGCTAGCAAAATTAAGAAAATGTTTAAGAACGTTATAGAAAATTGAAAAAAAAAAAATAATTAGTAAATATTGAGTGATATAAAGAGGTATTCTTCGTTTTTTGGCGCATTTTGTAACAAAAATTTTATATATTGAAAATTAGTTTTTAAACTTAAATATATTATACTTTTAATACTTACGCCAACTACCATCAAATTGTTATTGTGTACATATTATTTTAATACATAAATAAGCTGGCATAACTTACCCTAGATATAATTGGAGTAGTATAAACACTAGTCCAAATTAAACTTGTACTGATGTCCAATGTGAACAGCTGTTATTTAGAATTAATGATTACATTTACACATATCTGTCATTGAAGATAATCAATTGGCCCATTACATTACAATACATAGGACTAAACTATGAAGTTAATAAAATTTATATTGACCATTAAAGAATTATTTCCAAGATCACTGATGATAGTTATTTAGAAATACTCGAAACAGCTGTATGTACAGCCAAAAATTCAATCAATTAATATAATATAAAATGACTTTTATACCTCTTTATTGGCCATCATTATTTATGACGTTTTACCATTTTTTAGTTAGTTTTCCATCATTCCATCGGTGTATATTTCCGTGTTTTATCGGCAAAAAATTTGGTCAAGTGATTTTATGGTTTTATGGTGGATGCATCAAAATGTCCCAACCAAGTTCCGTTACTTTCTATCAAGCCATCAAAGATCTGTGTTACCTGTCATTGTAATGATGGAATTTTTCTGTTGCACAATTCTGTTTGCTTTTCCTTGATTGAGAAGTTCAAGTCGACGAGTTGTTAGCTGTAAAGGACGAGACGAACCGTTGCAAGAGGATAAGTAGCTCGTAATAAATAATGTCTTTCCAATCCAAACAAACACTCAAGATAATCTTATTTGACGACCATCAAGGCTTTGAACTCGTTTGAAAAGAGTTACCGGCTTTCGACTATATCACTTGCATTGGATTATATCTTATTTAATTCTTTCTAGTCCCACCAAACGGTCAACATTGTATTATTTGCAGTAAATTCGGTCTTTGTAGTCGCTTATGGTTGGTTAACTGCCTGTGACTATGATCGTTTGCATTAACATAGATATTGTGGTATTATCTATTTTTTATCACCCTTAATGATTTGTTTCAAAAATGGTTCAATTTCGTTGCACTTCAGCAACAAATTACTATTGGTAATTTGGTCAATCAAATTTTTTTGCGTTAATCCATTTGATACCCAAGTATCAAGCGTATTTGCATACCCTGTTCTTTTTGAATGATTCCAAAGAGGCATGTGCTTGATATTAGATGCCTAATAAAAGAAATAGAATGAATGGATCCAAAAAATGTTTATGTTACACGAAATGTAATATTTTAGCTACATAAATTAGCTTGGAGAAAATGAATATTTCTAATTAAATGAATTTATTTTATTAATTAAAATAACTTTAAAAATTTCTTTGTTAATTTATAATGAATTGAAAGTCCTAGCGGACACCCTAGTTTGAAAAACACCCATAGTGGGTGGACAGTTTTTTAAACTTATATATTTTTTCATCAATTTTTGAAACAACTTGTTTCCTCTTACCGAGGACAAGTTGTTTTTAAATGTACAAAACTTTGAATAACCATAACTACCCACAGAAAAAAATATTCACTGAGTAGATTATTCAGTAGGTAGAGTTTTCACAATCACAAAAAACTAGTCTGTTGAAAGTCGGTTTATGAAAAATTTTAAAAATTAATTTAATTAATTTCTAAAAGTTACATATGTCTTTCGTCACAGTAGACTTATTAATATCTAAGTAAAATTCATCTTTCTTAGGATATCTTCTCCACTAATATCTAATACTTGACGGAAATACTAAAGAAAAAATTTCTGATTTTCAAACAAATGAACCATAACTTTCGTTTTTTTTTTGGAATTTTTTCCATTCAATAATCATATCAGGTGTATAATGGTAGACCTAAGCATGAGCTACATACATTTCATACATATTGAAATAGTCCTTCAAATACATTATCTTCATGTTTTTCTTATTTTTTATTTTTTTTATATTTTTTTTTTTACATATTATTTTTTTTATTTATGAAACCACCTCCGAACACTCAGAACGAATGATCTATTTTGATATTATAAATTTCAATATATATTATACAAATTTTGTTTTTTAAGCTAAATATGTGTTATTCTTATGCCGTTACCATTATTATATACTATTACGAAATAAATATAATACAAGTCTAAATATCTATAAAGAAGTCTATTAAGTCTTCATAAGTCGAACCTTTTTCATGCAAAATGGTACTACAAGTTATGGAAGTTTGATTGTATACCATATATATTTGTAGACTCCAATAAATTAAGAAACAATGTTTCCACAAGATCGGTGAATTTATCTAGACTCATTTAAAAGTATGTCATAATTATAAACAATAGCACTAATGCGATGTATATACAATTGTTTCTAAAGGTCATTTATAAATTGTCATAGTTCTTCCGATGTACCAGCTTAAAATTTTTTCTAAATACTAAAAATAATTCTTTAACATATTCAGTTTCATCCGTTTTCTAACACTTGATAAGTTCCAATTGATACTTCGATTTCGGCCAAATAATCTTGCCTACTTTTAGGCAGATTTTTCTCAATTGCCTTCACACTGGAACTGTCAAAACGTGGAAACAGCTGTTCGTAAACAAAGCCATCGAGCAACGCGCGTTTATTAGTTAACAAAAAGAAAATGAAAAAAAAAGTAAAACAAAAAAATTGATTTCGAAAACAAATATAAACAATATTTAACATAAAAAAGTAGAATTATTTTGAAAGAAAACCTTGCCACAAGCGATATCAATTTCAATAAAATGTTCTCGTCCATTTTTTGACAGTGGGGCCACAACCCACAATGGCTGTGTATGATTGAAAAAATTGTGTATAACAATTAGAATGAAAAGTTATTAAATTATTTTTTTTTGTGTTTTGTATTTGCAGTGGCGTCGCAACTTCACTCAGCTGTACGGATTCTAGCACTGGCTCAAGCGAAGATGCATCTGAGCCTGGCTCACCTTATAGTCCGCACTCGAATTTAGGCGACGACCAACAGCAACACGTTCTGCCCACCCACAGCAGCAGCAACAGCATCAGCCATTGTAATAAAAGCAAAATGCCACCACAAACAATACTCGCGCCCAACAGCAGCAGCAACAGCAACAGCAATAACAACACCAGTACGAGCAGCACCAATAGTAGCAACAGCGTTCCAGCACACAGCACAGCAGCCGGTGCAAGCACAACAAATAGTAATAGTAACAACATAAGCAATAATAGTAATAACAACAATAATGCGCTTACCACTGCCAAATTAAAGTCACAAACGACACAGCCAAAAGTCTGCACCACAACCACGCCACGCAACACACTGCCTTCATTGCAATGGAATCGTAGTGCGACTACAGCGCCCACAATAGGTACTGCTGCCAGTGCGCAACTCAAGAAACGCAGTGCCATAAACACAAGCAGTGACGGTGCAACCAAGAAGTCACGTTCGTCTGTTGCTCAAGTGCCCAGTGTACATGACACATCCGCCGTGGTGAGTAACAACGTAAGTGCAGCTGCCGCTTCAAAAAGACTGAAAGCATCTGCTTTAGAAGAATCGCAGACCAAGATAACAGGCTACTTCAAATCACAAATGAAGGCCCAAATACATCAAAATGGTAGCATTAAGAAGCCAGAACCCTTAGCGCCCACAACAAGTACTCCTACGAACGCATTAACTACAAGCACACTCACAATGGCACCAGCCACAACAGCCTCACTGAATAAATACTTCAATATATTGTCACAACTGAAGGAGAATAGCAAAAACAGTGAACAAACTAAAACTAATTCGCTACCCGCAACCACAACCACTACCGTTGCAGCAACGAGTAGTTCAAGCTTTGCAGCAACAACCGCACCTACTGCAATTATCACACCACCTACACTCACCCCCGCTAATACGATGCCAATACCAGCACTAAAGAAAATTGAGCGTAGCAAACCCACAAAAATTGCACAGGTGGCACCAAATCTGCGAAAAACGCCAAGCAATAATTACACTGCATCCTCCACTGGCAAATCACCGGCTAAGAAACACGTTGCCATAGCGCCACGCACACCTGAAATGAAGCAGCAACAGCAGCAGCAACAACTACAACAACAAACAATTAGTGGCAAAGGTCAGGAGTGTGCGAAGCAAGTAGCGCCCACAACAGCTGCACAAGTGCAAACTGCAAATCAACCCGCGGTGCTACTAACAGCCATACGCCTCGCGGCACAGCAGCCTCAACAACCGCAACCACAATTAAAACCTGTCACGTCGCAGAAACTAAACGCGCCTACCACAACAACAGCTACTGCTACGAACAACAGCCCGACGCTGTTCCAACTACCCGTACAGCTACCCAATCTAGTCCAACTACCACAGCTCTTAGCTGCCAACGGGACAAACATTATGCAATTAAACAATGTAGCAGCAGCAGCCGCTGCAGCGAAGACTGCAGCAACAACTGCCGCCGCCACCTCGGCACAAGCTGCACAAGCCGCAGCTGCACAGTATTTTCTCAACGGTACCGTCTTCAAACTACAACAGTTCACCACTGCCACCACAACCACAGCAACCTCAGCTGTTGCAGCCACCAGTGCAGCGACAAATCCCTTTAATCTACTAAGCGCCAGCGACCTGCAAGAGCTGCTACTCAAACAACAACAACAACAGCAATTGCAGTTGCAACAACAACAACAGAAAGCGGCCGCTGCTGTGGCCACCAACAGCAACAATTTTCAAGAGATTTTCCAACAACAAATTGCAGCAGCCATTGCAGCAAATCAACAACAACAACAGCAATTTCAACAGCTGCAACGATTGGGCGCTGCTGCTAATATACAACAGCAGCCAGTGTTTATGGCTACACCAGCTGGTCTACTACTGAATGCTGCTTCACTACCGGCTATGTTGGCGCAAGCAGCAGCCGCACTCGCTGTCAACAATAGCCAACAGCAACAGAAGTCCTTGACACTGCAACAGCCCCAACAACTACCTGCTCTGCAGCCTATACAGCCAAATCCATTGCCCGCTTTGAGCTCAATCTTTGCACCCAGCGGACAACAACAGCAACAGCCCCAAACGCAGCACGACGTCAACGAACTACAACAGGTAAGCAAACAAATGTTTTTATTTTAAGTATTTTACTAGATATTATTAACACATGACCTTTTGTTTGAGCAGCAATTCCAACATCAACAGCAACTGGCGCAACTAGCGCTCGCCCAACAGCAATTCATCACTGCCACACAGCCGCCGCCTCTGTCGGCGGTAACCATTAGTAATAGTAACAGCAACACTGCCAACATCTCGAATATAAGCAACTGCGGCACTACTGTTTCGACAGCGGCGCCACAAAGCACACAGACTGCCACAGCTAAACTCGCCATTGTCAAAGCAACGACCAACCAACAGTTTCCGGCTCTAAGCTCCCAGCCACCACCACTCGTTACGATATCAAATGGCAAAGCACGTACACATGCCACAACTCCAGGCAATGCACAAAGCAAGCCTTCCGCGCTGGCGAAACCATACCAAAAACGTGCGCCCAAATTGACAGCACAGGCAAAGGCAATCGCAACAGCCAACACAAACAAAACCAAAATCACAGCCAACGGTAAAATCATTGCCACGCCCACAACTCCACCACCACTTGTGCCGGCTTCATGTGGTGTGGTAGCCAACAAGGAATTGGCTACCATACGTGCAACTACCGTAACAAAACCAAATATTCCTAACGTGCTGCCCACACCGGCGCTTGTTAGCATAGCGAGTCCAACTACGTCCAGTGTGAAACTAACGCAGAGCATAGCACCAGCGACTATTATACCAGCAGCTATAGTACCAGCGACTATTGTACCAGCAATCAAGCCCATGCAGCTACCACAGTTAAGCGCTGCAAAAGCGATTGCCGTTACCACTTCAGCACCAACGTCTACACAAACTGTAACTGCTGTACAAACTGCGACTGCGACCTCTGTGTCCATGCCCGATCCATTTGATATGCTTAAGAACTCACTGAATACGGGTAATCTTCTGAACACTACGGTATGTGCCAACTACTCTAACTCTAATAGCTCTTCGACACTGTCTGCGGTATTTAACTCCGTGACGTGTGACAAAATCAAAGACGAGCCGCTTGATGAAATAACAACGTCAATGACAGCAGTAACAACCCCACTAGAGGACATTGTCAAAAAGGAGAACTTAACGAGTTTTAGTGGACAAATTTTGCCAGCTGACATAAAAGAGGAATTCATGGAGGATAACACTAAAATGTGTGCTAGTCAAAGCAGTAACATGCATCATGAATGCTCCTCGTCCTCTTTCAGTTCAAACTCAAATTTTGTCTCTTCAGCCGCCGATTTATCGCTAGAAGCTTCCATACCACCTCCGTCGTCTGCATCATCTTCCTGTTCTCCTACGCCATCACCTGCGCCGTCACCTTTGGCCGCAGTAAACTCACCCCGCCATTCGCCCACCTTGCAGCAATCATGTGCCGCCACCCTGAACGTTGTTGACACAAATTCGAATTCCTCAAATTCACTCTCCAATTCAACCTCATGCTCGCATGCCTCCAGTC
>NC_051847.1:232480635-232487042 GCF_002237135.1 Teleopsis dalmanni | reverse complement strand
ATATTGCTTTGAGTATAAAAACGCGAACCTCTGAAAGTACATTCAGAATTTTCATTGTACACATAGTACATGCTTTCCACTTTCCTACTCTCTATTTCTGTTACCTTGATTACTGAGAGCTTAGTATCATTACAACATCTGGATTTGTAAGCAAGACTTACGCTTGTTATCGTCGTTGTCATGTGTGCATATATATAAACTCTTTAATCGCGCTATTTGGTGTGTATTAATTATTTCAGTTTAATCAATGTATACAACTCTTATCAAATATTCTTCACATAGTCCGATTTCCATCGGAATATTTATCTCTCTTTATGGCTTTTCTGATTATTTCTCAGTTGTTCCCTCCTCTTCTTTCTGATACCGTGGTAGCTAACAAGGTGAAAATATGACATCATACTATTAGTGTCTTGTCATGTTAGGTATATATCGTTAAGAACAAGCTAAAAGATAGAACGGATCTAAAACAACTACTACTTCCTGTTACTACTACTACTACTTCTATTACTACTACTACTACTACTACTACTACTACTACTACTAAATTCTCACATAAGTTTATTATAGCTGCTATGGCGGGGGGATTGGGGAACTCTAATCGATCGCATATACCAAGTCATCAGAATTGAAGCAAAGTAAATTTTTCTACTCAACTTTGGCAGTCGGGGACATTAAGTATGAGTATGCAACTATTTCAACACGATGAACTTGAGCTAATGTAAATAAACAATTCGAATAATTGAATTTGCTTTCAACGGTTCCTGTTGTTTATTCTGAATATATTTTGTATTTTTATAAATTTTGTATATACACGCCAAACTCTGTGACTGTAGCCAAACTCATACAGTCCAGTCATCTTAGAAATTTGGGATGAAAGAGTTGTGTTGCCAAACATATAGTTAAAGCTTATCACCTATTATTTATCTCCATATCCTCCGATTATATGTGTGATTTATCTCACACCATGTCCTCAGTTCTCTTACAAATTTCGCACAATAATTGAGCTATTGACACTTAATTTTAATAGTGTGTGACCTCATTAAAAATGTTTAATTTGCTGAACTCATAGATGAACTTAAATATAAACCTCATTTTCTGTTTTTTGAATATATTTTTTGTTTATTTTAAGAGAGTACATTGGCCTGTTCATTCACTATTTGTTGACAATTTGGTGGCAGTTGAAGATCGATTAATGCTGTTTATTATATGACAAAGCCTCGTTTCGTTTCATCGTATTTTAAATTGTATAAAAATATCAAAGATTGTTTACATTCACATTTAACGATCTCAAAATCACCCTCGCTTTTTCGTGGTTATTCTGATTAGTTCTTTATTGTAGCCCCTTCTTCTTTCCTGGTGGCCTGGCACTTTGAGAGAGAACATGAAAGTTTCGCGCACTTTTTGGAGTACTTTGGAAAGAGTACTTTGAGAATGCATTTTTGTTGAAGACTCACTTAAACACAATGAACAGAATGAATTTGCATGTATCTACAGTTAAAGTTAGTTCCCGTTGTAAACAATTTTTATGTTAGTCCCTCTTACTGATAAATACATCTAAAATTCCAAATAGCATTGATTTGTCATCAGTTAAAGATTTGTTAAAGCACACAATTGAATACAATAAATATATGTTATATGTACTAAATATAGATAATATTTGTACATTGCTTTGGTGAAATAGTATTTGGGATCATGGAATTATTAGTTATTATTATTATTGTTGTTAAATTGAATTGGTAATCTAAAAGACGACAATCTTTAGCTTAAATATGTTAAATAAGAAAATCTGCCTGTTCTTGCTTTCAGTGGTTCTCGATTTTTATATATATGATTTTATCAATGAAAAACAAGTCAGTCTGTTTTTTATTTTCGGGTTACATGTCCATTAAATACAACTTCTTGTGAATTAAATTCAGAGTAAAAAAAAGTTTTTGAATTGAAATTCGCTGCACTTGACTTTTTTGACTAATGGTATTTTGCGAAAATTAACATCACTCAAAATAATTGGAATGATGATTAAATAAATTCTAAATATGTATGTGTTTATTATGTTCAATCGATTTTAATACAAAACGGCAGTTAATGCTGCCTTGTCTTAAACCATTTCTGATCAATTCAGTGAAAATATTATAGATATTTCCTTACATTGAATTCTGATCGCTTGGTAACTATGTGAACTCACTCTAACTACCTGACTGACTTACATGACTCCAAATGATTATGTCACTTTACTCATCTGAGTTTATTTCTATCGAACATCCTCAAAATGCTCCTAATTTAAATAGAGTGCTTCCCGGTGGTACATTGACAACGCTTTGTTTGATTCTTAATGATTCAATGATCTTACTGAATTTTTAAAAGAAATTATATGACTATAACAAGTTTACTTCTAATACGGTTTAAGCCATGAAAGGTAATCTCTTGACATTGCGAAACCACATTTATTCAAAAAGGACTTTAAGTAGTAAATTATTCAATTAGAACATACTAAAATTCAAGTCTTAAGAAAGTCCTCATTTGTACATCTGAAAAATGAAACTTCATGTACTCCACTGGCACTCTCAGCTAACAAAAGAGCATATCAATACTCTAAAATTTTCACAGCTTGAAGAGTCTAAGCCTAATTCTATTATTGTCCAATAAATTATATTTATGAGAAATGAACAAATGATGTTGATCTGAATGTAAACAGGCGATTGAAAATATCGCGTCATATTTTTAGCAACATCCTGTTCTCTACCAGGTCATCAGAAAGAAAGAAGATAGTACGACTGAGGAATAATCGAAAAAGTCATAGACAGGTTAAAATGTTTTTGTTGAATACAAGTCTCTGTTTTACGATCGTTAAATGTAAATAAACTTCTGTTTTTATGTTTTCAATTTAATAATTAAAAATTTGCAAGCAAAACAATGTTCAACATAATCGACGAATAAAGTTCAATATGTTATAAATAGTCCTAATTTGGTGAATAAAAATCAACAAAAAGTTATAGAAAGTGAAATGCCTGCTTCCAACGAAACGAGGATACAGAATGTGCTGTAATGCATTGTTGACAGTTTCTGATCAAAACAATCGATTCAAATGTTTGGATCTAAACACTTTATACCATACAACTACATTCATAATCAAAAGTTATTTTTTTATTAAAGACTACTTGAGATTAGCATAGTCTCGCGTATGTTTGTCTTGTCATTTTAGTTATTAAGATTTTTTCTCCTACATGTTTTTTAACGTTGCTTTAATAAAAGATACTAATAGAGTTATGAGAATTCTTGAACCATAATCATTGTACGATAGTAATACGTAAAATATGTGCACTTGTATAATAAATTACATCAGTGTAATTATCTCATACACCGAAGGTCATACGTTTCGGCTCTAATCCGCTAAGCACCCTCGAAAAGTATCTTAACCACCTGAAAAACATTTGGATTGTGTCAATTTAATCACATAAATTTGTGTGATTTCACATTACACATTACACTTTAGCTGTTAACAGCCACGATAATCTGACTTCATACAGAAGGCAAAAAACTAATTGAAGACATAGGTTGCAACATGTTGCCGCGAATCCACAAATCCACAAATCCACGAATCCACGAATATGAGGACAACTTGTATCAAGCGATCAAGCGATCAAGCGATCAAGGTACAAGTTGAATGGGGAAACTGTGAATATAAACACCAGGCGATCAGAAAACTCTGTGCAAAACAATTGAGCAAACCAAGTGCAGACAGATAGATTCACAAGCTTCGCATTTTAAAACTTGTGTAGATATAAAATTGTGTGTTTCATTGTAGAATGTAAACAAACTCACATTTTTTGGTTTCTGCAATAAATAAATATTACAATTAAACTTATAAAAATATTTTTTTTTCTATTTCTTCGTTTTGTTCTATAATCAAACCTAATATCAATATAGTAATGGCATTTCTGCCTTTACCCTCAATTCCTGAACTTGGGCTTTAACTGCGGATTTTATGTTTATTGCCTTAAGTATAAAAACGTGAACCTTTGAAAACACATTCAGAATTTTCATTCTACACTTACCACATTTTTTTCACTTCCCGACTCTCTATTTCTGTTACCTCGATTTCAGTATAATTATTGGATACAGCTCTCATCAAATATTATTCACATAGTCCGATCTGATGAGAATATTATTCTCTCTTTATGGCTTTTCTGATTATATCACAATTGTACCCTCTTCTACCTTCCTGATGGCCTGGTAGCTAATAAAAAGAAATTGTGACGTCATACAAGCAGTGTACTATTCATACTAAGTATGGTATATATAGCTTTGAACAAACTAAATGAGAGTACAGATATAAACCACGATTACCATTATTACTTTTAGTACTTCTGCTTATACTACTGCTATAGAAATTTTCGAAAAAGTGTTGATGCATGAGTATTCACGAGAGGAAAGGCACGAGAATTGGGGGAACACGAACTGAACACATTGGCCAAGTGATCAGAATCAGAACAAAGTAAACTATTGTCGACAATTTGGTGGCAGTTGAAAATCGACTGATATTCGTGCTGTTTGTTATATGACAAAGCCTCGTTTCGTTTTATCGTATTTTAAGAATACAATTTTAAAGAAATCAAATCTTATTTACATTCATATTTAACGATCTCAAAATCACCCCCACTTTTTCATGGTTCTTCTAATTACTTTATTATTGTAGCCTCTTCATCTTTTCTGATGGCCTGGTACCTTTAGGGAACAGATTGAAATTTCGCGCACTTTTTGGAATACTTTAAAGAGAACACTTTAATGATGCATTTCTGATGAAGACTATCTGGAACACAATAATGGAATCTTGCTTAAACCTGCGCTTTATATTAATTCTATTTATAAAAAATTTATACTTCCACCTTTCTTGATGAAAAAACGTCTAAAATCTGAATTATAGTGTTGCGTCATCAAATAAATAAATAAAGATTCTTTAAAGCTACAATAAGTATATGTATTAGATGAAGACAGTATTTGTGTCATTGCTTTGGTAAAAGAGTATTTGGGATCATGCAATTATTAGCTATTGTTATTATTGTTGTTCAATTGAGTTAGTAATCCAAGAAACGATAAGCTTTAGCTTAAATAAATAAACAAATCTGAATTTGTTTCAGCGGTTTTTGATGTTTATATTAAAATTAATAAAAATCAAGTCTGTCTGTTCTCCATTAAATATAACTTCTTGTGAATTAAATTCAGAGTGAAAAAAAAAGATAATTTTTGAATTCAAATTCGCTGTACTTGACTTTTTTTGACTAATTTTGGTATTTTGCCAAAATTAACATTCACGCAAAATAAGGAAAATGACGATTAAATATAATTTCTAATTATGTATGTGTTTATTATGTTCAATCGATTTAAATACAAAACAGCAGTTAATGCTGCCTTGTCTTAATGCTTTTCTGATCAATTCTGTGAAAATATTATGAGATATTACCTTACATTAAATTCTGATCGCTTGGTAACTATGTGAATTCGCTCTAACATAACTCCCTGACTGACTTGCATGACTCCGAAGGGTTAGGCCACTTTACACAAACATGGTAACAGTTAACATAGACTTAGTTGTAAAGAATTGATGAGATATTGACACAGTGGTGAAGAAATGGAAGTACATATATTTCATCACTGAAACCTTTACATCCACTGTTTCCCACAAATACTAGGGAAACAGAAAAGCAGTGAACATTGAAAGAAGCAAAGCAATCGCAAGGCAAACTACAATGACAACCAGACTGAAATTTAATATTGTACCTCACTACGATCACTTTCAATAAAATTCATATATTTCTGATACATATTTTAGTAAACTATTTATTTATTATTTATTAGTCACCCAAATAACGTCACCCAAAACTTCGAAATATTATCCATCCACTGGTGATGTGTATTTGTGAATACCTAAAACAGCTGTATGTTCTGCCCAACATCAAAATAAATAAAAACTAAATTTATATATATACAACTGTTCAGAACGCCTTTCAATTTAGAAAATAATTTCAAGTAATAATCAAATTTAAAAAGTATGGTTTGAAGTCTCTTCTATATCATATATTATATTATGTTCTATCAATATGTGAAACACGAGAACCCTAAAATCCTACACATTATAACAAGGATTTAATTTAGACTTCTTTCAGAAGATTTAAAATTAATTGTAGACATAAGTTGCAACATGTTGCCACGAATCCACGAATCCTCGAATATGAGGGGTTCGACCAAGCGATCGATTATACAAGTTGAATGGGGAAAATGTGAATATAAATATCAGGCAATCAGAACATTGCGCAAAACAGTTCAGGAAACCAAGTGCAGACGGATACATTCACTAAGCTCGCATTTTAAAACCAACCTTACATTCTTTGGCTTTGCTTCCACTGTAGGAT
>NC_051847.1:232473513-232480535 GCF_002237135.1 Teleopsis dalmanni | reverse complement strand
AAATTTCAAAATTTAAGAAATAAAATTAACACGTGCATCATATGTTAAATATACGAATTCATATTAAAGTTGCGTTATGGCCAATGCACGGTTAAACTATGGTCGCTGGTTGCTGTAGCAGACAACTTAATCTATAATCTTAACTATTGGATTATTGGATATTTATTGTTAATTTTATTTCTCTTTATTTCATACAACGTAACATAACTTAACCAAATGCGAACTTCAGACTAATAATTGCTACTATTATAAATAAATTTAATAAACATAACCAATCCCTTTTAATCATGACTGCCGCCCATCTACTCTTATCGTCCTGAAAATAATAAGTGAAGATGCTTAATAAATTAAGCATTGTAATTAGTTGAAAATATATAAGGAATAATGAATTTAAATGAAGATGAGCTACTTTTCTTAAGTAAAAAATATTTGTTCAAAGCTATATTTTTTTATAGTTCCTGAGGATGAACGTTGTGATTAATTTAAGTAAAATATTAAATATACACGAAAAAAGTAAAATAATTCTAAGGTAACGAAGTACCTCACAAAAAACATTAAAACTAAATTAAAAATACTTGGAAAGTTTGTACAATCTTGGCTACTTGTGGAAAAAACACGACTAATCATCGCTTCTAACTTCACAGGCATGAGTTCTAAGCCTGGCATTTGCAGTTCAAATAAATTACATACGGACTATAAATTAATTAAAAAATTTGAATATTTGCTAAGAATACTGATGATGAGTACTTGGCAATACTCGAAACAGCGTATGGTCAGCTAAACTTCAATAAATTGACTAAAAATGTTTGTTGTTGTCTTTTCATTTGTATTCGAACCCTTCTGACTTTTAATTGAAAATGTTTGTAAAAATTGAAATAAAATAAAAAGAAGTTCCATAAATTATTGATTTCATTAGACTCACATTATTAAATACTGAAAATTTGATTTTTATTTTTTGGTGTGGGAAATATATGGATAATACTAAAGTATATAGAGCAAATTTCAATTTTTAATCTTAACTACATGAAAAAAAAGATTTTTGGTAAAGTAAAGAAAAGTTGAATAAAATTATTGATTTTATTGGATTCACATTATTCAATAATGTGAAATACTAAGAATTTTATTTTTATTTCTTATTATGGAAAATACATGAATTATAGTAAGTATATTAAGCAAATTTCAAAGCTTACTACATGATAAAAAAAGATTTTTGATGAACTAACACCATTTTCGTACTATATAGCTTATTTAAGATGCCAAGTGATTTATTTTGTAGAACAAAAAAATTATAATCTCAAAACGATTTTATGGGCCATTAGAATTTTATGGACTCCCAAAGCATCATATAATCAACATCGAATCATTAAAAAACCAATATATTTTGAACATGATTTTTATAATGTTTCCTTAACGAGTCGTTAATCTTTCGCTTGTTGTGATAAAAATAAAATTTATAAACGCAATCATAAATTTTTTTCCCAAACACCAGAAAATAAAAGAACTTTAGGTAATATAAGAAATATTTGCACACTTCATTGTTGCTGATTTGTAATTATTTTGCTTATATCTAAAAATATATATATATTTCTTATTGCACACTTAATTAACACTTTATTCCTTTCTGTGTAGTAATAATTACTAAGCGAAGTGAAATGAAAATGATTCGCACTCGTATAAATTCTGTGCTAATTCTCCTTAAAAATCATTAGGTTGCACTCGAGCACCACTACAGATAAATATACTCATGCACGATTACTAAATTAAGGACACCACTGCACATAGTGATTATTTTTATATATATTTTTTATACTTTTTGTATGTCTGGCACTTACCATCAGCTGTCGGATTCTCACACAGCCACATTTTACAGCAATGGCCTGGTACCTCAACCATTCGAGGTGATCTGCATGAAATTGTATCCTCCGGTGCCGGAAGCTGTTCTTTCGGACACAACGATGAGCAAGCATGACGGCCATTCTGCGAAACGGTACACAGAAACAACACAAAAAAATAAATAATATTAATAAAAATGAAGTGAAGTACAAAATGTGCTATGTGAGCAAGTGTAAGGCAAAAACAACATTGAAGTGTAAATAAAATAAAATTACCAAAATAAAGTCAACATTGTATAAGGACTTGTAGCAAAAGCATTATATAACCACTTTCCAACGTTTCTGCGGCCATATTTGTTGCTATAACACAGCAACAAATGAAAACACAAATAAAAGCAACATTACCAGGAGTTGCCATACTCACAAAACAAGGACGACCATTGTTACTGCTGAATTATTTGCTTATCTTATTCCACTGGTACCGTTTCTTCACTCGGTATTTTCCAATTTTTTATACACTCCAAAAAAGAAACTCAATTTACGATTTAAATGAAATTGTGGCGAATAAATCGCAAAACAAGAAACCTATGAAGGTTTTAAGATGAGGAGCTTTTGCTTAGAAGGTGAAAAATGCGCATTTGAAAAGTGCATGGATTAAGTTTGCTTCAAACGCAACAGGGGGAAAAACAGAACAAACTGATTACAATTTCAAAATCTTTTCAGGTGTGGAGGTAACGATTTCAGTTAAGATATTATATATTTAAATTGGAAGTATTGTGATAAGTGCTTCAGTTAAGATTTGGAAAAATCTTGGCCTTATTTTTTTCTTTATTGATATTCTTTCAATTGTTATGAGATATGAGATTGGGCATGTGCTTAGTGCGAGACAACTCACTTATTTTGCACTATTTTATTAACTTAGTAATATTCTTATTAAAAAAGAAAATAAGGAATATGATGCCTACCCATCTACTTCTTTATTTCAATTTGTCACCAAAGTGCATGTAAAAAAATTAAAAACTTTCTGAGATTAGAACCACCTCTTGTAATATCAGAATATTTAATGCATGATAATATCTTGAAATAAAAACAAATTTTATATTCTTATATAGATGGGCTATATTTCTTATTAGGTATTATATTTCTTTCGGTATGCATCAATTACCTTGATATTTGTTGATAATTGCCCTAGCTGTTTCAATATGAAAAAGTGAAGCACTAAAGATATGTTCTAGGATAGGAGTATTGGAAAAATCACAGGATAGAACAGGAGACTAGTGTAATGAGAAAACGCAAATCTTTGCAATACTTGAGCGAAATTTATTAAAGTTGTATTGGAATGAATCTCGAATAAAATTATCAAAAGATTGGTGTTAAAGGAATTTAAACAAAACTGTCATAAAACAAGGGCAAGTGAAAAATTTCTCATCTCTCAGCAATAAGAATATCAAATAAAGTAGTTTCACTTAGCAGAACTCCAGTTGATAATTTTTTAGATCACTATAACCTCAGCCATCACCTTAATAAATCAGGTTTTCCATTCATTGATAACTATCGATTTTGTTGAACAGTATTGCAAAATATTTTAAACTACATTCTGCACAGGTTCCTGGTCACTATTCTGTAGTAGGTAAGTTGTTGGGTAATACCTTATCAATGACATTGTGAATTCTGTTCGTAAAGGACTGTAATCTTGCAATGTAATTTTTACCATCGTTAGACCGCTAACTTTGTCGATTCTATTCACAAGGGATTGAGATCAAGATAATGAAAAGCTCGTAAATAAAACTGATAGCGAAGAAGTTGGATTAAACCCGTGCATATTCTTGTTTTATATGCCGGAAGTAGTACACACCTAACAATCTTGGCTTGAAAGTATTATACTTTATAAAAAAATTTAAAATTTCATCTTATTTAGTTAATATACAATACAATATGTGCGAACAGCTATATATACCTAGAGTTATATATGCCAAGGTGCTAACAGAAGAGAGATATTTAAGGAGATGACTCCTTCGGGATTGTAGCTAAATCTGGCAAGCTGCTACCAATAGTAAGAAATTTTAAAAGACACTTGATACCTTATACCCGTCCAGAATAGCTAAATTTCCCAAGTTACTAACAATGGAAAGAGATTTTAAAAGATGATAGAAGCCCTATACTCCTCGAGCAACCCAGAATATGAAAGAAAGTAAGTATTATGTTAACACAATAATAAAACAAAATTTTTGAATAAAATATAAAAATATTGCATTAAATCATCAGAACTTAACAACACACATTTGTATCTTTATTTGGTTCTCTTTAAGACTTTCAAAACTCAGCACAGATTTTTTTATCAAAATCGATTTAAAATTTAGGAACCAAAGTTAATTAAATAAAAAGTACTACTAAACTGCCAAAATGCCCACATAAATCCTTTGTGTATTTTATATGCAATCCACTCTTGCTCAGTGCTGATAAAATGTTCTGAATACAGATTGAGTTCAATTTAATTGAAAACATTTATCTACAACACAAATAAAAGCATTCACACGTAGATACACCACCCGTACACCATTTGAAATAGAGTAAATGTCAACTTACCTCGCAGACACATTGTGTTTTGCAATCCAATTTGAATGTCTGTCCATGTGCATATGTTGTATTGCCAACAGTGCAGTTTGCTGTGTTGCGATGCGATGCGATGGGATGCGATGTGATGCGATGCAATTCCAACGGAAACCGGAAGTCATTTTGTTGTTTGCAAAACGCAAATGCCATAGAATGAATTTAACAAGAAAAATGATTTAAATTGTTATTGCATTCGTTTCGAAATTAAGTTTTACTACAATTTCGGCTATAAAAATGGGCACCAAGTGAAATGCCAAAAAACGAATAAAATTGAATTGCATTTCTTTTGTCTTGTCTTGCATAAGAAAAAATTTTGTTTTTTTTTTATATCTTTAAATTTTTTTTTGTTAGGAATATTGTAAAAATTTTATTAGAAACAAAACTGCAAATAGTTTCCTTATGCTTCACTACATATTCCCCCCATCTATGTAAGCACTGAAGTGTAAGCTTTTCTTTTCACACTCACAACATATGTGTTATTTAAATTATTAAGAGCCCTCAAGATAGTTGTGCTCCATCGGGTTTTATATAAAATAAAGTAAAATGAATTTTTATTTGACTATATTATGTATAATATTTGTTTTGTTTTTTAATAAAAAGTACTTTTAAAGTTATACAAGCAACAAATTTAATATATTTCTTTATAAGCATTGTTGGCTTTGCTTTTACTTAGAATGGTTATCAATTTTGTTATATTTTGATAATTAATTTTTTAAAAGTTTACTTAAAGGTTACCTGATATATTAGATCATTATGAGCCTTTATGGTATATTCGTCAGTAAATACATAATTGCAATTAAAATTGTGAAAATCGTACTTGGGAAAATGTTTGATATAAATAATTGAATTCATTTGTAATGATTTAATTTTACTGTTTAATTTTAAATAATTAATAATTCTGTAATTACTATAAATTTTATGTAAACTTTTATTGAAGGGAACGAAAATCTGAAAAAATTAAAAATTATTATGGTAGAAAAAAAAATAAATAATTGAATTCATTTTTAATTATTTAATTTTATTGTTTAATTTTAAATAATTATTAATTCTGTAATTACTATAAATTTTATGTAAACTTTTATTGAAGGGAACGAAAATCTGAAAAAATTAAAAATTATTATGGTAGAAAAAAAAATAAATAATTGAATTAATTTTTAAATATTTAATTTAATTATTCAACAATATGAAAAATTATTAATTATAAATTACTATAAATTTTATGAAAATTTTCAACAAGTTTTAGCTTATTAAATTATTTAAAGTTAATTTTTTATAAATATTAAATACTTTTATTTGTGACCAAAAATTATTATTATAATAATTTGTTATCGGGCTAATTGGTCAAATTTAAATATAAATAAAAAGACACTAATTTATTATTTATATTTAAAAATCGTTTATACTTTATTTCCAAAATTTCGACTATCTTCGACTATCTTCAGGGAAAACTACTGAAGATGACTATCGTCGAAATATCGGAAATAAAGTATAAACGATTTTTAAATATAAATAATAAATTAGTTAATTTTTTATGTAAATTTATGTCGTTTTCGATTGGTAAGTCTAAATTCAATCTAGATTTAGTCTCGATCTGTTAAATTTTGTTGCCAAATCGAACATGTTGTGAGTAAACTAACAGTTTTATGATATTGTTAATGAACATTCATATGTTTTATAAAAATATATATCGAATCAAAACACACTTTATCTGTTAAATCTTATAAAACAGCTAATATGTTTACATATCATTTAAGTGTTCTAGTTCATCTTTACTTGTTCTTTTTAAAAGATTTTATCAATTTTGTGTAAAATGCAATTTGTATATCTGGGTTTGTATTTCTGTATTGTATTTCTAAGACACACTATCTGGCAACTCCATTAGCTCTATATAGTTACATACAATATCTCTCAGGCTGAGAACCCAAATGAAAGAAAAGTTGTCGTATCATATTGACAACTTTGTGCCATTGCAGAAAGGCAGTAGCGGTGTTGGGGGTTGGCACGGTAAGGAGACATTCTGAGAAACTAAAGGAATATATGATCCAAGTCAAAATGTAGTTTTCTCAGATTATGAGATTATATTTTTCTGAGGCAGTCATACAACAATGATAGTAGCAGAAAGACAGTACTGGCGTTAAGAGTGTGTGAAGTGAGTTGAGGTTCCAGAATAATAAAAAGAAAGAGGAAAATATTCAATTAAAAGCCACTGATTATTTCATATATTTTTTATCGGTCTGTCGGCTGAAATACAGCTCAAAGGTTTTTCATAAAACTTATGATAATAACTAAAGGACGCCATAGTAACCTCCTCTAGCAGAAGAGGTATTCAAACTCTCCAAAATAGATTCTATACTACTTTTTTATTGATGCAACAGTGATTAGAGATCTAGTCCAAACCAAAAAGGAGACAAAATAAACCCTACGATCGCAGTGCCACATTCCATAAGAATAATAATAAACTTCTTTAGGGTGCTGGTAGTATTAACGTCAGCTCTAATTAGAAATCAAATCAAATACAGCAAACATAGCTGATCTAAGCACTGTAAATAACATCTCTCACTCAAATGTCTCCTGTAA
>NC_051847.1:232466142-232473413 GCF_002237135.1 Teleopsis dalmanni | reverse complement strand
TGTATAAGAAATAATAATTTGTCATATAACTTCTGTTGCTAAAATGTCCAGCCAGTCTGAATATATGTGAATTAGCATTCTAAATCTTCATTCTAGATGCGACAACGAATCGCGTGCATCGGTATTTTTATATTAGGAAAATTATTGATATTCTACATGCTATATAGTATGTTGTTATATAGAATGTGCACATATGGATTATTGTATTTTATCTATATTAAAGAAGATGAGCTATATGTATCACATATAACATGACTGCAATAACGTATTCTGTATACTGTATATAACGTATTTGTATTCAGTCCCCTGCCTCTCTCATTTTGATTTAATATTCTTCAAGTCTTTTTCTTATACAGAGATTATAAATACATAACTTTATGACAGTTATGTTGGATTTCTTTTCTAGTAAAACACAATCTTATGTAAGTAGAAATATACCAAACTAACATATTTTGTTCTATCTTGCATTACTTAGTTTTATTTTTTTTGCAAGTCTATGAATTTAATTAGACTTGTCCTCATACATTGGTGATCCATAATAACACTGTGATTGGCTACAAAAATCAACTTTTTGGTCATTTTTTTTGTTTTTTTTTTGTTTTGGAATCTGGATTTTACAGAGTTATACATAGATTTAGTTGGCATCAAAAGAGAGGAACCTCTTGCGTTTTGCATACCTTCTGCTCAAAAAGTATCCGGATTTTGTTGTTTGTTAACTACTCCTTAAGTAATAGACCTTTTTCAAAAATTTTGTTATGTTGGTACACCCTTTCTTGACATATGGTACAAATTTGAGCGCCATCTGTTCAATTAATTTGTTTACAGCAGCTGTTAATGTGAGACTACCTCAAGTGCGACTTTTTCCTGTTCCCGAAACTCAAATTGTCCCTTCACAAATATTTATAGATTTTGATGTCAGAGAATAAAGAACAATTAAAGAATTTCGGGTCCACTGTTTAAATGTAGATATTGAATACTCGTAATCAATATCAGTTTCTTTATAAGTATTTTTCATATAACCTTTGCAGCGAAAATATTCCGTCCAGCCAGAGAATAAAGAAGAACTCATTGTATTTAGATTGTGAAAGAGTGTTAGGAAGAAAGTAAAATCTAAAAAATATAATGCTTCGAAGTATCATAAAAGTCAATATAGTGGCTTATAAAGAGACCTAAAATCAACTCAAAAAAATATGTTAGTAGAATTAAAAGTAAACTGAAACATTTGTTAAATACAAAAAAAAAAGAAAATTAAAGAATAAAGTTAATAAATAAAAAACAAGAATTAAAAATTATGGTTTTATGGAAAAATAATAAAAAAATATGCTTTTACCAATAATTGCTAAATTTACTTTACTAATAATTAATAATATTATAATAAATTAATAATAATGTATAATAAATACATAATAAATAATTATAATAAAATTAAATATAAAATAATTGACAAAAAAAACTTATTCAAGAAGTGCAGAACCCTCAGATTACGTTAGACACTAATAAATTGTACAGAAGTTGCCATGACGTAAATGTGATAGAATTTATCGAGCGCTCTCTGTGTTTATATTTAGGAGTGCAGACGAAGTACCTCTTATGTCTTAAATACAGAGATAACAAAATTAAAGTTATCGGCCGTTCTCAGAATCATCTGGAAAAGCAAAACACAGACTTGTCGGATCTCCCCAATTCTGTTTGGAATACTAAATGGTTTAACAGGAACAAGACTACGAGATAAGAACAGTAAAACAACAGTAGGCAACAAATGTCTCCGAGAGGAAGTACTGATACTTATATGAGCATGCGTCCTCTCTGCCTAACATAAAGTATGTTAGAAATAAATAAATGCAATATGAACCAAATGACCTAAGGTTTCAATTATTGTGGATAAACAAATTATACCTAATAAAAAGATATATGTTATAAATATGGGTGATTAAGTCAATAAATCGAGTTCTATGAAAAAACAGATGTCAATGAAGACGTGGATAGAAATATCATGAAAGTGAAGCAGCCGTTAATATTTATACAGAAAAGTTAATAACAAATGATAGCACTAAAAGATGTCGAAATGTACCTACATCTCGATATATTTTGAGACAAATTCTGGATGGAAGTGTAGCGTGGCACCTTAAATAATAGAACTTTTGTAAAAACCCAAAAGAGACCGTGTGAATTATTTCAGTCGATTTTTTTTTAGTGTAAAAATTGACTCTTCAGCTCACAGCACAGTAGTTAGAGCAATAGAATTTCTAACAATTACAATTTCACAATAAATACATCTTTCGTGTAAACTAAACCCATCCGGTGATATCTTATACATAATAGTTAATTCAGATTAATTTCTACAAATTAATGTGCAATAAATAAAAAATAGCACTAATCACAAAAGCCATTTATAGGCATGCTTTATTACACCACTATTTCACCCATGTTTCAGAAAATACATATAAATATTGCTAGTTATATATGGACTTGGTAAATATAAAATAGTTTAATATTAGATTCCATAAAATAGCTTAGCTATCTTTTGCATACGATCAGTAATGCAGTGATCGGGTTCACTGCTTAAATGTAGCTGTATAAGAAATAATAATTTGTCATATAACTTCTGTTGCTAAAATGTCCAGCCAGTCTGAATATATGTGAATTAGCATTCTAAATCTTCATTCTAGATGCGACAACGAATCGCGTGCATCGGTATTTTTATATTAGGAAAATTATTGATATTCTACATGCTATATAGTATGTTGTTATATAGAATGTGCACATATGGATTATTGTATTTTATCTATATTAAAGAAGATGAGCTATATGTATCACATATAACATGACTGCAATAACGTATTCTGTATACTGTATATAACGTATTTGTATTCAGTCCCCTGCCTCTCTCATTTTGATTTAATATTCTTCAAGTCTTTTTCTTATACAGAGATTATAAATACATAACTTTATGACAGTTATGTTGGATTTCTTTTCTAGTAAAACACAATCTTATGTAAGTAGAAATATACCAAACTAACATATTTTGTTCTATCTTGCATTACTTAGTTTTATTTTTTTTGCAAGTCTATGAATTTAATTAGACTTGTCCTCATACATTGGTGATCCATAATAACACTGTGATTGGCTACAAAAATCAACTTTTTGGTAATTTTTTTTTGTTTTTTTTTTGTTTTGGAATCTGGATTTTACAGAGTTATACATAGATTTAGTTGGCATCAAAAGAGAGGAACCTCTTGCGTTTTGCATACCTTCTGCTCAAAAAGTATCCGGATTTTGTTGTTTGTTAACTACTCCTTAAGTAATAGACCTTTTTCAAAAATTTTGTTATGTTGGTACACCCTTTCTTGACATATGGTACAAATTTGAGCGCCATCTGTTCAATTAATTTGTTTACAGCAGCTGTTAATGTGAGACTACCTCAAGTGCGACTTTTTCCTGTTCCCGAAACTCAAATTGTCCCTTCACAAATATTTATAGATTTTGATGTCAGAGAATAAAGAACAATTAAAGAATTTCGGGTCCACTGTTTAAATGTAGATATTGAATACTCGTAATCAATATCAGTTTCTTTATAAGTATTTTTCATATAACCTTTGCAGCGAAAATATTCCGTCCAGCCAGAGAATAAAGAAGAACTCATTGTATTTAGATTGTGAAAGAGTGTTAGGAAGAAAGTAAAATCTAAAAAATATAATGCTTCGAAGTATCATAAAAGTCAATATAGTGGCTTATAAAGAGACCTAAAATCAACTCAAAAAAATATGTTAGTAGAATTAAAAGTAAACTGAAACATTTGTTAAATAAAAAAAAAAAAGAAAATTAAAGAATAAAGTTAATAAATAAAAAACAAGAATTAAAAATTATGGTTTTATGGAAAAATAATAAAAAAATATGCTTTTACCAATAATTGCTAAATTTACTTTACTAATAATTAATAATAATATAATAAATTAATAATAATGTATAATAAATACATAATAAATAATTATAATAAAATTAAATATAAAATAATTGACAAAAAAAACTTATTCAAGAAGTGCAGAACCCTCAGATTACGTTAGACACTAATAAATTGTACAGAAGTTGCCATGACGTAAATGTGATAGAATTTATCGAGCGCTCTCTGTGTTTATATTTAGGAGTGCAGACGGAGTACCTCTTATGTCTTAAATACAGAGATAACAAAATTAAAGTTATCGGCCGTTCTCAGAATCATCTGGAAAAGCAAAACACAGACTTGTCGGATCTCCCCAATTCTGTTTGGAATACTAAATGGTTTAACAGGAACAAGACTACGAGATAAGAACAGTAAAACAACAGTAGGCAACAAATGTCTCCGAGAGGAAGTACTGATACTTATATGAGCATGCGTCCTCTCTGCCTAACATAAAGTATGTTAGAAATAAATAAATGCAATATGAACCAAATGACCTAAGGTTTCAATTATTGTGGATAAACAAATTATACCTAATAAAAAGATATATGTTATAAATATGGGTGATTAAGTCAATAAATCGAGTTCTATGAAAAAACAGATGTCAATGAAGACGTGGATAGAAATATCATGAAAGTGAAGCAGCCGTTAATATTTATACAGAAAAGTTAATAACAAATGATAGCACTAAAAGATGTCGAAATGTACCTACATCTCGATATATTTTGAGACAAATTCTGGATGGAAGTGTAGCGTGGCACCTTAAATAATAGAACTTTTGTAAAAACCCAAAAGAGACCGTGTGAATTATTTCAGTCGATTTTTTTTTAGTGTAAAAATTGACTCTTCAGCTCACAGCACAGTAGTTAGAGCAATAGAATTTCTAACAATTACAATTTCACAATAAATACATCTTTCGTGTAAACTAAACCCATCCGGTGATATCTTATACATAATAGTTAATTCAGATTAATTTCTACAAATTAATGTGCAATAAATAAAAAATAGCACTAATCACAAAAGCCATTTATAGGCATGCTTTATTACAGCACTACTTCACCCATGTTTCAGAAAATACATATAAATATTGCTAGTTATATATGGACTTGGTAAATATAAAATAGTTTAATATTAGATTCCATAAAATAGCTTAGCTATCTTTTGTATACGATCAGTAATGCAGTGATCGGGTTCACTGCTTAAATGTAGCTGTATAAGAAATAATAATTTGTCATATAACTTCTGTTGCTAAAATGTCCAGCCAGTCTGAATATATGTGAATTAGCATTCTAAATCTTCATTCTAGATGCGACAACGAATCGCGTGCATCGGTATTTTTATATTAGGAAAATTATTGATATTCTACATGCTATATAGTATGTTGTTATATAGAATGTGCACATATGGATTATTGTATTTTATCTATATTAAAGAAGATGAGCTATATGTATCACATATAACATGACTGCAATAACGTATTCTGTATACTGTATATAACGTATTTGTATTCAGTCCCCTGCCTCTCTCATTTTGATTTAATATTCTTCAAGTCTTTTTCTTATACAGAGATTATAAATACATAACTTTATGACAGTTATGTTGGATTTCTTTTCTAGTAAAACACAATCTTATGTAAGTAGAAATATACCAAACTAACATATTTTGTTCTATCTTGCATTACTTAGTTTTATTTTTTTTGCAAGTCTATGAATTTAATTAGACTTGTCCTCATACATTGGTGATCCATAATAACACTGTGATTGGCTACAAAAATCAACTTTTTGGTAATTTTTTTTTGTTTTTTTTTTTGTTTTGGAATCTGGATTTTACAGAGTTATACATAGATTTAGTTGGCATCAAAAGAGAGGAACCTCTTGCGTTTTGCATACCTTCTGCTCAAAAAGTATCCGGATTTTGTTGTTTGTTAACTACTCCTTAAGTAATAGACCTTTTTCAAAAATTTTGTTATGTTGGTACACCCTTTCTTGACATATGGTACAAATTTGAGCGCCATCTGTTCAATTAATTTGTTTACAGCAGCTGTTAATGTGAGACTACCTCAAGTGCGACTTTTTCCTGTTCCCGAAACTCAAATTGTCCCTTCACAAATATTTATAGATTTTGATGTCAGAGAATAAAGAACAATTAAAGAATTTCGGGTCCACTGTTTAAATGTAGATATTGAATACTCGTAATCAATATCAGTTTCTTTATAAGTATTTTTCATATAACCTTTGCAGCGAAAATATTCCGTCCAGCCAGAGAATAAAGAAGAACTCATTGTATTTAGATTGTGAAAGAGTGTTAGGAAGAAAGTAAAATCTAAAAAATATAATGCTTCGAAGTATCATAAAAGTCAATATAGTGGCTTATAAAGAGACCTAAAATCAACTCAAAAAAATATGTTAGTAGAATTAAAAGTAAACTGAAACATTTGTTAAATAAAAAAAAAAAAGAAAATTAAAGAATAAAGTTAATAAATAAAAAACAAGAATTAAAAATTATGGTTTTATGGAAAAATAATAAAAAAATATGCTTTTACCAATAATTGCTAAATTTACTTTACTAATAATTAATAATAATATAATAAATTAATAATAATGTATAATAAATACATAATAAATAATTATAATAAAATTAAATATAAAATAATTGACAAAAAAAACTTATTCAAGAAGTGCAGAACCCTCAGATTACGTTAGACACTAATAAATTGTACAGAAGTTGCCATGACGTAAATGTGATAGAATTTATCGAGCGCTCTCTGTGTTTATATTTAGGAGTGCAGACGAAGTACCTCTTATGTCTTAAATACAGAGATAACAAAATTAAAGTTATCGGCCGTTCTCAGAATCATCTGGAAAAGCAAAACACAGACTTGTCGGATCTCCCCAATTCTGTTTGGAATACTAAATGGTTTAACAGGAACAAGACTACGAGATAAGAACAGTAAAACAACAGTAGGCAACAAATGTCTCCGAGAGGAAGTACTGATACTTATATGAGCATGCGTCCTCTCTGCCTAACATAAAGTATGTTAGAAATAAATAAATGCAATATGAACCAAATGACCTAAGGTTTCAATTATTGTGGATAAACAAATTATACCTAATAAAAAGATATATGTTATAAATATGGGTGATTAAGTCAATAAATCGAGTTCTATGAAAAAACAGATGTCAATGAAGACGTGGATAGAAATATCATGAAAGTGAAGCAGCCGTTAATATTTATACAGAAAAGTTAATAACAAATGATAGCACTAAAAGATGTCGAAATGTACCTACATCTCGATATATTTTGAGACAAATTCTGGATGGAAGTGTAGCGTGGC
>NC_051847.1:232453286-232466042 GCF_002237135.1 Teleopsis dalmanni | reverse complement strand
TACAACAACATAAAATCAAGATCATTAGCTGTATGTATAGGCAAAAGCCAGAGAAAAAAAGAGTTAATCCACTCTAAATTGTAATAACTTTAAATGAACGAGTAATCGAAATCGAATTTTAATAAAGTTAAGTAAGTTCATCTTTAAACTAAAAATTATGTACAAATAATATGCACGCCTAGATCTTTATTATATCCTATTGAGTAGTTTTCCACAACAGTATATTAATATATGAACTCCAGTACCTTCAAACTAAAAATATATACAATCCACATACATATATGATTAGACGAAGCTTGATATAAGTTGTATCATAATTTATACCTAAGTCGTATATTTTGAAACTTTTTTACAATTTTTTTATATCTTCATTAACTTTATCGGAGACACCAGGCAAATTCTCAGGCTGTGTTTCAAAAATGTAGTGGGATGCGTTTACAAAATAACCACTTTCAAGTGATTATCAAGTTATTAGTATTAACAGTTTCTTTAAATTCTCATTACAATGCTGAAGTATGCTGACTCTACTGAAATCAGGTTATCTAAAGGATGATATTCTTAAACTTTAATTTAAGCTACATTAATATTTCTACCTGATTAGATAACTCATTAGAAACAGTTTTATCTCTAACTGGTAAACTATTTAATATGCGCTAAATCAGTGTTTCTCAACTCAAATCTTACTGTGGACCGAAAAAATATTAAACCTGTACCAACATCTTTTAAAAAATATTATCATTATATAAACACGAAAATATATTATATCGACTGGTAGTTATAATGACGCGGTCCACGGATCGTGGGTTGAGAAATTCTAGACTAAATTATATGCTAAACATTTTTTCCTATTTCATGTACTATTATATACAGTGACGACTGCTCTAAGGTGCGGAGGTGTGCGGTGAACACCCTAATATAATTTGCAAAATGTTAAATAACATAGGTATATAAATTTATTAAGTATCTTTACATCAAGAATTATTATTATTTATTACATTTCCATATAAATATATATTTTTAAAGTTTTACCAAAAACAATTAAATATAATTGTCTATGAAAACTCAATTAATTTGCTTCTATTAGCCGCTATACTTGTTAGTTGTGCTCATATATTTGCAGCTCAAATCACAGAACATTTCTATTATATTTCGTCTCTCCCCTTTGTGTGCAAAAAAGTTGGCCGCACATTCATACGTTACATATGAACAAAAAAATGTGCGTGAGCTCCCGTTCGTAATATGAGAGATGGAGATTTATATAGTGGGAATTGAATTGTAATATCAACTGTATGCATACGAATCCAACATGATGATTTGCCAAAGTGGTTGCATGAGCGGCTGAAGTTTGCAGCTCATCTCACCATACATTTCTATCACATTTCGTCTCTCCCCTTTTAACAGCAGCACCCACGAATTTCTGTTCTTATTGTGCGGGGTACTTGTGCGCACATTGCAAGTGGTTTCGATTTTGTTTGATCACTGCACAAACATGTATGTTTCTAAGTACAAACTCTTTTGTTTGAAAAAATTTGGTTTGATGTTACGAGAATTATGTGAAAACTTTTGTTTCTTCCATATTGATATAATATTAAACTTGTACATAAATTATTAATTTAATTTGTTTAATATGTTATTTTGTTAATGAATTGTAATTATAATATTGCGCGAATATATTGTTGCCTTATATAATATAGTTATTATTAATAAAAGATCTCATATATTTTAATATAAGTGGTACATGTAAAAACAACATTAAAGAAGGGCCGCACACCCTTCCAGATAGGGCACGCGTCGTCACTGATTATATATCATTTCTCTTTTATACGCAGCAGTTTTTGGCTGATTTCTGTGTTAGAGGTGGTATGAAATGAGTTGGATAATGTGGTCAGAGTTAAGTCACATGCTTAAGCCATATGCTCAACTCTGAAACCGGACAATTGTGGACAGAAATACATTATTGTATTCTATATATAACAATATTATATAGTATATATTATTAAAAGTATTATATCAGATCTAAATTTTGTATGTCATAAAAATACACATGTCTGCATCTATAATATAACATAAAAATGGCTACTGAAGACGTAAAGATATTGTGTATAAATATTTTATTTATTATTTTTTCTCCATACTAATACAATAGCATATGTGACTTTTTTTTGTTAGCCGATATGCTAAACTCTTAATGTGGACAAGCCTGAACAGTAATAAAACAGATTTTCCGGTGCAAACGCCATCTACAGGAGTTTCTATATGGCAGGTTCAGCTTGGCTCTATGTCGACCTATAGGTCTAAGATACTTCTGTTTTGTACCACTTAATTATATTGTCCTTAAGTTGTGACTGTATCATTGTTTGTCGCAAAAAGTAGTTATATTTCTTTTTTCGTCTGTGATTGGTAGAAAAATATTTGATATAAGAAATTCTATCAAAAGTGCACCAAATTTCATTCTTTTATCTCATTTCTCAGCTCTTTTCCCGATTGTATAGATAAGTAGGAAGTGTTGGCTGGTGAAAACCACGCTATGCCTAATATAAGCATAGCGTTACCAGGCTAGAGTCATTAAAGGCAGTTAGTAAAAGTACACATCGCTTATGATGTTAAAATCTTGTTTGTGAATTTTACGTGATAGTTTAATACAAGGTCAGAGACAAAGATCAACTCCTCAACAATGGTAACTGCAAAAATATTGTTCAAATTTTCGAAAAAACCAGGCACAGAAAAATGCTTGAGAGTGTTTTTGATGTCGGGTTCCTTTCATTTCCTACCATTGTCTATGCTGGTGATCTTATGAATCGATTATGTAGTAAAATAAATATTCGTAAATAAAAAAATATTTCACTATAATTGTGACAAAAATACCCTGACTCTAACATATAAATATAGTACCTTAAACTATAGCTTAAATATTTGGTCTAATCCGGTTTGCTATTCTGCAAGCACAATATTAAAATGGCATATGGTGAGTAAATACTGTAATTAATTCAATGAAATGCTTTTTCCTATATTCAAAATTACTTGAAATTTAAAATATTGTCTTTAGACCTCGATGCTACAATAAAAGCCGGTGGATTCTCGAAACCACAGATTACAATTTTTTTATATATATACAGTATAAATGAACAATGTGTAAGCTCAAAAAGGACTAAAGGGCTAAATTATTAATCAAGCATAAGTTGCCTTTAAATGTGACGGCAAACGATATGAAAAATGCATAATGTGAAACATTAATAATAAACATCTATAAATAATTTATAGTGAAAACGTACGCTAATCATTTTTAGTCTGAAATTGACTATATAAATAACGCCAACGGTTGGAAAATTTCTGAAATTATACAAATAATTTAAATAAAATGATATATAAAATGTAGCTTAACATATATAGAAAAAGGCTGATTTAGTTTATTAACTTTAACGAAATCGCAACGTGCAGGGAGTACTCAAAAGGATAACAATAATAACAAAAACATTCAAATTTTAATCCTGAAATTGAAACATCAGAAAAAAAAATTAATCATTAAAAGCATACATTGTTTTAAAAATGTTTATTTGACTAATTTTCATAAAAATTTTTATAACATAAAATGTGCGTCTAATATTATTACAAAAACATTCTTATTTTTTTATTCAAATATATAGTATACAAAAGAAATATAATAATAATAATAAATTAAACTTAAGTTATAATGTTTAACCAAAAATTTTTAAATATTATTTCAATATTTTTCCCTATTATAACATAATGTTAAGCTTTGCTTCATGATTCTGTCGTGTTTAATATTAATTTCAATTTATTTTATTTGCTTTATATAATGAAAATAGTAATAATTATTAAATTCATTCTTAAATACATCAATGAAAAAATGAAAAAGTGTAAAGTTTAAAAACAAATTAATATAAATTCAAAGTATATGTATATTAAATACAGAATAATTTTTATATAATAAAATTAAAATTAAAATTAAACTTTATTAAATAAATAAAATAATATAAAAAATAAATTTCAATAAGATATAAAATTATTCACTCTTTCTTTTGCGGCCTGGAAAATTAAACTAAAAACTTACACAATTAAAATTTAAAAATTAAAAAACTTTTTTCTAAATCTTTTAATTTGAAATTTATATAAAAATAATATAAAAAAAATTAATATCATCAAAACTTAAAACATTTTTTATTTTAAACTCTAAAAAAACAACATGAAAAAACTTTAAACTTTTTACTTATTACAAAATGTTTCTGGAATGTCACTTTTATTAAATATATACAAATTAGTTAATTCTTTTACACACATGAAATACACGGCAAAGAATAAAGCAAATTTTGGGGGGAAAAAACATGCAAATAACATAAAAATTAACAATAATCGCAATAGATAATAATCTCTAAAAATCTACAGTACAACAACTGTAACAAATCAATTATAATATAATTAAAATATATGCTATAATGAGGGACCAGTGGGATTTGGATAACATCAACTTGGTTCATTCATTAGAATTTCTTTTTTGCCACCAATTAACCCATGAACATTTAGTAACTTCACTACTCTAAATTATAACAGCATCCTTCTTCTTTTTTATGTGTTTTACCTGATTGGACCAATCTCCAGTGGGTACAGTTGCACGATAGAACTTAGAACTTGTCTTATTGAATATGGGTAAAAGTTCATTTGCCTCGTCAGAAAGTGCCTAAAGCAATGATACAATTATAAGTAAAAGATTTTGCATCGTTCAATGAACAAAACATTTATATACCTTCATATAGATTATAGCATCAGTACCGAAACCTTCACATGAAAGTAAAACGATATCGCCATGAAAATAGCGTGCATAAAGTCTAGAAATTGGTAGTCCATAACCATAACCGGCTAATGGTACTGTATGTAAATCCGATTTTGAAGGTTGCGGTGCTGTACTATACATATATTTAAATAGTTGATCGGTTTGTGAACGTGGTATACCACCACCTTGGTCTGAGATCTATTTAAAATAAAATAAAAATTCAAAGATTTATAGAATATATTTATTCATAAAATAAATTCAAAAATACATACCTTAACGCAAATATCTTCCTTACCACGTACAATCATTACTTCTATTGGTGGTAGTTTATCACACTTATCTTGGTCATGGCGCTCTACAACCGCGCGCATAGAATTTTTAAATAGTTCGAAAAGCATATGGTATAAATGCGATGGCACATACACAGTACGTATAGGTAACGTTTCATTTTCCATTTGATTATATTCCTTGATTTGCAATTCGGGGCTAGTTAAATAATATTGATCACACAGAAAACGCGCATTCTCGTAGGCATCCATCACAACAGATGATAGCTGACATGCCGGATCCAAGCAGCCAATATGTCGCCCTTGCTCATTCGGATATTTACCGAACAATAACGCTACGTTGTTGATAAAAATAAAATTTTAAATTTTATTGCGTAAAAGTAAAAGTAGCGAGTGATATCACTTACTGTGCTGATTAATTAGCATTCGTATGCTAATGCGCGACATGTATAGACGGTCCAGAAAATATTGTATCGAGGTTTCCAATGCTGAGTCAACGTTTCCGTCTTGCGCTTCTTTCAGTTCGATGACACCTTGTGCCATTGTCTGCACAACTTCACTGTGTCGATTCCGAATTTGTCCGATCGTACTACAAAATCTATAAAAGCATAAATTAAATTAGTTAATGACAAAATATTTTGTACACGTTTTATTATATCAATATAAACAGGGTGTTTCCTAATAAAATGATATAACTGCAGAAAATATTAAGACAAATAAGGTTTTTTGAAGTTAATTATTTTTGCCGAAAGTTACGCTTCTAATGATGACAAAGAAGCTCTTTTTTGAAAGTTCGAAGGATTCGAATAGCAAAGAAAGACAAGAACAAAAGTTTAGTTAATTTATTGAAATTTGACTAACCATTAGCGTTTCAAGTATTACTAAGTATTCATTATCAGTGATCTTAGGAAATATTCTCGAAATTCTTTTTACTTAAGTTTATAGTCGGTATATATGTAATATACTTTGTTTTACAAATAAGGTTTTGTGAAAAATAAAATATTTCACATAAATAAATTTAGAATTATCATTGTTTCTAAAGTCATTTAAATATAATATTTGATTAAAGATCATTTAAAGATTTGTTATATAACTTATTATATGATAATCTCCTGCATTTAAGTAATTTTTTTAAGAAACACCTTGTACATATGGTATATATATTTAATATATATATATATATTCATATAAAACATACTTTTGTAGATTGCAGTGTGTCGGTTCAGCTTTTTCAAATTCTATCACCTCTTCGAAGCTTTTCATATACCAAGTGCTTACTTGGCTTACTGATCTTGTGTTTAATAAATTGTCTGGTAATAGCGCGATCTCCTTCATGATGTTCGCTAGTCGTACGGGTAGCTCTTTTCGTAAAAATATGAACGACTTCTTTTCACATGCATTCTGACCTGCAAATAAAATATGATATATTTAATTATTATTATACCCTGTATACGATATATTATAATAGATAATAAATGATCAGTTTAAAAACTCTCACTTTTATTCAAAAATCAAGAAAATTATGCATTTTTAAAGTAAACTATCACTGGATATAAGGAATAGGAACAGGTCATAAAATTAAAAACCAAACTGAAAGTTAATATTCATTAAAAAAAAATAAAACTATTTGTTTCAACTTCTATCACATATTACCACGATTAATTCTGAAATATATACGACCAATTTATAAATTGCACAAATTTTATTTTTCATATAATAATATTAATTTTTCTATAATAAATACAATACAAGACAATAAAACCCAGTTTTGAGCAAAAAAAGAAGAAGAAGCGTTCCATCAAGATAAAGCTCTAGCTTATACAAGTTTAGTGACTTACCAAAAGCTTCTAAAGTTTGAATAGAACTACCACCCAATAAATTTTCTACTTCTGACACCTTCAAATTATCTCTGTTATAGGTTTCTATAAAAATATTTTAGACGGCTAAACCATTATTTCAAATGAAGATGTCCAAATAACTTGAATTATTACTTTAAAGTCAACAAAAATCAAAAACTTTATGAGCATGGTAAAACGATATACATGGATAAATTATAATTTAATAAAATATTTATAGCGCGATCTCCTTCATGATGTTCACTAGTCATACAGGCAGCTCTTACATAGATACAACATGTGTTCTGGTGTCCTTTCTTCGAGAGTTGGTAGATATGCCTGCAGGAGATACCACAGAATAGGCCAAGCTAACTCTACTTCGTCCTATGGACCAGTGCCTTGTAGAGACAGATATTAACCTAAATACCTCTGATTTACTTCTGTGTATCAAGTCAGAGGTTCTGCATTTGGAAGAGATTGGCCATGTACCCTTTGACTTGACTGCTGGGGTAGTATAGGCCCATTCACTATTAGCCTGTCGACGATGAGAAAGATATAATGAAATTATTTTCAAAATGGCAACAAGTTATCGAACGAAACGGTGCATATTTGACCTAAATCGGATCATTCTGACTATGGTAAGTCTTCAATTTCATACAAAAATAATGGATTTATTTTTTACTACACCTATTATTAACAGTAATAAGATCATATGATTACTGTTCATTGGTATCTATTTCTTAACTTATCTAAACCTAAAATTTTTATCCAGTCTAGACAAATAATATAATAATTTTTATAACGTAATAATTATAACTATTCATAACATCTGATCAATTAAAAAAAGAATATCAGTATTTATTGAAATGATTTTTCAATAATCTAATATATTAATTTATCGAAGCTCAATGTCAATTAATAAAAAGTTTTCATTATCTTATAAGTAGTATATGTATGTATAAACAGTAATTAATTAAAAGGTAAAGTCTGGAAGTATCAGTGATAGTCGTGGCCTTATATGTACATACGCATGTAGTGTTTTTGTTTAGTATCTGCTGTTCTCTACTTATATCTGGATAATATTGTCAAGCCCATTTATTTTTATATGTTCCTTACTGTTATCAAATAATGAAAAACAAAATAATTGAGGCAAAAGTTTTGCAAATTATTTTATCTTTTTACAATATGGCATTTTATAAATACGGCTTTGTCAAATTAGTACATAACAATAACAATAAACTATTGCAATACAACAACAAATACATCAATTGTAAAAAGAGGGCGTAGTGTTTGTTGTTTAGAGAATTAATTAGTTAAAAAAATAATTGAAATTATTGCATGACGGAAATAATGAAAGAGACAACACTTGCTCCATATTAATTATGGACAGAGTATGTGCTAGAAGTTTGTCGCATATACCGCTGTGTCTATCGTCTATATTCTCAGCTGCAAAAATGTTTACAGTTCTCATGATAGTAGTAGGAAACAGTAGACAAGTTCTTTGACCTTGTAAACAATAATAAGGTAAGGGAGATATGGAAGTTATATCATAAAGAGTTTAGTTCGATAGATAAGTTAAATGGGTATAAAATTTCACTTTTATTAATTTGAATTGTAGGGCATATTACAATATTTTTATACTATGTACATACGTATGTGCATACATATATTTATAATATCGCCGCACAATTACAAAGAATAAAAGTACAAATAAAAAACACAAAACAAAAAAACAAAATAAAATAAAATTATTGAGTGCAAACCCCTAGTTTGAGAGAAAACAAAACAAAATTCAAAGGTAAATAATAGCAAAAACAAAAACAAAAACAAAAACACTGATATCATAACTGTTGAAATTTGTGAGATGATTTCATTTGTTTATTGGTTTGTTGGGGTTTGTATGCGTGCGTGCGTGTGTGTATGCGTGTGTGTGTATGTTTTATGTTTTTGCGAAATTTCGTCAAAAGAAACTACGAGAGGGAACTCGTTGGCATTATTTGAAAGCGGCAATAAAAACATAAACGTGAAAAAAAACAAGTTAAAAAAAAACGATATAAAAATAAATATACAAAAATGCACACATGTCTGCGGTTTATATATTTTTTTTGTTTTGGTTTTAGCTTATCATATTTATTAAAAAAAGCAAATAAGTTTGAAATACGCAAATTTGACATTCAATTATTTTTTTGTTTTTGCTAAATGCAAAATAAATGAGCCTCTGTCAATTTGTGAACTTTATTTTATGATCGTCATAAAAAAAAAACAATCATTTAATTCAATTATTTAAATGAAACATGACAAAAAAAAATAAAAAATACTTAAAAATATAAGAATACTACATAATTAAAAGTACGTATTTTTAAAGTACTGATTGTTGTTACACTTTTATGTACATACATATGTAAAGGTTAAGGAAATACAAAAAAAAAAGAAGAAAATAATACCATCTATAAAAAAAACTAACTGTAGAAGAACATTGGGTCTTATTGAAATATAACGGATAATTTTAAAACGTACACCTTTGCCGGCCAGGAAGGTTTTACTGTGTGTTTATTAGGTTTAACAGGGAATCATCTACTATAACTTGCTTCCCCTACGGCAAAACTCTTAACTTGGAACCGAACTGTCCGTCTGAACAAATAGACCAAAGCAATCGCCCAGAAACGGCCAGCTTTGGGAAATAGGAGAGGAATTGTGTTCTATCGCAGTGGTGTGTGGCCAACGCCATATCCCCCGCACATCGATTTTGATTCTCCAAAAGCTTCTGATTGGGAAGTTCTTATCCATCCACCTTATAGTTCCGACCTGGCACCAAGTGATTAATGAATGTTCCTGTCTATGGCAAACAATTTTATGGGTAAAAAATTTTCTTCAAGCGAGGCTTATGAAAATCGGCTGTTTAAATTTTTTACCAACAAGAACGAAGATTTTGAATAAAATGGTGCATATTTGACCTAAATCGAATCATTCTAACTATATTACACATAGCCTGCAATTTCATACAAAAATAATAGATTTCATTTTACTAAAACTATTATTATACATACATTATATATATATATATATACTATACATATATATTATACTGTTGTAACATATGTATATAACAGTCAAAGTACGAAATAACAGCACTAATATCAAGAACAGAAAAAGTCAAAGTCATAATGTACATATGCACATGATTGCACGTTTTTACCATAGGTTAAGATCCCGCTATATTATGCAATAAAATCAATGTACATATTTCCCTAATAATGTTTTCGAGTTAGAAATCTTTACTTATCGGAAGTCAAATCTTCGACGACTTTCTTTACTTCCTAAACTAAAAATATTGCCTTTACTCTACCCATATTCATTGGTAAATTTAGGACCCGCACCACCACTATACCAAAAATCTTGAGAATCGTACTTGTCTGTATACTTCTTTTCTGCACATATGAGACGTATGTGTGCACTTATTTGAAGAGTTGCAACAACGCTCTAAAGGCAATCACCAGCAGTTCATGGCGACATATGCTGCTTCAATTTGGCTTCCACAAACCTACAAGATGCACCGAAACAATCTACAGTGTAGTCGAAACTCCGCACTTAGCAACTCAACCGGATGCAATAATCGATGTCGCATGCTCCTTATAAGACGAAGATAAAATTATTTAGATCGAATATAGGCTTTCTAACCTATATACGAGGTAGTTTTAATTTTTTCATCAAATTTCTTTAACAACAAAGTTTTCAGCAAACGTCTGCTTGGAATCTTCGGGGATGGAGGCGATCTCTTACGACCAGCAGAAATTATCTTTTTTAAATTAAGCTGCAAATATAGATAATGTACTGAACTGTTGACTGTTCCCTATATATGACTTAAAGTTCTTTTTCCTACAACACTGTTTATCTGTTTTCTAGCCCAAATACACACACAATCTTGCACACTATTGATTTATAGTGCCATTCCTTTGGTTTTTAACTTCAGAAAGGAATAAAGACACATCCAAAGTGCTACGTTAAAACACTAAAAAAACGAAATCCAAAAATATTTGTGGGAAACCTAATACAAACATTTTTAATGTGATTATTATAAAACATTACAATATGTAAATATTATTGAGGGGATAACATTTTAAATAACAATAAAAAGAATAGCATAAAAAGAAATGATGACACATAGATAGACTTTATAATACTCTCTAAGCCGATTGATAAAAAATTTGTGATGTATATTACATATTTACTAATTAATTAGAGTTTAAATAAAATTCTTGTATATTTTTTAATTTTAAATACAATATCTTATTGAATTTGATTTCATTTTTTCACACCCACTTATAAATTTTAGTGTTAAAAAAAAAATGTAATGAACAAAATTTTACAACTTAAAATCTAAAAATAACAAAAATTAATACATTTAGAAATATTTTTTAAAATCTATTTGAAGAACATCTGTATTTGAGAATAAATTTCATCATTCAAAAGTATTTAAATTATGAGATGTATTATGATTTTTACAATTTTATTATTAATTTCTTTATATTTAGTATTTATGGATTTTAAATTCCAGAATGCATTTCATAATATCTTTTCTAGAATTATGATATGTATATATTACTTATGTTTAATATATGTAATTATGTATATGTATAATTATAATATGTTATATATATTATATGTATCAATATATAATAATATATAATATATATAACATAATATATTCATATAATTATAAGTATCTATTTATTTTTGACATACTTATTGTAAACGTATACAGAAACTATCCGACTGATTTTCATAAAATCGTTATTGAATGTTCATTGACAAAATGGAAAATTAATCGGCTAGGCAAGGCCATTATGTAGGTGGGGTTGGTATTGGGTTGTCATTTATAGAAAATTTTCCTTCAAAAACAAAGTAATGATGATCAAAAGTAATAAATGATCAAAAGACGAATTTTTTAATTTAAAACTAATTTGTAAAAATTATTACTATAAGTATTTATAGAAAAAGTACAGTGGTTATATACATATATACATAGATATCTTCTAGTTTAATATATGATTAAAATAAAAAATATGTTAATTCGGGTTAAATAGAGAAATAAACCCCTTCCTTGACAAACAAATATAATACTCGATAATGCAATTATCATGCCTATTTTATCCTTCATGGTGCAGAATCTTCGACAATTATCATGCCCATATAGAATGATTAGACAAGAGCATTTGGGAGAAAAAATCGCCGGAAGAGTGGCAGTGAGTATCAAATTAGATGGAACGATTAGCTGTACGAGCTATACCCCGTCATTGCCATAGTTAACATAAGCACCTAAAAATTCTGCGCCTAGAATATTGCTTAATTTGGTATATCATACTTCGTGGTATACTATTGTAATTTTTATTAATACTTTGAATTTATTTGTGACTTAAAATCTTGAAAACCATGTGAATCCGCTGGCTAGACTTCTGCTAATTTGATCTAGATTAAAACGGAGCTGCTATCCTGCTTTCCTAAAGATTGTCCTGTTTAATTCAACTTATGCGCCCTGATATCTGGTAAATAAGTCCAGGCCAATTATTCAGAAGAAAAAAACAGTATTTGTGACTTAAGCTGGCATTTTTATAGTTACGTGTTAGTGGTATACAACCCTCTGAACAGCATTATAAGCTTTTCCAAAGGTTCTAAGTGGGTTTTTTAATAATACGGTAGCACAATGGGCATATAGGCCTAAATGGATCCCTTGGGATCGCCGGTATAACCTAATCTAATCTAGTGGTATCGAATTACAGTTAAAAAAAATTAAGATACAATTTTCTATTTTAGATACTATGCAGTCGTGCGTATATTATTTATGTAC
>NC_051847.1:232425627-232453186 GCF_002237135.1 Teleopsis dalmanni | reverse complement strand
ACAATGTTGTGCTCTACTCATAACCCACAATATCCTTCAATATCCTCATAAGTGACTAGTGTGTCCAGCATGTGTTATTCATTAAACGTTTGCTTACGTGCTGTTTTTTCGTAGAATTGAAAAAAAAATGTTGCATGCGATATATTTTTTTTGTCCTGGGCGATTTCTTGTCGGTTATATGAAATAATTTAGTTGCGTATAAATTTAAGGCTGAACCTTGCTCTGAATTTGATTAGAATTTTGTTGATATCAGCGATTTAATAATAAACAATAAGCTCTTTGTTGTAGATTTATTTAAGTAATTTAGTTCAATTATCAAATTAACAAACAATTTACATTAACACAAAAATAAAACACGTTAAAAACGCAAGCACGATTTAATATTATGTAGACATTATTAAATGTTGGTGCGACAAGTGTAACCCCCGTACACCGTCAAATATAAAGATTTTATAACTTGAAGCTTTAGTTCACTTTTTTCACCGTCGACTTTACCGATACCAAATCCCCGTGTGTTATGCTGCAAAAGTTCTGCTCTATTTTGGCGCTACCCCGACACAATCAAATGATTTTATATTATTTTCAATTTTACTTTATATCTTGCTTCGCCTTTTTTACATATCAGCTGTGATTGACATTTTGATGATGAAGCTATGTTTATACAAAGTTTTGAATTTTCGTGCGTGTAAGAATTTCAAAAACTTTCATTGAATTACGAAGTGAGGAGACATTGTGAAATTATTATAAGTTCTACACGTTTTATTAAAAATATTAATAGATTTAGTATATTACAACGACGTTTATTTAGTGTATCGTGTATTTAAACTAAAAAGGTGAGTGAATTAGTCATTCTTTTCGATATACGTATGTATATAAAAATTTATAAAAATATATTTATATATTTTACTTAAAAAAATATTGAACAAAATTTTTACATATATTATTATAATATATAATAGAAACAATTTATGATTTTAATAGATAATAATAAATATAAAATAAAACTATTTTATTATTTGTGTCTAAAGTTGTATGTGCAACAATGGCGGACATAATTGGCGCCAAAGGCGTTGAAATGCAAAATTAAAAGAAATAATGCATAAGAACAAACAATTATATAATAAAACTGTTCTATTTCTGGAGCAAGACCCCTATGTAGGTTTGAAGTAGTTTATGTAGGTTGGAGTAGTGGTCTTGTGCTCGAAGCACACTTTAGTTCAAATAATGGCCCTTTGTAGTACCACAGGATTAGCGTTAGTACATACGCAGAATAGAGGTCAAGGAATGAGCAACGCAGGAAGGCACCAAGTAAAGATGAACCAACCTGAGAAATCTCTAAAGTTGGCTAAGTCCCTAATTTTGCAAGATGACAGCTCGGCTAGGTCAGTAAGAAGTGGACACCGAAGATATTAGATATTCTCCTAGCTAAAAAATGGACACTGACACATGAGGTGGATTTGAAATAGTTATCATGTAAAATATCAATCTTTTTTAAGAATCTAAGATTGGCTAAACTCATATATCAGCAAATATGCTTATAATTTACATAATTAGCTAAGAAATGCTAAATTCCTAATTTCTCCTGCCAAATTTTTACAATGAGTATTGAAATGAATAGTCCTTCCTATACAACAGTGTCTTCCATGAACTTCTATAAGCATTGCAATATCCACACGGTACCTGTTAATGAATTCCTAAGATTTGGTTTTATATGACGATCAGGTCGACCGGAAAGTTACATATAATTTTACTATATTCGACTAATTATTAGCTATTAATGAAAAAAAAAGGAAATAGTCTTAACAATCTCTATGAAAACATAGACCGGCACCTTTAAGGATATATTTCCTTCAATGTTTCTATAAGTGGGAAGAGAATGCGTAGTGGATTACTTTTCATGCAGCTGCGTAGTAATAGCCAAAAGCAGAGTGAAATTTTTACGCAATTATATATATTTACTGCTCTCAAAGAAGTGCCATGTGCTAAGTTTAAAAATATTCTGCGCTTTATTAGATTCTCGTAGTGGCTAATTAAATAACTCGTGTTAAGTTATTGTATGAGAATGGACTTGTATGGTCTGTGAGTGATTATGACCGAGTGCGCTGTAAACTAACCTGACCTAAAGATTGTTTGAAACTTCATCCCAAATACGTCCTTAAATTATTCAAATTACTGAACCAATCAATTAAACTGACCACAACAGGTACTTAACCTAAACTTAGGATTACTTGACTCTTCATTCCAAATACGTGAAAATGCCGGAGAACCAAAAAATATATTTTATTTTAAATATATGATATTTAAATTATAAACTTACTCCTTGATTCTGACATTGTTTCGATTTATTAATTACAATTTATCACATTGCGTGTTACGGTTTAATGTCAGACTTGGCTTTTTTAATTACACAAGGTGAGTTTTAAGGAAAACTAAACTCTGCGCTGGTAACTTCTAAGTTTACCATAATCTTTCAAGTAAACTTGAAGACTATAAAATGTCATTTTTTTGGGTATCAGAGTTTACAGCTCTCTTTTAGGTAACCTGTAAGAACTAGAATCTCAGAACCACATCTTTCGCGATGGTATATCCTAGATCTACGTTGATCTTTCAAAAAGTTGGTAATAATTAGAAATTTTTGTTTTGTTAATGCTTTATCAATTTGATATTTAATACTAAACAAATGAATTGGTTGATCTGAGTTAAATGTGCATATACGTTTAATCAGTAATATTTTTAATAACATCTTAACAAGATGGGTCTATTTGACATATATCGTCTATATAAGACTGCTAGTGACATTGATTCTCATACTCAGTTTATGCCAAAAGCTATAATTAGGAATTTCTTAACGAAAGACATTCTATATTTCATATCAAAGATGTAATATTTTCTATTTGTTTGGAGCGTTTTCCAGTAAAGTCCCATTATTTTGCAGTACTTAAAGCCCAAATATTTGTTTTTCTAGTTCTAAAGTTCTCTAGTTTTCTAGTTCTCTATTTAATATCGTATTTGAAACTCAAGACAGTCTTCTATTTTCAATACTTTGAAAAGTCTTACTACAAGAAATCCAGCTTGAAGTATCTGCTTAGGTATCTGATAATAATTATTTGGTTGCAACGTTTCTATATACAGAAAAAACCTTTTCCTATTAGAATTACTGCATTAGCAAACATTGATCCCAAGTGCATATTCCAATCGATGGGTGTAGTACTATTCTTATTCGAAGACAAAATGTAAAATCATAAAACAAATCTAGTAAATAATATCGTATGCTGGAGATCTATATAAGTAGTCAAAGTAGGAAAATATCGTCTGACCTTAATCACCTAGAAAGTCTTTTTGATTCCATGTTTCTTGTAATTTTGGAGAACTATCTGATGGACGCGAATATTTGACTGACATCTTAATTACAAATGCTCTGGAATGAGACAAAGAATATCATGCCTTTATACTTGAAACTACATTTATGGAGATAAGCCTGAACAATGGTATGTGAGGAATTTATAATTTTAAATATCAAAGATCTATAAAAGTGTTCTGCAATATTTATTTCATTTGAAAATAACATACTGATGTAATATTCAAATGAAATACACATTATATATGGAATGCTATTTTGTTTCTTTCTTTAAATCACTTTTAAGCATTATATTATATGTATATTGACACCGAAGATTTTCTAATCATTTACTATATGTCTGGAAGAACATGTTAAGACTCACCTCGTATTTTTTCAAAGACTCCATTCAATGCTTGGTTAATAAGATAAAACATTTTTTTTTAAATATAAATTTGGGAAATCCATTGGGTTTCTTAGTTAGTAGAACAAACCATATTTTTTCGATTCTGTTGATCGGTAAAACTTACTACTACACAAAATAAATTTAACATCTATAATTTTAAGTTTTTTTTCTGTATATGTATACATCTATATATATTTTATTTGCATATATGTTATGAAAATAATTATGCCTTTATCACAATAAAGAAAATAATTAAATAAAATATGGATCATCTATTATGAAATGAATCCGTGATAAGTAAAATATTAAAAAATTTTTAATATGTATGTATTCGTCTGCCCAACATTAATGTTTTTGCTTTGATAACAATTGTAAAAATTTAGTTTCAAATTTATGAAACCATTGTAGTATAAATTGATCAGTGGGCTAAGGGTTTATTATAAATGGTTTAGATTTATTGTCTGCACTTAACACATACATTGAAAGAATACATACAAAATTTTGTCAATTTATATGCTTACTAAATATACGGATAGTTACAGATATATAGGTATTGTTTTATTAGTATTATTAAAATTAAGAACCACATTATTTGCCCTTGCACTTCTCCATTATATACCTTCGTCCGCCTTCTTTTTACTCATTTTTTAAATGAGCTGAATTGGTTCTTCTTAATCCCTCACGCCGCAGCTTTTGTTTTAACTGTGCAGTCTTCAAATTAGACATCATTTGTGTAGAATTATACAGCCAAGCTCCCTACAGATATATTATATATTATTAAGAAATTTAATTTGATTTATGTATATGATACTCACAATAAGTAACATGCAGTTAAGTAGAATAGGTATTGAGAATACTGTCGAGATAAAAAGACCTTAAAAACAAAAGTAGAATTAATTTTAATTATTAGTATTATGAAATTGGTTTTATTAATTAAATATTATATATAAAAAAATACTTATATATATATATATATAGAGTCAAACTTCCATAACTGGAAGTACCATTTTACAAAGAAAAGGTTTGACTTATGGAGACTTCGAGTTAAAGAATTTTTTTGTAATTGTATGTAATTTGCTCTCTAAACCCTGTTGCACTCTATTTAGTTCGAGTTATAGAAAATTCGAGTTTTAGAAGATCGAGTTATGGAAGTTTGAATGTATATGAATATATAGCTTAACTCAAATCAACTATCAAATTTTGATTGGTCTATGCCTTTTTTGTTTTATATTTTGGTATTGTTATTTTGTTATATTTATTGAGAAGGGAATGCCTAGATCCGGCTGCTACTCGTACCTTTTCAACATTATGTTATCTTTCACTATGCTAGTTTTTGACCGTACCACGCACACAGTCCTATGACCATTTAATTTGAAACCAACTGATCTATATACCAGGGATGTGAACGATTACTAAATTGATTCGGATTTAAAGCCAAAATCTCTAACTTTTAAATGTTAATAAACTGAATCATTTTTTAAATATTTTCTAATTAGTTTTGATAACAGCGAACCAAACCACTTATGCGTAGGATAGCTGAAACCAATTCAAATATTTATCTACCTTCCAGCTCTGATACATAGCATTCTACCAAAAATTGTCTAGTTTACAACTCTGATATATAGTCTTCTACTGTATCTCAAAGAGGTTCCAGCAAACCTCTTTAATATCTTTTATATATTTTTTTTATAAAAACTGGTATATATTGCTTTATATTTTGAGAGTTAAGTACAATAGTCTAAATATGACAACAAATGGCTGGATGTAACTACCTGTCAAAAACATTTCTTGTAGATTGCATTCATTTTAATATTAACATAATATTTGCCATTTTTAGTATAAATATGATAAAGTTTAAATCAATATACATATTAGTTATGTTAACCAATTTAAAGTTAAGTTATAATTTTAATATTAATAAATTAATAATTAATAGTTATAACATATTAATGAATTTTTATTAAAGGTTTTATGTGTATATAGTTAACCGCGCCTCTGTAAATATTGATTAATCGATTTTTAAGCATTTATATAAAATATACTATGGATTTTGGACTGTTTTTAACTGATTAAATCATATTCTTTATTTCAATATAAATGTTTATTGTGGCAAGAGCCGCATACCACCTAATTATGTGCTTTAATATATAACAACGACTACTAGCAGAATATAGTTTAATAATGCGTTTACACTAGACAAAACTTTTATGGTCGGATGAGGTAATTCGGATGAGGCAATGTCTTGTTGAAACTACCTTGACATATTTTTTATTTTACAATTACAAGTTTACCACAAACCTTATAGTAACAAAAATATCTTGTATGTTTGCTTTCACATAAAGCAATCTATACATTAATAACCTTCATAATCAATATATACATATATATATAAATATATATATATATGTATGTCAATAATAATAATATTAATTTCACATTAAATATATGCAAATCGAAATTAATAATACTTAAATCTTATATCTAAATTTTTAATAAATATAATTTTTTATATTACCATTGCTGTCGAAATACTGTTGTTTAGAGAATAGACGCCAGTTTTGTGCAGCATATTCATTGATTGTTTCCGAAAAGTAAGCAGCAGACACTAAAATTAAAAAACAATTTAATTACCATAATTGTATCATAAAATACATTTTTATTTTTCACAACAAACTTACACAAAACTAAGAACAAAAATATTTGAAAATTAACATTATTACGTGTCCTGATGGCAACGGTAGTGGTTAATATGTGTAACAATATTAACCCAATAAGCCAAGGATCCTTCCAATCTATCTGCAAGTGACGAAAATAAAATTAAACATGCATTTAGAAAATTATATTAGTGTATACACAAATATAATTATTGCACTAGGACCGGATTGTTTATTTTACACACAAACACAATTACGTGTTTTAAGTACTCACGCTCATTAAAAATGTCCAGTAACCCGTAATTTCGTTAACCTCTATTAATTGTGGATTAACCATTTTTATTTATACACTTTCAAACGAATTCTTTATTATTAATTATTGATAAAAAAATACACTAAACTTTTTTCTTTTTGTCACTATGCAACACACAACAAAGACTTGACATTTAACGAACTCCGTCTTTTCAATGTTCTGTTCACATTCATTTTCTTCATTGACATTTTCTTTTAAAATGTCAATTCATGAGACGAAACAAAAAAAAAGAAGTTTCTGTTTGCTACGTTTTTGTGTAAAAAATAAATTTGTATTGAGCTATGTTCAATAGTTTAATAAGTCTTGTATACTTGTTTTTGAATAGGACGTGTTTTTTAGCCACCAATTCAAGTGTTTTTACTAATTAAAGTTGATGTGTGCAATTAAAAAAAAAAAAAAAAACAATAATAAGTTTTGAATATATTTTACCCGTTACTCTGCACAAATTAATTAATACATATCCAAATATGTTTAATTTTTATCAATGAAGCATATTACTATGTTCAGACAGCTGAATTTCCTTAATTTCATAAAAATTAAATTAAATAAATTTCGAAAGTGTTCATACTGCCTTAAATTAAATAAATCATATGTTTTTTGTTTATATATTTATGAATGCTAAAAATTGCATGTTGCAAACACCATTACTATCTGTGAAATTTTAAAAGTTGATTACTATAACCAAAGAATCTATAGTACAAAGAAGTGCCACGCTCATACAAACGAAATATCCACTTTATTTTGCCGGTGGATTTATAATAAATCCACCCAACCTCATGCAACAATGTTCGATCGAGTCACAACTGGTATGATGTTCAGTTCAAACTCATTGCAACCCACAATTGTTTTTATATGCCTGTTTCTTTTGCCTTTCTTCTTTTTATTTGTCTATTTAATTAATATACATGGATTAGTAACTAAGTAAATGGTAAAGAAATCCCTCAAATAATTTTTCGATATACTTTGTTGCTTTATCTTCTTGTACTGGAAAGGCCTATATCATAGGAGTAAAGAGTAATAGAACATATTTTTTTTTTTATTGCAAAAAATGATGCACTACAAAAACCATTATGTATGTACAAATGTGATATTGGAGACATTAAGTCTGCAGAATATTAATATGTATGTTTTTATTGCACATTTGTGCATATATTTTACCTCAAAAGGAACTACTTCTTAATAGTTTGAATTTTTGGTGACTTTGTGATTACTTTAAAAAATATTTTTAAGATTCATATAAAAGTGTTTGAAAAGTATTTTAAAGAAAATAAAAATATTAGAAAAGTAAGAAAAATTATATTGAAAAAATGTATAGAAGTCACTAAAACCAATAATAATGCTTCCTGGTTTGAGGAAACGCATGAATGCTATTTACACCGGATTGAAATGTTAAAATTGGTGATTACGATATTGCTTCGGAAACATTGCGCATGGACAACATTTAAGAATAAAGCTTCATAGAATGGAAAAAATCAGATTTGAGACATAAATAAATTTGTAATGTGTTTTTACACTACAATTCATACCAATAGCAAACAGGTAATTTTGTTTTATATACTATTAAATTCAAAAACTTATCAAATGTACACAATTTTGATTTCGTCACTGAAATGCTGTTTGATCGCTTGAACATTTTACAGCGAACAAACATACAAACATGCATATAATGTAATACAGAGGGTTGCATGTATGATTGAATACTTATGCAGTCGGGCTTTTGTCAGCCTTACTCGATTCACATATAGGTTTGAACTGGACATCATACCAGTTGTGACTCGATCGAACATTGTTGCATGAGGTTGGGTGGATTTATTATAAATCCACCAGCAAAATAAAGTGGGTATTTCGTTTGTATGAGCGTGGCACTTCTTTGTACTATAGATTCTTTGCTATAACTATAAAGGATGGCATTCAGTAGTTTTATTAGTTGGAATGAATTTCAGATATGTGAATTATTTTCACTCTATTTTAAATTAATAACATTCAATTTCAAAATATTTTCCCGGTTTTATTAAAGTCAACTGTCATTGACATATACTTTAAAAATCTTTTAAAATTTCTCTTAGTTTCAGCTTTCGTTTCAACGAAATTAAGGCAATTTTCCTTAATTTCGTTTTAACATTAAAAGTGAATTTTGTGTTGAAAAAACAACTTAATTTCGCTGAAACGAAGATGAAATTAAGATTTTTGCGAAATTAAGTTGTGTCTGAACATAGTATTATGCCTTAATAGCCTTAATTTCGTTGAAACGCAAGCTAAAACTAAGGAACATTTCAAAGAAATTATGCGTAAGATACATTTTAAGCGAAAGATAAAGTTGAGATAACGAAAAAGTGGTATTTATTTTAAAAACAGCTGACTTTTTAATAAAACTGAAAATTTTTTGAACGTAGTAAGAATTGTCATCCTTTATAATTAAAATAATCAAATTTTAAAATTTCCCAGATATAATAAATGTATGGAGCATGTAAATTTAAGAAATTTGGCTATCTGATTATAGTATTACAATTACTATATAACTAACTTGATTATATTAAATATTAAAATTAAAAATATTATCATGTATTTATACTCTATTTGTATAAAATAATAATAAAATTGTTTTAGCAACCTAATATATATTTCAATTAAAAGAAAGTCATATATATGTAGTAAAAATTGAACAAATACTTTTTATATTTGAATTTTGTATGTGGACTCTGCCGAATTTCCCGGTCATGCGCAATAAACTATTAGGTATATTCTGTCAATTTGTGGAAGAAGATTGCGATTGCGATGTGTCAAAGTAATTATTTTTGCAAATCAGGAAAGTTTTCTAAGAAGTTTCTTAACTATATTTAGAATTAAGGTTTTAAAAATACAAAATATAGTGAAAATAATTGAAGTAAAAATAATTTATATATTTTAATATAAAAATTTATGAAATATATTTTTATAGATTTAACAAATTAGGTGAATATTAAACACAAAGAAACAGACAACAAAGTGAAAAGAAAAAACTGTAAAAAAACTGAACAGTGAAAAAAATTGCATATTCGATTTTTATTTATTTTTTTTTTTATTTAATTTATGTGAAAAATAATTTAACGGAAAGGCATTAAGTTATATTTGCAATTGCCAGTAAAAACGGTATCAACTATCGATATCAACTATTGTGCGACGCAATATAAAGTAGTCGACTGTGTGCTGCACTCATAGTCGTCAACTTAATTGCAGTAAAATATAAGAAGGCGCGCTATATCATGGCAGTTAAACAGAATCCTGAAGCAACTGAATCATCAGCTGCCAACGGTGGCGCAACTACATCTACCACATCAAATGTGATACAAGGTGAACAGAATAGAGGCAATAGTGATGCGAATATGGAGCACGGAGACATGCAGAAACCGCCATTGGATAATAGTTCGAATGATGTGTGCGACGGAAGTTCTCCAGAACTGACAAAACTCCTTAGTATTATAGAATGTATTGAATTGCGAAGGCAAAATGGCAGAGTTGGATTTGATATGATGCTCTTTTATCAAGCTATTATCAATGAACTAGCTCGTATAAATGTTACACGTAGTGTTGACTTGAAACGTTTTAAAGAGGATATTTTAAAGATAGGCGAATTCTTTGCTAATGCAAAGGAAAAGTTAGCTTATAGATTCTTCCTTAAAATTGTCTGCCAAATTATGACAAACGAAACGAATGGCCCACCACCATCTTGCGCCGTAGCTGTAATACTTCAACTCTTCAAGGATGAAAATGTATATGACACAGTTAATGAATTGCTTGACCAGTGTATATCCACTGATCAAATACGTAGAGCTGTAACTTGTTTGAGTAATTGGATGAGAGTCTGTAATTTTTGTGAGAACTTAAACCTATGGATTATAGCAATTATGAATGGACTTTACGAGCAAGGCAAGCACTCTTTGTTTGTGCTGGTTGCATTGGATACTATTGAAATGCATTTTCATTCATTAATTTTGCCTATGTTACGCCCCAAAGTTATGAAAATCCTGTTCCTTTTACTAGAGCCTCTTTATTGTACAGTTGATGTATTTCATAAGGTAAATAGCGTTATATTTTTGACTATTTCTATAATTTAATTTTGTAATATTTAATATTAGATTGTGCCAAAGTTTTCCATAGTTGCTAATAATCTTAAAAAACAAGTTAAGGACTTTCCAGACGTCTTAGATCTTCTTCAACGTTTAACAATCGCTGTCAGTATACTGATGTCACGTTTCAGTGGTTTCGATGAGCTTTACGCACCAATGGTATGATCCTTTTCCATATATTTCATATATTTTTCTTAATAATAATAAATAAATTTTTAAGAGAGTAACTGTAAAGGATTTAGTAACAACTTTTGGGTTTAAGGTTGATGAGGTGAAAACTGCAAAGATACGAAAAGACTTTCTGAAATATGTTCCCGCAAGAAATAATGCTAAAGTCGGTTTAGTCAATTTAGGAAACACATGTTATGTAAACAGTATTTTTCAAGCACTAGTACTCACTAAAGAGTAAGTATTATTTATACTATTTTTATTCTGTATTTTTTTAATAACCCATAATTTTGTAGTTTTTGCCGTGAAATTTTGCTCAGTAACAGCCAATCTCCAATAATAATAAAAATGCAGCAATTCTTAGTACTAATGCTATATTCAACACGTAACGAAATAAATCCAGTGCATTTACTAAATGCGGTACGACCACCAGGTTTCACTCCAGGCGTTCAGCAGGATAGTTCAGAATTTTTGAGCTATTTACTAGAAACTGTTCATCAACAGGAAATGGCTTATGAACAACTTAAAACTCATCAACTAATGCGTCGTATTGAAGATGAACCTTTATCTAGTTATGGAGCACATGGAGGTATGTTTTTATAAGAAAATATTTTAATTAAATCAATATATTAAATAAATAAATTGTTATTAACAGATTCTCCAAGTAACAGTGCACAACTGTTTATGTCAATTGTTGACAAAACATTTACGGGAAAGATAGCTACAACATATACATGCTTAACTTGCAGAGGCAAAAACTCGTCGGTTGATACATTTAGGGACTTGCAGCTATCTTTCCCTGACATGAATAGTGATAGCAATGTCAACTACTTTGTACAGGATTTGCTTGATTTCTTTTGCAACACCGAGAAACTTTACGGAGATAATCAGTATTTCTGCAGTCTTTGCAAGAAGCATTCAGACGGAGAACGTTCCATTAAGTTCATTAGTGCTCCCAAAAACTTAATATTAACAATCAAACACTTCAAATACGATCAAAACTATCACATGCGCACCAAGTTACAAAACAAAGTTTCCCCCGATGAGAAAGTAAGTTGTTAAAAAACTGTTATTATCTATATAATAGTATATTATTTTATTATTTAAAATTATGTTTTTAAAAAGTTTATTATATAAAAATAATAATGTGAAAGGTTTAAGTCTCTAATTCTTAAATATAAAAGTTGTAATGTTGTTTAACCCGCTGGGATCTGCTTGTAAAATATCTTTGGTGAGGTGGTAAACGACACCTGTTCGTCGTAGTTGACGGGTGGATCTGAGACGTATATCCGGTCGTTCTTGACATCTAAACGTTGTAATAAGCTATTCCATTTAAGTAAAAATAGTGTCAAGGTCAATCTAATAGTAGTCATAAATAAAAACATTAAAAATTTTATTTAATTATATATTAAAATTGTCGCTCAAATAGTTTAAAGAAGAGGTGTGTCTGTTTTTATTTAAATAGCCTCAAGATTAGTATTCTGTTTTCAATTAATTAAAATAATATTAAAAGAATTTTGAACTAAAACATCCCCTCTTCTTCTGCGGGATTTCTACCCCCGGGACCGTTTTCGTATTACTTCAGAGAGGATCCCTTATAAGTTAGACATCCATGACATATGCTTCTCGTAAAACCTGCGTCCAGACTCCCATTCCTGATCCTAATTGGAAAGTCATCAGATTGCACTTCGTTTAAGATTAGTTTGCGTCCATGTCTTTCTTCTTTTTCCTAAGCACATTTCCGATGAATTGTATGATGTTGTTCCAATTTTCTACTCGTTCTGTCATTTTTTTACGATATTCTCGACTGTGAAGTGACCTATATATTCTGCAAGAAGTGTTCTTTCTCCATGCCATCTGTCGCAGTTGAAGAAAGTATGCTCAGCGATGTCCTCGACGGATTCGCAGTATATACAGTTAGGCTGCTCTACTTTTTGTATTCTGTACAGATACTTTCGGAAATATCCATGACCAGATAGGAACTATTTGACATAAAATGTTCAATCTCGCTCTAAATTCTGTTGCACTCTATTTAATTTAAGTTATAGATTATTCAAATTATGGAACCTTGACTGTATATATATTATTATTATATATATAAAATAACAATATTACATTATGTATAATATATTATTATATTGTATATAATATATTTTAATATTATATATATATTATACATATAAAATAATAATATAGTATTATGTATATTATGGTATAATATGTATATAATATATTGTTTTATATATATATAATATATATACTATGTTATATATAATATATTATAATATTGCTTGTAATATGTTAAATATAATATATGCTTTATATATAATATGATAAAAATAATATGATAAAATATTATATAAAATATAAGAATATATTATATATAATATAATAATTCTAAATACATTATATTATTAATATTATATTACATTATATTATAATAAATTTATGTATCACATAAATAAAAACAATTTTTTTTTAGATTTCTATCAAAATGTTCCGGGGAGATAAGCGTAACGAAGTCGTCTCCATACATTACGATCTCTATACAAGTATTGTACACTCTGGTGTTAGTGTTGATTCTGGTCATTATTATGCCTATGGATCAGATTTTGTTAATAATTGGTATAAGTTCAATGACAGCATTGTGACAAAAAGTAACTTAAAAGATTTGCATGAACTTTCACCACCAAATACACCCTATATACTATTTTATAAAATGAGTGCAACCTCCGTGAAGAGTATCAATTCTGACGAGTTAACAAAGCTTACCAAAGTTGATGTACCTGCTCCACCGAAAATGAATGAACTGCCACGCCATTTACGTGATTTCGTAAATCAGGATAACTATTTGTACTTGGATGAATTTGACAACGATCCATTCAAAGCAACGGCTTTCAATAATTATAAAATTCACACCGACAGAGAAGAGGAGGAGGAGGAAGATACGGAAGAGGATGAAAAAAAAACTGAAATTTTTTCCAACTCAGCTGCAGATAATTTAAAGAAATTTTTAAACGATAATCATGAAGATGATGATGATGATGAGCAGCCACCTACTAGTTGTGGTACAAATGCCTTAAAAAACAACATGAATCTTTTCATATTCTAAGCAACAGTTATTTTCACATACTAACCAACAACAATGAATTCGTGAAATATAAAGTAAAAACAATTACAAAATTTTTTTAAATATTTAATATATATATATATGTATATAAATATATATATTTAAATAGTGTTCTGAACAGCAAATTGTAAATGTGTCCATATGTAACGTTTTTATATAGTGAGTACGCGTGATGTGCTTGGGTGTGTTTGGCAACATCAAATATAGTTCTAGTTCCATTGGCAACTTGGCTTATGCGATGAGATGCCGATCAATTAAATACTTAACATAAAGTTCAAATTTATTAATTTCATACATAAATTATTATATTTTTAATATAAAAGTTAAATAATTTCATTGTTAATTTTTTTTTATATGTTTATAAATATTTTAAATATCGAAGTAATGCATATGTAAAGCAGCTTAATTGAATGAATTTATTTATAATATATATTTTAGGTTTTAATTAATATAATTAAACATATCGCTAGTTCACAGATTTCTGAACAAAAATAATATAAATAATTTTATTTAAAGAACATACAACTAAACATCTAAATAAACAATTGTCTATATAAATTTAACAGCTAATAAATGAATGGACCTAACACCAAACATATGTATGTAATTATTGTAGATTCTTTAAATTTTTATATTTATTTTAAATCGTTTTTAAAATGTATATTTATAATATAGTAGTATACTTTACTGGTATAAAAATGTGAAAGAAGCTATTTGTAAAGGAAATTATTTATTATGTACAGACTTAATATATATATATATATATATTTCTATGTGTGTATATATATTAAGTAATATATAATAGCTAGAATATTTAATGTTACAAAAGAACCTTTTAATTTTATTTATTGCATTGCAATAAAATTGCAATGCAAAAGTTAATTTGATAAAATGCTTTAACAATTAAAACTAAAGAAAGGTAAAATGAATTTCTCAAATAGAATTTAGTTTAAAAATATAATTTGCAATCAACAAAACAAAAAAAAAATAAGTTATTATTTTTTTACATATTAAAATTTAATTTAAAGCATTTCAAAAAAACAAATAAAAAAAATATAACTTATATAAATCATTTATAATGTGTAAAATATGAAACAAAAAACTATTCTTCAATATACAAAAAAAAATTTGCGGACAGTTGAAATGCACAAAGACTGGTTAAAATATAAAATTAATTTGGTTAAAAATAAATCATAAAAATGTAAAAACAAAAATGCAATGCTAGAAATATAAAATAATTTACTTCAAGAAATAAAAAAAAAAATAAATGTGAATTATATATAAAAAATCAGTAAACACTTTTTAAAATTGGATTCAATTTAACTAAAAACCAAAACAAAGTAATAATAAAATATTCTTTATATGTGAACTATACACCACATTCTGTAAAAAATTCTACAACATAAGTATCCTTATAATAATCCTATATATATTACATATATTAATTTATCAAAATAATTAATATAAATAGAAACATTAAAAATGTGAAAAAACTTAATTAATTTATAAATAAAATTTAGAACTAAGTTCCATTACAATATCACAAATATAAAGCTATTTGCTAATCTTTTTCTTCTTCTTTATTTGCCAATTCGATTTCGAATATTGGTGGTGATCATTTAACATAAAACTATATTGTTTAAATTAGCTTTTCATCATCACATAATTTATTGAGTCTCATAAATATCTACCGCTTTTACAGACTTTGAGTTCTATGAAATATAAATTTTAAAAATAATTTTAATAATTAAATTAAAAAACATTAAAATTATTTTTTCAAAAATAATTTTGAATTTATACTTATACATACATATAGGTATGATATGATATAGATAAATTTGGTTTTTTATAAGTTTAGTTAGTTAGTCTTTTAAGAGAAATAAAAATAAGTTGTTATTTTTTCGTCTCAACGAAGATGATATTAATTTTTCATTTAACTTCCAAACTATTATTTTTTATAGATACATACTTACTAGTTCTGGAATTAAAGATTCACTTAAAGCAGACTTTTAAATGTAATGACAAACATAGAACAACATATAAGTCAAACTTCTATAACTTAAACTAAAAATAGTGCAACAGCGTTTTAGAGAGCAATTCTGCTTTCATAATTCAAACTTCTAAAAATCTAATTTTTCTAAAACTCGAATAAAAATATTGTCACGAGTCAATTAGAATTTTTGTTCCATATTCAATATTTAAAAATGTTGATTAAAACATTCCCATATCTGGAGGAATATTAGAAAAGAAGGCAGTGGAATTTGCGAAACAGTTTGGTGATGATAATTTTAAGGCAAGCACTGGTTGGCTTGATAAATGGAAGCAAACATACTGAACAAGCCATTTACTGATAAAAAATAAATAAAATCCCAAACCCTTATTTTTGAATATTTCACCTTACTATAACTACTGTGCTGTATTTGATTTCAAATAAATAAATAAAATCTTACAATGTATTTCGAATTTCTTTCAAAAATAAAAAAAAATTCCTAACTCGAAGTGTCCATAAGTCAAACCTTTCCATTGCGAAATGGTACTTGAAGTTATGGTAGTTTCACTGTATATATAATATGAAAGATTCAAATATTCCATAATTATAGATAGTAACTTTTAAAATAAAATGTTTGGATTGGCACGTAATCTCGAAAATGTTAATCTATTTATACATATTAACCCAATATAATACCTGTTTAGTTGTATACCATTGATTTGGTGTTGTTGTTGTAACCCTCGATGATCTAACAATCGGATAACATGGAAAATTAAGAGTTGAGATGTCGGTAGATGATGGTAGTATGTGGGGCGATTGTTTAGGAGTAAGAATGCCGTTATTGTTTCGTTTTTAGGAACGATTGTTCTTAAACTAAAAAAAAAGGCAGGTCTTATACGAAATATTTTGCATGCTCAAGATCCCTACCCTCCTTTCCTTCACTTATATGTGTTAGAACTCCGCTCCACATAATATTTGTAAACTAACTTTGATTGTTGCAACAATGCAGTTTACCAATAAAGAATGCAACCCAGTGCATATATGAACTGTCAGTTCATGTATCAGCTGGTTATCATTCATGCTTTCCTTTTCCGATTAAGATCCGATACAAGCAAGGCGGTTGTTGCGACTAAGAGTAAGTAAAATAGTTAATTTAAGTATGAATAATAAATAAGTTTTTACAGTTTTTAAAGCATCATCGCTTTTAAAATTGATCTTCAACAATATGAAAACATTATAAATACTGTATTATAAATATTATGTCTAATAAGAGTTTGTTAGTATTATTAAAAAAATTTGCTTCAGGCTGAGGTTAGATAAACCTAGTACATATGCATAATATATATACATATATATATTATATACATACATATATATATTATGTATATATATATATTCATTCATATACTAGATTTCAGTCTGAAGCGAATGTTTTAAAAATATCATTAAACAAACGCGTTCAGTATTTATAATCTTTGCTCTAACGGGTGGAGTTAACAGTGTTGTGAAAATTTAAAACAACAACTATCTCTTCCATTTAAAATTATATGAAATTGATGAATTATAAGAATAAGATTAATTTTTTATACTATTTAAATATTATAAATAAAAATTAAAACATTTTTATTAAGAAATATTTAATAAATTAATTTTTTATAAATATTTTACTATATGCGAAATATCTAATAAAATCGTAACTACAAAAAATGTATGTTACTTTTTTTTCACAGTGCAACACTGTTAAGCTAACAAATTTTTACTTGTTTTCATTTCATTTCTTCGTGACGCTGCGTATGTGCTTTTCGCTTTAAGTTTACTAAAATTAAGAACGCAAAAACTTAAAAAAAAATTTAAATAGAAAAAACGCAAAAAAAATTTTTAAAAAAATAACAACAAATTATCACAAGAATATCAAAAACGGTTTTCTAATTAACCGCTTTGGGTGGTTAAATTTCGGAAGTGCAAGAAGTGAAATCAAACGTTAGAAGGGAGCTGAGCGAACAACATATTTAATTACGTCAACAAATTTATAAAAATGAATTTTTTTATGCTTAAACGATTGTAAAATATTTTAATCAGTACATCGTAATAAAAGTTTTATTGTATTTAAAAATTTATTGTTGGTATTTTATTGTTGTATTTTAGTTGGCAAATCGATTGCCTCGTTTTCTACGCATTTTTTAATACAAGTTTTTCGTTTGTTATTTTTTAATATAAATTTTAAATGTATTTACTTAACGATTTTATGGAAATTCAAATTTAAAGCAAAACGGCATTCTTAAATTAAAAACCATATAAGTAGTAAAAATAAATGCATCGCGGAAAAAATGTGCACGGAAGTTGTATCTCGAAAAGATTTGCACGAATTGTTATACCTTTTCGAAAAAAAGTCATTCGAAGCGACAGTATGCTTTGAAGATGGCAACGTGGTAAGTTTTTGAACCCTTAATATTTTATATTTTACTTCTATTTCATGCGGCATTGCATAAATTTAGGCGCAGCATGTGCTTTTCGTTTTCCATTGATACTGTTTGAATAGCGTGTAGTGTGTTTTAAGGCGTATGCTCCATCCATGCAAACACGTTTTGCATAGCCGGTGTTGTTAGAAATACTCGTGATCTTTCGTCAGTATTCGTGCCTTAATAGGTCTCGTGTTAATATTAAAACGTGTTTAGTTTTAGGGCAGCAGTTATATTTGCAGCCCTGTTTTATTTTGTATTTGTTAAGCAAATTCAATAATAACTGTTTTGTTAATTGAAAAGCCTTAAACATTAATTATAAAGAAATGAGTTATTTTATACATTATATATGATATACGGTATATATGTTTCATTCCATTCGAATATTAAATTAAATTGCGTACTGTTTTTTTTTTCTTTTCCGTTATTTTAATAAATCATCATCTGTTATAAAATAAAAATTCTTTTTTTAAAATGACCGCCCGAGTCGGAGGTAAAGCTTTAAAAATTAAGAGAAAAATGAAGAGTAGTGCGCGAGGCGATATTTTCGAAGCAGACATAATGCTTTTTTTACATTAGTTGATTGGAGACAAAATAATTTACGTTACTCCTCCATTTTCTAAAAACTGGTGTAAAATATCATATCTTCACTTCTCCAGACCTCGCTTCACGGTAATTGGGTTTTTAGTAAAACACACGTGCATAGGTATTTCAATTTTGTAATAACTATTCCAGTTATAAAAGCTTATAAATTGTCATATATATAAAAAAAGTTTGAACCGACATTTTGTTTTAAACGGTAGTAATTAAAATTTTTGATTTTGTTTTAAGTGCTCTTTGGGCGCTTATTTAACGAATGAAAAAAAAAATATAACTGGAACTTATCTTTAATTTTGTTTAATAAATGCATAAATAATATAATTTTTGAATACTCATGCCGATACAATATCTTACCATATGCACTTCCAATTTACTTCATTCGATCCAAGTCGTTCCATGCCTAGTAAAAACAATTCTCCAGATCTTCTTCTTTGGAACTGCTTCGAAAAGGGCTTTGTCTCCTCCTCTAAAAATAAAACAAAGGCCTATGTTTACACCTTCTGAAGTAAATTCATAATTAAGGTATCATGAATGTTTAATAAATAAAAAAATAATTTAAAGCACTGAGATTATCTAAAAGCCCCATCTGAAATAAATTTTATAATACGGGCCTCCATACCTAATTTTTGTTGTATAAATATTGAAAGGGTTAGAAACTATGTCACCACATCACTGCATATTTTGAGAATTATTGTGACATGTCATTCTTGTATACTTACATATATGTAATTATTCATATTATCTTATTCTTCTTATAATATTTGACAATAGGTGTTCTTAGATTTCTCCGGCTTACCACTATACCTATATGTTAATTTATATATTGGAACGTAGACTGAAAGAACTATTAAATATTCACTATGACAAGAATCAACAGATTTAAGGCTCTGTTAGTCGATACAACCTACCACGCCTGTGTATCGCTTTGGCTTAAGTTCGCTTAAGTTCTTACGGTACGTATCGACTAACTGAGCCTTCAGATATATTATTTCTTACTTTTTTTAGTGCTAATATATTTTAATAGTAGATGTATAATTGCGTGCCAGAAAATGTTCACTAATTACGTATTCTGGGTCAATAAACTTAATGTAATTAAGTTCTGGGCGCTTTTACATATCTCTAACCGATTTGCAATAATTTTTATGAACATTTAAAGGCAATAGTATATACTTTTTCTAAAATGCGGGCTATGTACCCAATCTTAAAGATTTTACTTACCCTTTAACTCCTCTTTTAAAAAAATTTGAATTTTTTGCAGAACTACTTTTTTATCTTATGCAAAAATAGGCGGGAAATAAAAAAACATAACAAAAAAACAACGCAAATAGACCACATGTGTGGTCTATTATATCATATATAATAAAAATTAATTTTTTTTAAATATACCATAATTCACCTTAAACAATTTATTTTTTGTTTAAAAATAAACAAATATAATAACAATTTGACTACATTGTTTAAACGCCGATAATAAAAAAGGGGGGAAGCATGTCAAAACATTTTTTTAATGATAAGAACTTTGCTTACGTCAATTGTATTTAGATTTGCATACTGACGTTCCTAGAACTCTATTGAATATTCAGTATTTTATTATAAAAAAATGCAACAGGTGCATCGAATAACATTCACACTTCCCTCCCTTATCACATTTGTTTCTCTGCAAATATAGTTACGTGTCTACAACTTTAGGTGTTTGTGAAGAGGTTATTTTAAATGCTTTTGCTTTTGCTGATAAAGTATAAATAAATAAAATAAAAAGTTGCAAAAATATTGAGTTAAATACTATAAACTATAACATAGATAATATAATTATAATATGGAAAAAAATAATATATACGTACAAATTAATTAACAACAGTATATATATTCCCTTCCTATTCCTAAATATTATATCTATCTTAATTTTCAAATTATAACATTATGTTGAGGTGCCTGCGTGACTCACTGTATATCTCTAGAAACAATCGTAAAAACTATTATTCCATCATCAATGCCAGCCAGAATATTTATAACTATAATCATATAATATAGTAAGTAAATATATGCAACAACAAACGACAGGATTACGTCAGATTCGGAGGCCTTTCCCTTACTTAAAGTTTAAACTAAAGCAGCAAGTCCTGCCACCGAACATGGATGCCTTGGATTAATCTCTCATTGCATCAGAAATTCAAAGATTCGTTTATTCACAAGAAGATTAGCCTTGGACAATACCATTGTGGTTACTCAATAAACGTAGATTGTAGATAGAGGGTGCGATAGGTTTCATAGAGCTGTAATACTGCTAAAACCGTCACAGATTACACTAACAAAAAATATGCAGATGTCATCTGGTAGTAACTAGTGATTATACAATAGTTATCAAAACGATATGAAAGTTGAAAACATTAAAAAATATATTAGATACACAGCTCTTAAGCTCTTAAGTACTGTTAATACTTACCAAATTGCAAAGTTAAAGTCATTGAATCCTTTTGTCAGCAGTGACTGGACATCAAAATAATTTACTCTTATCAATATAATCAAAATTCGGACTATATTAATTAATTAATTAATTACAAAAGTAGTAAGAGATTATATAAAGATTATAAGTTTAAAAGTAAGAGAGATCAAGTGATTATATATAGACTATAAGTTTAATTAAATTAAACATTAACATAACGGATGAAAGTACAACAAGATATGACTAACTGTGATAGCTGTGACTAGTCAATAAAATCAAAATTCGTAGTATACTAATTACTTAATTAATTAAATACAAAAGGAGTTATCTATATAAGAGACTATATAAGTTGAAGTAAATTAAACACTAACTTAATGAATGAAAGTACAAGATATGACCAACAACGGATAATAACTAATAGACGCCTCCAGTTGGTAGTTTTCATGTAAAGATTTTTAATTTTAAATCCTGATATCTCTAAACTATAAACTAAACTATATTGAAAAATTTATTTAAAATAGCTGTCTTTACTATGATCCGTAGTAACATAGCTATTTCCAGGAAATTTGAATCTTGCCAATTAGATCCACAAAAGATGATGTTTTGATGATTTTGCGGTAATGTACTATTTAAAGGGGTTAAAATTGGAAACTTTACTGGAAAAGTGTATCTAGTGGAAATAGAAAAAGTTATGAACACCTAGAAATTTAAAACCATTTCTTTCTATATTGGCTACAATACTTTACAAATCTCTGATTTTGTGTTTGGCCATAATAATCCCCAAATCTTACGAATAACCCTCGTAGTTCTCTCAAATTAACACCACCGGTACTTTATCAAGAATAAGTAGATGAAATAATTCTTTTGTAATAATTAATGTCTGTATAAATCCAACCCATAAACAAGGTCTTAGATATTATAAAGCACAAAATTTTTAAAAAATTTTTTTAAATTTAATAAATTTTAAAATTAATTTAAAAATTCGTTGTCCGTTTTATATTTTGACATCAATATTTTTTCTTAAATTATGAAATCTCTAAACGCGCAAAAAGTATTTTTTATTTATTTTTTCTCTTCAATCTATTTTTAAATCAATCAACAAGTGTGCGTTTTAAAATTTATATACACAAATTTTTATTCAAATTTTTAATTTTATTTATATTATTTAAAATTTTTTGTGGTAAATAGGTACTCTCTTTGTATTTCAGAAAGTGTTATTTAATGTAAAAAAAAACGTACTGTGGCAGTTCAAAAAAAGCAAACAAGTATCTTTTTGCGCTCTTACAGTTCATTATGCTAGTATAGGTTCCTGGCAAAAAATAAATTGTTTACTTTAGCAATACTTTTGAAATATTTACAAACAAAAAAGCTACCATATGCAATGCATGATGAGTAAATATAATTAATTATTTATAAATTCATTATATATATGAACTTGGTTGGTTGTGCTAACGAGTGAGATTCCTAAACGAAGACCTGGTACCAGTATTCAGAACCTCTTTTCAAATAGGAGATAACTACTTTCAATAGATATTCGGGAACTTTTATTATAACCATTTTTAATAATTGATAGCATTTTTAATAATCGAATTTTTTTTACAACGATAGATCAACAGGTATCATTCTACACTAACATACATAAACCTGTCAAATCTTCATCTATTTATAAGTAAATCCTTCCTAAGCAAATTATAGTATTAAATTAAATAAATAATTTAATTGAGAAAAATAAAGTTAATTCAAGCATTACTAATATTATTAAAGCCTCCCAACTATCTACAGAGAATCCTAGGGTGAATATGCCACTTTTGGTACCCTTAATAACTTCTGAAATAAAATGTATTATATGATTCGTTACGTTAATGTGGTGAAATGTAAAGTTATATATTATTTTATTCTAGAAATTACTGGATTATTTATATTTATGTTTATTTTTTTATATATTTATATTAATTATAGTTGTATTTATTTATTTTAATTCGTAATCAATAAATTAAAATGTAACTAAATACACATGAATCTAGATACCAGGACGATTAACTCTTTAATTTAATTTATAATTTAATCAATAAATTGACAAATTGAATATACGAGCCTAGCTACCGGAACTATCAGCTCTTTAACTTATTCTTATCTGAGTGATAAAAGTTTATTGCACTTGCATAACTGTATATTTGTATCCCTGATAAACAGTATTGCGTAAGATGTATAATATTGGTTAATGTAAAATATCTATCGTATAATTTGTTTTTATATATTATGTACCATCTGAATTTTTGAGTCATTTGATTGGATCAGTGTTATTACAAAGAGCACTAACCGCACTTAAAGTATGAGACTAAAGAAGAAGAATATATACTTAATAGAACTGGAATTTTAGAACGTGATACATCTTTAACAATAAACTTAAGAAATTTAAGACATATTTGCTTCTATACCACCTGACTATTTTTATATATCTTTTAGGGTGGTGCGTTTGGTGAAAATCCGGTAACGGGTTGTTATGACCAATTATGGATTAGTTACTTCTTAATTAGAAACGTGGAACTTTGAGATTAAAGCAACCTAAGCGTTTCACGAGTTTTTATCCACTAGTTTGTGTCAATCATTACCTTTACTGTGTCTTCAATAGCTTGACCTGGACTTCTAGAACATCATGCATCTCCAGCATTAAAACTGTCGGTTGGAAATTTAAGAGTTATTTGTTTCTATTACAACCTACTATTTTAATTTATCTCTCAGTATATTAATCATATCATTTTTAAAGTTCTAAAGATTAGGCGCATTGGTAGCCCCAACTGGTACATATTCTATATTCATCCTCAGTCAAAGTTCTGAATATAATTTAAGTTTACATCCATTGTCTGTTTCCCTTTAAACTCTAACAACTTTTAAAATGTATACTTTATTATCTCATATATATTAACAATTTTAATAAAATAAATAAAAAAAACTTTTATTTTTATATATAATATGTAGACTTACCGCAGATATTAGAATCTTAAAATACAATGACCTTCAGGCCACCAAACTAACCGAACCTAATGCAATCATTCTTCCGAATAGCAAGAAATGCTGAATCGCAACGGTCTACTGAGCGATTGTGTGTTCCTTTCCATTGCGTTTAAACCGGTTTTTGATGTGTTGACTTCTGCAAGTTTACTAAAATCCGTGAGCTTTGCATATCTTTAAGTGCACACGGCAGCGGCGATGGCGGCGGCGGCAACGTCTTCGCAACTTCATTCACTGCAGTGCGACCTCTTTTTCTCTCGCTTTAAATTGTGCCTTCAAAGCTTGCCAAGCTGATATTTAGCCGGTAATCAGCTGCATTAACATTAAATTCAGACAGACAAAAATTCAAAAAGACAGAAAATTAAAGAAAGTCTTGTGCTTCGCAAATACGGGTATTTGTTCATAAATTAAATTATTTGATTTTTTTTTTTTGTATTTTCATATCACAAATTATCGCTGCAGCGACGAATGTGCTGCAGTGCATTATTTCGTTTAGTGTGCAACTCGAATGCGACTTTCTGTTTGCCCAGCAATTGAAAAGTCTTCAAAATCCGGGTTTATACATAACATTTAAACTATAAAAGTTATAGTTTTTAGGTCAACTTTAAGTTAAAGCAAAAAAAAAGATGGTTAAAATGGTTAAATGTTTTTATATCTGGCTGCAACTTTGTAAAGAAGAATTCAAGCACAAAAATGTACAAAATAAAAAAAAAAACATTTGAAGTGTTTTCTCATTGAACCAGCGACTCAAATAGTGTAGCTAAGCATTAAAGAAACGAGTGCAGTGCATTCATTAATTTTCTAGGTTGTCTGTCTGTTGCAATCAAACCGAAAACTATTTTTTTACGCCAACGAATTTTAGTTGCTCACAAGCGAGCAAGCAGACCAAGCAAAATAAATCAGTTACGCGAACATCGAACGGGCCTTTGTTGTTTTTTCGACAGACTATCGTTCAGCCAAATGAACAGGCGCACAGAACTGACTGTGTGGAAAACTATATGGCAACACAATATATTGGCTATTGGCTTTGATGTTGTTGTTGTTTCCTTTTCGCTTGTGTAAACGAAATTGTAATGCATTCCGTCACTTCAGGTTACTTGGCATGCCTTCGTGTACACACACATACCATATGTGTACGGTCGTTTCTGCATTTTTGTTTGTGTTTTTTTTGTTTTTGTTGTTTTGTAATAATTCTGTTATTACAACAATGGCAACAAAACAGATCGTATATTTACGAAGTTGCCTTTTTTTTATTTGTTTCGTTGTTTTTTTTTTGTTCTTGTTTTTGATATGTGCCGAGTGTGGTTGCGTGTTCATGTTGTTATTGTGACGTTTTGCCCTATCCATGACGTATGAAAATATTGTGTTTTGGCACGGCATGGCGTGGCACTGCGATGGCATTCCTCTTTCACATAACTTGTTCATGCATTCTTTTGTATTATCTTTATTTCTGTTTTGTGCGCTTTTTGTTATTTACAAGTTGTTGTTATTGAAAACTTGTTTTTATTTATATTTTATATAGAAGCATAAGATTAGTTTTCGCATATTTGCTGGTGATGTTTAGCTTTTATTTGTGTGTATGTGTAAAGCAGCTAATCCCAGCGGCACCATTATGCCAGCGCTGAAAAAGTAAGCGAGGAGGTAATAGCTCTTCGTTTTTATTTTTCTTTGTTTTCAACATTTGTGTTCGACACAGGCAATTTCGGGGTTGAAATTATAAAAGAATGAAGAAGAAAAGCAAAGGAGTATTAAGAATTTCTTGTTTTGCCTACATTGTATACATTTAGTCTGCTTTTGATTTTAGTGAAGTGCCTACAGTGAACAATTTTTAATTTTTAAAATCAAATAAAAAACAAAAATATAAATAAAATATAATTTGTAATTTCACATAAACTCACTGTAAGTATATGCAAAATTAAGTAAATATATTTAAAATGATAATTGAAATTTTTGTTTTGTATTATGTACATGCTACTGCGTCAAGAACGATTAATTGACCAATGTGCTGCGAATGCAGTCATTCTAAAGCAAGGGGTAATCAGCTGTAGTCATGTAGTCAGCTGTTTCAATTGGAAAATTTTACAATTCAAACTGAAGAGGATTTAATTCAATTTAATGAAGAAATCACTGCCGTTGAAGTAGTTGTAAGTTAAATTATATATGTTTCTTACTTTCAATTTCAACTTATTAATATATTCACATATAACAATTTTACTAATTCATACATTTCTTTTCATCTATTACGTTATTTATAGACTGCATCAATGAGACGCGTTATTAAAAAACAACCAATTACGCGAAAGATTTCGTGAAATTTTGGAGAATGGTACCCAAGGCAAGAAGTCCTTAAGAGCGTTAGAGAATGTGACAGCAGCACTTTTTGGTATGGTATATTGTACATAATTAACTTTAGCGTATACAATAACATACTTTTGTATTTACAGATGCTTTAAGTACAGATGGTAAGCCGGAACAAGTGATCGAGTCGAGTCTGGAAATCTCTTCAAGGTTTTAGTAACAATTTCCAGAAAAATATTCATATATATATTTACTTATGTTATATTTTTTTATGTAAATATTAATATTTTAATTGTATAAAACATAAATATAAAATATAATTTATCCAAAAAAATTTATAGTATTTTATTTAAAAATCAATAGCATAGGAAAAATTTAAAAGGTAAGCGAACATGTCAGCGCTGATATGTTGCATTACAAATTCGAAAAGGTAAGCTAACATGTCAGCGCTGATATGTTGCATTACAAATTCGAAAAAGTAAGCGAATATGTCAGCGCTGAAATGTTGCATTACAAATTTGAAAAGGTAATCGAACGATTCAGCGCTTGCCCGCAATGACATGCACGTGTTAAAGTAATTAGGAGTTTCCTTTGAATAATCAGCGCTAGGCATTACCATTCAGCGCTGAGGGAATCGATTCCC
>NC_051847.1:232417735-232425527 GCF_002237135.1 Teleopsis dalmanni | reverse complement strand
TAATTATCAAACAAATTCCTATACTCTGCCATCACGAAATCAAATCGCGGTATGCAGTGAAGGCAAGAAACAAAGAAATGAAATTGGCAAATGAACGAATGAAAAAAATTTAATATTGAAAAACATTCAAACTGAATGAAATCTAAAATGATAATAATGCATAATAATAATTCTATATTTTATATCACGAAGTTCTCAAAACTTCAGTGTAAACAATATTTTTTGTAAAAACCCTTTCATCATTAGCCAAATGACCTTGTCCACCTTCATTACTGACTTAAAATTTAAGTCCGTCAAATGATCTAACTCAACTGGCTGCAACGTAAAGTTGACCATGCGAAAAAACAGGTCTCCTCAACAATATTCCAACTCTATCAAATGTCTGTCCTTGGGATTTGTTAATTGTCATAGCAAATGCGCTGATGACTGTGGAAACTGTGTTCTTTGAAAATTAAATGGCAGTGCAGTCCCTGAATACGTCAAGTGTATGCGTGGAATCAAAACACGTTTTCCGCGAGCAACTCCAGTGAGTACTTCACAATCTATTGTGTTATTATGCATTGCTTTGACTCGCATTCTCGTCCCATTCACTAATGCTTGCTTCGTATTTAAATTTCGAATTAACAAAACTATCGCATTAATCTTGAGCTCCAACTTATGTGGTGGCAAACCACTTACAATCAAAGTATTCAAAAATTCTACTGGATAGTTGCACACCTCACTGTTATCCTCGCAAATAATTCTGTCAAAACTGTAGTAAACCTTTTTTTCACCAGCGATGCGATTCAATACATCGTTATTGATAAGTCCACAATCTTCATTAGTTGGAGCTAACACAACTGACTTCAACATTCTATCTGATAAAATGGTTTCATTAATATCTCCAAAAATATCATGTACTGTGTTAGATTCAACACCTATCAAATTTGCTGGAATTTCTACTAAATCTTCACCATTGTCAATTCTCTTTAGAAATTGAACGAATTCCAACTCTTCGGGGAGTGCTCTCATATTTTGAGTTAACGTTATATGATTGAAAAACGGGAATTCTGCCCAACTCGTAATACAATTTGCAATCATTACTGCTATTATAAATAATGCCGCCGAATTAATAAATCTGGCATAACTACTATTTTTTTTTATATTCGGAACTGTATTTTCCATCAGATTTATAGGCAGTTTAAAAACATTATGGAGTATCTTTCCACCAATCAATAAAGTGGAAGCAATTCCACTAAATGCACACGAAATACAGCGAAGATTAAGGGAATTTAATTTACGAATTATAGCCGTTTGTGTGAATGTTTTCCCACAACCTGCATGGGCTGTCAAACAAAACACATTTGATCCTGTATCGTGATACTGAACTTCACGAATAACTTTATCAATAGTATCACGCTGTTCATTATTTGCGCAATCATAAAGCTCATTAAATAAACATTCTTCTACGAAAGGATCAAAAATATTGAGATCAGCAAATTCTGGCATTATTGTAGGTGTAGGCAAACCAAGTGACGTACATGTAACATTATGTGTTAACAAAATATCCTCGATTTCCAATAATACTCTATTAAAAGAAACATCTACACTACAACCATCTCTAACGAAATCTTCGCTTAAATGATCTCTAAATTCCACCCAAAGCGCTAATGCATTTGCTGGAATATTGAAGCCACAATTAATCGCAAACAAATTACGCATTTGTTTTCCTGAGTTAAATGTCTTAGCTTCATTGAGAGAAACTCTCCACTCGTTATAATTGGACGCATGATTCGATAAATGTCCTATAAACAATTCCATTGAATGTACGCACATCTTCATATGATTTTGGCCCTTTTACATGCAACAAAAGTAATCTTAAATGGAATTGCTCAATTTCTTTGGGAAACACCATATACATCCGAGTAATAATTTTATCTCCTCCTCGTTGTCTTTTTTGCCAAGATTTTCTACTATCAATCCAAACATAATGCAATGAAATTTCTATATACGTATATTGATTAGCAGATGAATCACTTTGATTCAATTGGAAGAAAGCTAATAGCTTCGTAAGCTTAGGATTTTCTACTGCTTGTCTTTCTTGGTCTTCGCGAAATATAATATTTTGTCTTTGTGTCAAATGAATGTGAAGACGAATTATAATATGAGACTGAAAATGCATAGGAAATTCATATATTCGCCACATAGCCTCAGTTGATCCCACATATCGACCATTCAAAAAATTTCTAACGTCATCTACTTCAACTTGTACTTGTTAGTCATTTTCGTTTGTGCTTTCATTTTGAATTAAAACAGTTGCACTATCAAAACCCTTATATACATATTTATATATGTACTTAATACTTTTGACGGAAGTGCACACCTCGACATTAATGTGACAATTATATTTTGCAAACAAATACGGGTTGTATGGAACGACATAACGATTATCTAAAGACTTTCCTCTAACATCAACGGAAACATTATTATCGCGCCGTCTATACAACGGATAACCATTAACTGATTCTTTCGTTAATTGTACAAAATCCTTTGGAAATTGTTTTGAATATTTTCCATCTTGCATACATACAGAGCTTGGATTCAAAACACCGCATGATGTTGTTTGACAACAAATTCATGTAATTTTGGCTGCAAATTTTTATCCGGTATCTCTGCACAAACTATTTTATCAATAGCAGCCGGCCCGACAATTTTGTCATTTTCACATAAAGTTATCAAAATGTGAGCATGAGGCAAACCTCTTTTTTGAAATTCGATTGTATATATAAGAGCCTCAACTTTGCCAAAAATATATTTATTCCAAATGTCAGAAATGAGTTCTTTTAACTTCGATTTAAATACACGCACAACTATTTCAGGCCTGAAATGAGATGATTCATTAGGATCAATATTATATACAATTTCCGCCCAATTCTGATTGCAAGTCATTGTAACAAAAAGCGATGGCTTGCCGAAGTACTGAACAATTGACATTGCATCTAAGTAATTTTGATACATGTTTCTCGGAGACCCAGTGAAGGATGAAGGCAAAATCACTTTACGACCTAAGCTACCATCTCCTACTTGATTCGTTTGCAAATAATCACTAATATTGTTATACACATCTGCCTTCAAATTTACTTGATTCTGTCTTATAAAATGTAGTCGACATACTTCTATTCTCACATACATATCAACAATGTATTGCAAAAATAGTTTTTGCGATTTATGCAAAAAGCTAAATTGATCCCTTATTGCAAATCTGAAGCATGCAAATTGTAACATTGTAACTTTATTTCGAATCTGCCTACCATTAGAATTATGTTGCACGTTATGCGATATATTAACGTGCCAACCAAAATCTCCATTTGGGAATAGTAAAGGATATGCCAATGGTTCCAAAGCATTCCAAATACATTCTTAACTACACCATTTGTTTTTAAAAAAGATATCATATTTCTCTCAAATGGTGGTTCACCATCTATAGTCGTAAATATTATATCTTCGTATATCTGTATCACGATTCACGATAATTGCCATACAAATCTCTTTTTGTGCATTGCATACTCTATCATAATGTTCTTTCATTGTACAAAATGAATATCTCTCGAATTGAAGTGTTGTTAATGTCGATTCAACCAATTAATTAACCTTAACTATCACACAATTCACAATTAAAATTCATCACAATTAAAATTTAACTATCACACAATACACTTGAAATAAATCTAAAAATTTCAAACTCATTAACCTTAACTATCCACATTTCACAATTAAAATATATCACAATTAAAATTTATCAAAATTAAAATTTATCACAATTAAAATTTAACTATCACACAATGCAAATAAAACGATTGATATCAAAGGATATTTTCACTTCAATGCGTTTTTTTTATTCACAAACAATATTTGAAATTTAATGAGCTTTAAAAATCTGATTGTAACAGAATCCACAAAGTCCAAACACATAAAGTCCAAACACACAAAGTCCACTTTTTTCCAAAAATGGAAAAAAATCGTACACACAAATCCACCGTAAACAATTAACAATTCGTCACAAAAAAAAACTTTGAAAAACACATGTATTTTGTTGTTGTAGTCGCTAAATTTACGCCAACGCATTTTTACCTGTGTTTCCGTTAACGTACATGCGAAAAAATAACGTTGTGCTCTTCTGCACGTCTTCACCTTTCCAACGGTATAAATTTTATCCATATATGTCAACGGCAACACAATTAAAACGGGGTAACAAACTTTTATGTTAGCGTAATTATATATAGATTATTATCATTTTAGATTTCATTCAGTTTGAATGTTTTTCAATATTTAATTTTTTTCATTCGTTCATTTGCCAATTTCATTTCTTTGTTTCTTGCCTTCACTGCATACCGCGATTTGATTTCGTGATGGCAGAGTATAGGAATTTGTTTGATAATTAACACGGGAGCGAGATGTTGTGCAAAGTCGCATTGTCGAAATTATGCAATAAATTGACGCAATAAATTGCGTCAGAATTTCGAATTTCTTTAGAAGAAGGTGCTGTTCTACAAAATTGCTGATTCCTATACTGATAACTTTCCGATATCACCTGAAGAACAAATGTACGGAGCAGATGTTAAGATAATTTATTTGTTGAAAAGATTTCAAAATGGAGCATCAGTTCGAAATTTTATCGGTATTTCATTCAAACAATTCATCATATTTCATATTTTATACTAATTATTTTCTTTTTTCGCAGGTGCATATGTGGTCACATATGACGACAAATTTAAATTAAACGATTTGATTGGATTGATAATACAAGGAAGAATTAAGCCAAAAACCAGAAACACAACAAATAATTTTGCACGAGATGAAATTATAAATTTTAATTTATTTTTTAAATTGTTTTCTACAACTTTCTTTAGATTTTGTTCATATTTTAATCAAATTCATCAATAAAATTTAAATACTATTAAAATAAATAAATTGTATTTTCTATTGGTCGAATTTCGACCACTGGCGACCCTAGTTAACATAATTCAATGACACAATTTTTAAAATTATATCTTTAGAATAAAATCCAGCCAAAAAAGGTATTCCACATAAAGCTAAATTAGCAACATTAAAACATCTACATGTAAAAGGTATATAACTTCTTAATCCTCCTATTAAACGAATATCTTGCAAATTATTTATATTATGAATAATAGCCCCAGCACACATAAACAATAATGCTTTAAATAAAGCATGAGTTAATAAATGAAAAAAAGCTAATTTATAAAATCCTATAGATAAAATTCTCATTATTAACCCCAATTGACTTAAAGTAGATAATGCAATAATTTTTTCTAAATCAAATTCAAAATTAGCTCCTAACCCTGATATAAATATTGTCAATCCTGAAATTAATAACAATCCTTGTCCTATAATTGTGCCCCCAACTAATAAATTAAACCGAATTAATAAATAAACTCCAGCAGTAACAAGAGTAGATGAATGCACCAAAGCTGATACAGGAGTAGGAGCTGCTATTGCTGCAGGTAATCAAGCTGAAAATGGAATTTGAGCTCTTTTAGTTATTGCAGCTAATACAATTAATACCCCAATAATCAATATATTTATATCTGAAACATTAAATTTTAATAAAAAAATGTAATTTCGAGATCCATAATTTAATATTCAAGCAATTGCTAATAATAAAGCAACATCTCCAATACGATTTGATAAAACAGTTAATATCCCCGCATTATAAGATTTTATATTTTGAAAATAAATTACTAATAAATAAGAAAATAATCCTAAACCATCCCATCCTAATAAAATTCTAACTAAATTTGGAGAAATAATTAAAAATATTATTGATATAACAAATAACAAAACTAATAAAATAAATCGGCAAATACTTATTGTTTTATACTTTATTTGTATCTTTACCTATATTAATTGGAATTTTTTATTTATATGAAAAATTAGGAAATTTAAATTTTTATTTTTTAAGTAATTATATGTTTAATTATGAGTTATTATATTTTTCGATAATTTTAGCTTTTTTGGTTAAAATGCCTATATTTTTGGTACATTTATGATTACCTAAAGCTCATGTTGAAGCTCCAATTTCTGGTTCAATAATTTTGGCTGGAATTATATTGAAATTAGGAGGATATGGACTTTTACGAGTATTTTCATTTATTTCATTTGTTTGTTTAAAATTTAATTATTTTTTCATTAGAATTTCTTTGATTGGAGGGATTTTGATTAGTTTAAATTGTTTACGTCAAGTTGATATAAAGTCATTAATTGCTTATTCTTCTGTTGCTCATATAGGGATTGTTTTAGCAGGAATTATAAATTTAAGAAATTGAGGAATTTGTGGAGGGTATAGATTAATAATTGGTCATGGGTTATGTTCTTCAGGTTTATTTTGTTTAGCTAATATTAGATATGAGCGATTAGGTAGACGAAGATTATTAATTAATAAAGGGTTATTAAATTTTATACCTTCTTTAACTTTGTGATGATTTTTATTGAGATCTGGAAATATAGCTGCTCCTCCTACATTAAATTTATTAGGGGAAATTTCTTTAATAAATAGAATTGTAAGTTGATCTTGGTATTCAATGATTACTTTATCATTTTTATCTTTTTTTAGAGCAGCATATACTTTATATTTGTATTCTTATAGACAACATGGAAAATTTTATTCAGGGGTTTATTCTTTTAGAATAAATAACATACGAGAATTTTTATTATTATTGTTACATTGAGTTCCTTTAAATTTATTGATTATAAAAAGTGAAATAATTTTTTTTTGATTATATTTAAATAGTTTAATTAAAACGTTGATTTGTGGTGTCAAAAATATAAAATTTTATTTTAAATTGTGAAAAATTTATCTTTATGTAGAATAAGATTTTGATTATTAATTAATTTAAGAATTATTTCTTTTATTTTTGGTTTAATATTTATTAATCATGATTATTCAATTTTTTTAGAATGAGAGTTAATTTCTTTAAATAGAATTAGAGTTGTAATAACTTTTTTATTTGATTGAATAAGATTAATTTTTATATCTTTTGTTTTATTAATTTCGTCTTTAGTAATTTATTATAGAAAAGAGTATATAGCAGGAGATATAAATATTAATCGATTTATTTTATTAGTTTTGTTATTTGTTATATCAATAATATTTTTAATTATTTCTCCAAATTTAGTTAGAATTTTATTAGGATGGGATGGTTTAGGATTAGTTTCTTATTTATTAGTAATTTATTTTCAAAATGTAAAATCTTATAATGCGGGGATATTAACTGTTTTATCAAATCGTATTGGAGATGTTGCTTTATTATTAGCAATTGCTTGAATATTAAATTATGGATCTCGAAATTACATTTTTTTATTAAAATTTAATGTTTCAGATATAAATATATTGATTATTGGGGTATTAATTGTATTAGCTGCAATAACTAAAAGAGCTCAAATTCCATTTTCAGCTTGATTACCTGCAGCAATAGCAGCTCCTACTCCTGTATCAGCTTTGGTGCATTCATCTACTCTTGTTACTGCTGGAGTTTATTTATTAATTCGGTTTAATTTATTAGTTGGGGGCACAATTATAGGACAAGGATTGTTATTAATTTCAGGATTGACAATATTTATATCAGCGTTAGGAGCTAATTTTGAATTTGATTTAAAAAAAATTATTGCATTATCTACTTTAAGTCAATTGGGGTTAATAATGAGAATTTTATCTATAGGATTTTATAAATTAGCTTTTTTTTCATTTATTAACTCATGCTTTATTTAAAGCATTATTGTTTATGTGTGCTGG
>NC_051847.1:232402229-232417635 GCF_002237135.1 Teleopsis dalmanni | reverse complement strand
AAATATCGTACGCCTCAGCCCTAAAACGATCTCACACCCCACTAGCAACTTCTGGCAGCAAAGTACAGACAATCTTAGCAAGCGAAATGGACAGCGAATGTCACCGTATCTTTGGCAGTAACTTCAGCCAATGTCTGAAAAAAGTTAGTGACTTTGCCAGCAGTTACAAGAAATTAGGCAATGACGATCAAAAATCCCAAGCATTATTTAATCTGTTCATTAATTTGCGCATCCATGACTAAACAACTAAAAAGTATATTCATAAATGTGAACTCCCTAGTTTCCCACAGTAAAAGACATTTGTTTAACCTTTTTTTGCAAAAACACAGACCCGACATTGTTATGGTGGCTGAAACTAGACTAACCCATCGGCACCGCCTTAAGTTCGAAGGGTACAATATCATTCGTACCGATAAATCCATTAAAGGAGAAGTTGGCACAGCCATATTAGTGAAGGAAAGATATAGTCATGTGGTATTTCAAATGCCTACTAATAACATTGAGAGCACAGGTGTTCAGCTAAAATTAACCAATGGAGAGCTGATTAGCTTCGTCGTGCTATACGCAAATCCCAAGATCACAGTAACAGAGGGCGACCTAGACCTACTATATAACAGTCTGAGCACCGAGCATGTAGTGTTAGCAGGAGATCTTAACGCCAAACATAGGGACTGGGGTGGGATGATCTGCAATACAAGTGGTAACAACCTCAGAAAATGGCTTGATAGGATGTGCATGTTACTAATTCCCACTAGCAAACCCACCCGTGTATCCTCGTGTAAATCATACATTGATATCTTTATAATCTCACCTACAGTATCTCCTATCTATCATAGTGGTCTAGGAAATAAACTCAGAACTCTCGACAGCGACTCTGATCACCAGGCTGTTGAGCTAGTGCTCGAAACCTCTGACCTCGAGTTGGCCACTCCTAGGACTGTGCTTAACTATGACAAAGTCAATTGCAAGACGCTAAATAAAGAAATTGATGGACACATCACACCCTACATACTTTCACCAGATAGAGTAGCAACTAAGTCCGAAATAGACAATTGCATTATTGGTATTAACGGAGTAATCTCCAATGCAATTAGGAAAGCAGTTCCATCAGAAGTAGTTAGACGCAGAGGCTTACTTAAACTTCCGCAGTATGTTATAAATTTTATCAAAGAGAAAAAGAGGCTTAGGAGAGCTATATGGAGATGTGCCGACCCAGCCAGGAGAAATACTTTAAAAGCCATCAGTAACAACTTAGACATCATCATCACTAACCACATTAGGTGGATCGAAGAAACTCGATGGAATGATAGCTTCAAGAATCTAAAGCCAAATCCTAGAACATTCAGAAACCTCAAAGGGCTCTGTGGCATCAGCAGTTTCAAAGATTTTCCTCCTCTCAGACTAGGTAATGACACAACACTCACACACAATTCAGACAAAGTTGAGGCATTAGCAGATTGTTTCGAGAAGGTACACTATGGTAACAAGCAGATGGGAGACTACCTGTTCGGTGCTCAGGTTGAAAAAGAGGTGAATCTCCTTAGGAATCCTGAAATTCTCACCCAGTTTAGTAACGATAGAACAGCAGATGGATATGCTGTCAGGGACTCAGTTTCTAGTAGGACTCTCCCATGCATCACTGCAGAAGATATAGGGTCTAAAATCAAATCCTTAAACAATAAGAAAAGCTGTGGCCCAGACAATATCCCCAATTTCATATTAAAAAAGACCAGCCAACAATTGTGGAGGTGCCTTGCCATTCTGTTTAATCAAATGTACAATCTGGGCTACTTCCCAGACGCCTGGAAGGTAGCCAGGGTTATTCCTCTGCTAAAAAATGGCAGGGACGCCTCGCATATAAGCAGCTATAGGCCAATCTCACTTCTATCCAATATCAGTAAGCTATATGAAAAGTTCCTTCTGGAAGACCTAGTGACACAACTGACTAACAATCATGTCCTCAAAGACTTCCAATTTGGTTTCAGACGTAAGCTCTCCACACTACACGCTCTAACACTGCTAGCCGACTCAGTCACTAGCAATTTGAACAGGAGAAGAGCTACTATAGCAGTGTCCTTAGATTTCGAAAAAGCGTTCGACACCGCATGGATAGAAGGTATTATTTATAAAATGGTCAACTTATTTGGAATTGATAGACACTTATGCTCAGTAATACTAGACTACCTCACAAATAGGAAATTCTTTGTAAAACACCTAGATAATAGCTCCGAACTAAAATTGGTTGGTGAAGGAGTGCCTCAGGGATCACTGCTAGGCCCCATACTTTATAATGTTCTGTTGGCAGATATTGCAGTAGCTAGTGAGGACGTCAAGCTGTTAATCTATGCAGACGACATACTTCTCCTCGCCTCTAAACCTAGAGCTTCTCAGGCCAACACCTTACTGAATAAAGAACTAGTGCAACTCCACAAGTATTTCAACAAGTGGAAACTGCGATTAAACGTCGCCAAGTGTCAATGCATAATTGTGAAGGGCCTAAAGAAATTCTTACCTCCTGCCACGAAAAAGCACATACCCAATATAGTCATCAATAGGCAGAAAATACAATCCCGTAGCACGCTGAAATATCTAGGTATTACGTTAGATAGTAGGTTCTCTTTCATACCCCATGTAAACGCAGCGCTAGACAAAGCCAGAAAAGCGTTCTTTACCTACTCATCCATTTTTCGCAGAGCCAAATTCCTAAGGCAAGATATAAAAAGAAATTGCTATAAACAACTGGTTAGGCCACTCCTGGGCTATGGCTTCCCGGTTTGGTTCAACATCTCCTCCCACCAGATGGAGAGGCTAAGAAAATTTGAAAGGCACATGCTAAGAAACTGTATCCCTCCAGCAATTAGGCAGCATCACGGAGGGCAGTATCACAATCTGAGCAATAGCTTTTTATATACATATAGCAAAATGGGTAGAATTGACTCCTTTCTGGTCCAAGCAGCCATCAGATTCCTAAATAATATGTCAACCATTAACAACAACTTACTTCACAGTTACCTTGGTAAAGCACACGACATCGTGGCTCCTTTGACAGATAGGTATCTCTCGCCACTGCATCTGGGTATCCTTAACGACAATAACATGCTTTTCGAAAACAATAAATTATTATACTACCATAGAAGAGGTTCCTCAAATGACTTTGTCCGTCCAGTGTACTCCACCGCACAATTCACATTGTAATTAATCTAACCTAGTTAGAAAGAAATATACAACAAAAAAAAAAAAAAAAAATAAATACTAAAAAAACACTGTAAAAAATCTTATAAACTGTATTGTAAATATTGTATATAGTAGGCGTAAGTTAGTTCTAAGGTAGATTTAAGGAAAAAATAACAAACGAGGCTATTTTCTTTTTTAAATAATTTTTTAGAAAAAATAAACTATAACGTAATCAAAGTCTAAAACTCAATCTTATCATACCACTATTATTAATGTAAATTACTCTTAGAAAAATACTTAAGTATGCTAAGATCTAACTGTATATATATGTACAAAATTTAATGTAAATTTCTAGCTTTAAGAAAACTATGTAAGAACAATGAAATTATCAATAAAGCAACATTTTAAAATAAAAAAAAAATGCGAAAAAATATTCATAAGTAAGAATATTACGGAATATTAAAAAGCAAATATGTCTGAAGCTGTTGCCGTTGCAAATACAGATTCTCCAAAGGAGGTAACTGCCGTTCCTGAAAAGAAAGTTGCTGTTAAAAAGGCAACAAAAGTAAAAAAACCTTCTGCAGCTCCATCTCATCCATCAACACAACAAATGGTTGATGCATCTATCAAGAACTTGAAGGAACGCAGCGGATCTTCATTGTTGGCAATTAAAAAGTATATAAGTGCCACATATAAATGTGATGCCCAGAAATTGGCTCCATTTATTAAAAAATATTTGAAAACTGCTGTAGCTAATGGCAAATTGATACAAACAAAAGGAAAAGGTGCATCTGGTTCATTTAAATTATCAGCTGCTGCTGCTAAGTCTCCTAAATCGTCTGTCGAGGGAAAGAAAAAGAAGGTGCCATCAGGTGTTACGAAGAAGAAGGTTACTGCATCATCTGCAGGTACTAAAAAGTCAAAGGCAAAGGTATCTGGAGAGAAAAAACCTAAGAAATCTGCGGCAGCTAAGAAGAGTGTTGAAAAGAAAAAAACTGAAAAAGCTAAAGTTAAAAGTGTTAAAAAGATTGGATCTGTTAAGGCTAAGCCAGCTAAACCAAAGTCTACTTCTACAAAAGCTAAAGCGGCCGCAAAACCTAAAAAAACTGCCGTTAAAAAAACATCAGTCAAGAAAACTGCTGCAAAAAAATAATTTTAAAAATCAAACTTTAAATTCATCAAAACAGCCCTTTTTAGGGCTACAAAATATGTGTAAAAAGAAGATTCATTATTTATTTATTTATTTTATAAAATGTTTTAGTATATGGTATACCTATTGCGTTTATTAATGACCGGTCACTAAAGATTGAATAATCACCTATCGAAGTTAGGAATTCAATCCAACTCAGACTGCAGATACTGTAGAGAAGAGAGAAACTGTATACCATGTGCTTGGGTAGTGTCCACTGATGCACAAACGGAATAAACACCTAGGAGGGTATTTCATGGATCATAAATATTCAAGACTAGGACTTTATATTGTCTTTCATTAAAGAAAACGGACTTGGAGAAACATTCTAACCCGAGTAATGGGCACAATATACCTTGTCATAGTGCACGATCATTTCTTTTAATAATACCTCATGAATAATATGAAGAGATTCTTTTATTCTGTAATGCGCTATAAATTTAATCTCTAATAAGCAAACAAAAATTCTTTATGCATTTAAAAAAATTATATTCTCTTATTTAGACATTATGTGCAATACTTCACATCATTCTTAAGTTAATAAATATTTATCTTATTCTATTATATTTAATATCCAATTATTTATTTATTATAGTAATGACCATAAAATATTATATATCAAAATATGTCATTTATTTGATGAAATACTCACTTGTATATATTTTATTCACTTAATTTCATTTTTAAATTCTATTTTAAATAAATAAAAATAGTGGTTTATGCTAATTTTATTTATTATTATATAATGCTTCTAATTACACTTGTTAATTTATAACTAACACACCACACTCGGTACTCACTTGCAAGACGCTGCAAATTACTTAAAGATAATTTTAAAATATTCTAATTTATTTCAATAACAAGTTCTTTTATTTCTTTTCTTTATATAATATTGTCATAATTCACTTAATTCATATACGAATTTTTTTCACTTTCATTTTCCCCGCAATCATTTTGCTTGTTGAACACTTGGATTTTGATTAAGATTAAGATTCAGATTCAGTGTGAGATTTGAATTCACTAAAACCACCTCTTAGGAATGAATGGAGAAAATTTTCACACCATTGTGTGGAAACTTCAAACTGCAATATCTAACAGTCCGCAAATTACTTATATACGTCAGTTCTATTTATCTTATTCTATAAAAAAATTGAATGAGAATTATAATTAAGCCCGTAAGAAGCTAGTCCACATATATACTGCTAATGTAACAAAGAAATTGAGAATTATAATAATAAATATTTTGGACTCTGTTAAACTGATCATTTTAATTATCAATTATACTCGACAGACATCAATCGACCAAGCTAATAATAAATTTTATTTTTTTTATAATATTAGAAAAATACCAACACATATATATGTAAATTTATCTCTTTAAGTGTAAGATTATTTGGGTCCTGAAAAGGACCATTGGGCAATATATTATTGCATTATTAAATCAATAATTGATTATTTGCTTAACCTCCAAAACCGTATAAGGTACGGCCTTGTCTCTTTAAAGCATATACGACATCCATGGCTGTAACAGTCTTCCTTTTGGCATGTTCTGTGTATGTAACAGCATCACGGATCACATTTTCCAAAAATACTTTCAATACTCCACGAGTTTCTTCATAAATCAAACCAGAAATACGCTTAACTCCGCCTCGGCGAGCTAAACGTCTGATAGCTGGTTTCGTAATACCTTGGATGTTATCACGAAGAACTTTGCGGTGACGCTTAGCACCACCTTTTCCTAATCCTTTGCCACCTTTACCACGACCTGTCATTTTGTATTTAAATTTTTATAGATATGGTAGAACCGTTCGAATTCAAATTCAAACAATAAATGAAGTGACGACGGATGATTGACGACTATTTATAGAAAACATAAGCACTATGAAAGATATGAAAAAGATTGAGTAAAACAAAACAAAACAAAAGAAAACAAAATAAAAAGAATAAGCAATATGAGAAACAATGAATGTTAAAACATGTGAATAGTTGAAACAGAACATCCAGGTATGATGAGAAAATTGAGCTATTCAATTGCGCTATTTTTTAAAATACCATATTGTAACATATCTCATAAATTATGGCTCGTACAAAGCAAACTGCTCGTAAATCGACTGGTGGTAAGGCACCACGAAAACAATTGGCTACCAAAGCCGCACGTAAAAGTGCACCAGCTACTGGAGGTGTGAAAAAACCACATCGTTATCGTCCAGGAACTGTAGCTTTACGTGAAATTCGTCGCTACCAAAAGAGTACTGAGCTCTTGATTCGCAAATTGCCATTCCAGCGTTTGGTCCGTGAAATTGCACAAGATTTCAAAACTGATTTACGTTTCCAGAGTTCTGCTGTAATGGCTCTTCAAGAAGCTAGCGAAGCATACTTAGTGGGTCTTTTTGAAGATACTAACTTATGCGCAATTCATGCCAAACGCGTTACAATTATGCCAAAAGATATTCAATTGGCTAGACGTATTCGTGGAGAACGTGCTTAAGATTGGAAGCAATATAATTTTATAAATATACAAAAATCGGTCCTTTTCAGGACCAAAATTATATAAAGAAAAGAGATAAATAAATGACATGACTTATCCAGGGTTTGAAATTGCTTAACTATTTTCAATTGCTTATTTTTGACTACGAAAATAAAATAAGCAAAATGTAAATGCAATTGTTGCATAGTAAGTTTATTCAAAGAAAAGAGATAATGATAAATTATATCATATAGATGTAGTATAGACATTGCTATTAGAAGTAGCATAACATATATTAATATGTATAATATTAGCATCATATGTATACTATTATTAGTATCATATAGTGTATCATTAGACATAGAATGTTTCACGTCATAACATTTAATTGAATCAATATATTTTATTTTTCTTTTGCTGTAAGCAGAAAGCATCAGAAGCCATAATGTAAGACTTGAACTTACTAAAAGAACGCTTAAGGAATGAGTTGTAAAAGAGCTTATCTATCCCATGAAATTGTATGGTATCATAGAATGAATGACAAGGAACAAATACTATATTTATGTTTTCAAATTTAAAGCACGAATGTAAATATAGAATATATCAATTTAAAAGCGATGATAGTACTAAGACTGATGATAAGGATTAAGACTCGTTAATTCAAGAGTTAACTCTATTTAGCAGGTTATATTATCCATGATTAAAAAACTGTAAGATCCTCAAAACCGACAGAAATTAATTTGTTGATTGAATCATTTATTCACTAACAACCAAACGATAGCTGATAATTCATGAAGAGACTGTCAAAGTTTTTTTTTATTTTTTTCTTCTATCAGTAGCCTTTTAAAAGAAATATCAAAAACAAAATATATATCATATTTATATTATTATTATGTTGAGGCTAGTTGAGTCAGTGCACTTGAGCACTTTTACTTTCTATTAACTACGAGGTTTCTTCTTAACCCCTCTTTACGCCTTGTCTGGATTATTGTTTATAACTTTATCAGATCTGCATACCTCCCCGAGGAGCTTGTAACCATTCTGAGATTCAATAACGCGGTGTTGATAAGCCTGTCAGTTTTCGTAAATAATTTCAGGGCTCTATACATATTTATAATATAGATAAATTATCAACTCAATTGAATATTTTTGTGGCCCTGAAAAGGGCCTTTTGAATAAGTGGTGTTTGTTTGATATAACGCAATTTACTTGGAACTAGTATACTTAGTGACAGCTTTTGTTCCTTCACTAACTGCGTGCTTAGCCAGTTCACCGGGAAGTAAAAGACGAACAGCAGTTTGAATCTCCCGACTAGTAATGGTGGAGCGCTTATTGTAGTGTGCTAAGCGCGAAGCCTCAGCAGCAATACGTTCGAATATGTCATTCACGAAGCTGTTCATGATGCTCATGGCTTTCGATGATATACCAGTATCGGGGTGGACTTGCTTTAACACTTTATAAATGTAGATAGCATAGCTCTCCTTCCTCCTGCGCTTCTTCTTCTTATCGTTTTTGGTTATATTTTTCTGAGCCTTTCCATCTTTTTTGGCTGCTTTTCCGCTAGTTTTTGGTGGCATGATTTCTGATTTTAAATTTTAATCGTCGATTTGGATTTTTTTTTTTTTTTTTTGCAGTAGGGGGAAAGCATCAAAAGCCACAGTGTGAGACTTGAACCCACTAAAACCACCTCTTAGGAATGCATAGAGAATAGATTCCAAGCAAGGGACCGTGAAGGTCCAGGACTAGGAACCCCATTCCAGTTTCAACGATTGGAGTGAAAACAATTACTAGTAAGGCTTAACATTTACAATAGTAAATATATCTAAGCCATGAAATTTGAAGAATGAAAACGGTGAGACGGAATACTACTTAAATTGAGTTTGAGGGGCTATTTATAAGTACACACGTTGAAGGGGATTACTGTAACCACGGTTGTAAAACGGGATTACAGGGGGAGATTGGGCAATGTCGTCCAGGAGGAGGGATAGGAACTGGGGAGGTTTATGCCTCATAGCGAGTAACAGATCAGTTGGTAGCTGATCAGATCTCAGAACGTCGGGGGGGAGGTTATGGGCCCTAGTAAAGTATCGACGAGCTTGGGACAATAGATAATCGTCAAGCCGCTCGATATTGGCGGATTTGTAAACAAAATTTATACGGTGATGTTTGCCATTAGGCTTGCGCTTGTAATTTATACAGTCGCGGAGAATTTTTCTTTCTAACGCACGTAGGCGTTCCATTTGAGCCGAGGAGATGCCTGACCAGATGGGAAAGGAGTAGGTGGAAAGAGGGCGAATGAGTTGTTTATAGCACAAGAGTTTTGCTTGAATATTTAGCTGGTTGTGGCGTCTTAACGCATTTTTAAGGCTCATATGGCGGAAGGACACATTCTTGACAATATAATCGATGTGGGGAATGAAGTTATGTTTGGGAGAGAACATAACTCCGAGGTACTTAAACTTGTCAACAAGTTTAATGGGGGTCCCATTAAGTTTAAGCTTAATGTTAGAGGGGTTATAACTGCTTGGACGATTTCGTGCATAGCCAGTGAAGGCAATGGCAGAGACTTTGAGGGGGTTTAATTTGAGCTTCCACTTATGATAAAAGCAAGAAAGATTTCCTAAATGCTGGTTTAAGGAGTTAGAGACCCTGGGAGTATAAGACGATTTGGAGTATATTAGATAGTCATCTGCAAAGCAGAGCTGCTTGACATTTGGGGGAGGGATAGGAATGTCTGAAGTGTAGATGTTAAAGAGTATGGGACCAAGTACAGAACCCTGAGGGACACCAGCTGCTACAAGGAATTCCCTAGAAAGGCTAGAACCAACACGAACCATAAATTTTCTTCCTGACACAAATTGGTAGACAATGCTACAAAGGAGCGGGGGGAAATTGAATTGGTGGAGCTTGTAGACAAGGCCTTCAATCCAAACAGTATCAAAAGCTTTCTCAATATCTAGGCTCACAGCCACGGTGGGTTGAGAGTTATAGAGACCTACACAGATATCACTTTGGAAAATACTAAGCGCGTCTGTGGTTGAGGTTTTGTTACGAAAACCAAATTGGAAGTTCGGGAGAAGTCGTTTTTCTGTTATGTGGGACTTAAGTTGACTACCAATGAATGATTCATAAAGTTTACTTAGTGAGCTAAGTAAGGAAATGGGACGGTAGCTTGAGGGGAGAGTATGAGGCTTACCGCTTTTATGGACAGGTATGACAATGGCTCTCTTCCAAGGCCTGGGAAAGTGACCAATGTTGTAAGAGTGGTTAAAGATAATCGCACATGTGCAAAAGAAGAGAGGAGACAGATTTCGCATAGCGTGGTTGGAGATTCTATCCAGTCCAGAAGATTTTTTAGGTCTTTTGGACTTAAGGATGGTGAAGAGACCTGATGGAGTAATGAACCCGTTTGGGTCAAGAGTATTAGTACTGTTGGCTGGGTAGCTGGTGCTGAAGTTAGTAATGCTTTGTCCGAAGTTTTCGTAATGGTCTCGGACAAAATTGCAGACCGTTGCATTGAAATTTGGATTTCCATCACCGAGGGAGACCTTATGATAAAGCTCAAAGGTTTCGCCAAATATATTGGCTTTGGTTGAGTCATCAGAAAAACTTCTGTTATTGATGGTGATGTCAGGAGTGACTTTTTTTAATGCCACAGATCTGCTTAACTTTTTTGAAGACATCAGAGTCGCATTTAGCAGAACGAACTAAGGCATTGAAATGATTATTTCTAGCCAACTTGATCCTTTGGGTAAGGATATTATCAAGAGTGGAAATTATAGCTCGCATGAGCTGAAATCGAGGAGAGTTAGTTTGCCTGAGGCGATATAGCCTACGGCGAAGAACTTTGCGACGTTGGATTAGATTAACAGTAAGAGGATCAAGAGGAACCTGGTAGCATTTTTTAAGAAGGGTCAGTGGGACATGCTCTTCAATAGTTGCAGAAAGAATGCTCTCAAGTTGTGAAGTGACACAGTCAATTTCATTAGGTGATAGGTTCCTATTTACAGGAAGGTCAAGGGAGGAAATCATTCTGTCAAGAGTGGAATTGAAGCTGTCCCAGCAGGTGGCAGCGAAATTTAAATACGTACGAGGGGCAGATAGGAGGGTTCTACAGCCTGTGAGAGGTAAAACAACAGCCTGATAGTCAGCAACGCCACTGAAGTATTTCCAATCATGTCGGAGAGACAGTTGTCAGTGAAGAAAAAGTCGAGTGTCGCATTGAAGCGTGTTGGCGCGTTGGGGGCAACAAGATTAATATTGAGGTTAATACAATTGCTTATATACCAGTTGTATAATCTGGTACCATTAATGCAGTTTTGAGCGTTATTCCAAAAGTAGTGTTTACTATTGAAGTCACCTCCAATAACAAATGGATTTGAAGAAAGGTTTATTAATTTAGTGAGGTCATTAGGGTCAATAGATTGGGATATAGAGGGCGTGTAATACACGCAGAATAAATCAACATTAAAGTTATTTTCGAGGAGAAGAGTGATACCGCAAGCTTCAAATGAGGAGAGTTGAGGAATACGATGTTCGGAAAAAGCGTATGTTGCCTTAAGAAGGATTGCAACCCCTCCACCAGGACCAACCCTATCGAAACGGACGACATTGTAACCAGAGAAAGTAAGAGTGAAACCAGGATTGATTCTGGTTTCAACAGCAAGGAGAACATCAGGCTTACTATGCGTAAGAAAGTTTTGAAAAACTTCACGCTTAAGCTCTGAGCGGAGAGAGTTTACGTTTATAAGAATAATCTTAAGATTATTCATATAAAACGAATTCAAATACTTTACGAGTGAGGAAGGCCTTACGCTCTACTTGTGAGGTGAGAGTGGAAAATTGTTGCTTAATACTTAAAGCAAACGAAAACAATGATTCAATATCAGGCATATGAGAGCCAATATTTGCGGCTGAAGTGCCAGGGGATTTATGAGAGCTATTAATTGGAGCAGGGTGGGAAATTTTTTTTGGATTGAGAGGCTGAGCAGCGGACGCAGAGGACGCAACAGTGCGCGGAGGAGCACTAGAAATCGCAGCCATAGAAGCAAAAGAGGAACCAGGCTTAACAAAATTAGTCGGAAGACGGTTAGGGGTTTCAGCCGTTGAGGCTTTAGATTTGGCATTGCGAGAAGCACGAAGCTCTTTAAATTTAGAGCACCTGTAATTTGCTGGGTGGCCAGTCTGACCACAGTTACAGCATTTGGGAAGGGTCTCCGGGATTTGTTGCTTTGTTACTGGATCAAAGGCTTTAGGCGGAAGGGTGCAAGCCCCTTTAGAATGCGAGCCACCACAACGGACGCAACGAGAGGGAAAGTTGTAGAATTTGGCGGTATGGAAGTACCGCTGGCAGTTTGAGCACTGAGGCGCTTCAAGATGAGCTTTGCGCTCAAATTTGACAATAAGATTTAATGATGGAAGCTTGGTGATGCTAAGCAGCATAAGAAGGTCCATATTAGGGGCTGGGTGAAGTTCCCAAATTGTGGAGTTATTATATCTCTCAGGATTCTTAGCTATGAAGCGCCCTGGAGGCCTAAATTTAGCAACACGAGTGAAGCTGAACTGAGGTAAATCTACAGCTAATGCTGCCTTGAGATCTTCCTCATCAAATGAGGAAGGGAAATTTTTCAGAAGAACAGGGGTTATCTTGTCTTCTGAGGGAATGGGAGCGAAACTTGGAATTTTGAGGTCTTTAAGGACCGCGTTTATTTTGTAAAATGTATCTTTACATTTAGTAAGGATACGAAAAGTTTTACCATTAATGGCTTTGCACTCGTATGCAGAGTTAGGAAGAGCAGCTTTGATGCTGCTGCGAAGTTCTTTAATATTAACATCACGAACAGTGATAGCTGGGGGAGTTTTGCCACTAGTTGGCATACTTGAAGGGGGAGGAATGGCCGTGTTGCCACCAGCTTTGGCAGCCGCTGGCAAAGGGCGCGAGGAAGCAAGACGAACGGCAGATGTCGTAGTAGTAAGAATGGGAGCATTAGTTAAAATACCATTAGATTTGGGCACTGGAAGAGCTGGGAAATTTGCTGCGAAAGCAGCATCAGAAGAGGCGGGAGTGGCTGTAGCAGCCGATAGGCCAGATGGAGTACTGATCTCTTCTTCTTGAGGATCAACTTCTAGATCACTAGAGTAATCAGCGTGAAGCATTTGTTTTAGAGATGCATTTTCATGCAAAATAGCTTGATAAAGCTTTTCAATTTCATTGAACCTTTTAGAAAGGACTAAAAATTTTTTTTTGTAGCTGATGTTTTTTTTATCTTTTTTAGGCGAAGATGTTTTGCGCCGTTTAATAGTGGAGTCAGGCTCCGATTCAGAGCTACTGGCGCTATTTGAACCTACACCCTCCACATCCATAGGAACAGGAGGTATGCAGACAGACAGACCGGAAATACAAGAAAATTAATTTAAAATATAATTAAAATATATAATACCATATACAAGTGTGTGGCGCTTTTTAGCCAAGCACCCTGAAAGATATTCCAATTCCTCCATCTGGGAGCTCCACCCAGCTCCTGGTATGGATCTTCCAATGCTGCTTAGCATTAATAAGCTTCCTTCTCTTAATTTAATTATTAAGTTCGAGCGTAAAGCTCATTTAAATGCGCCCCAGTGCTCTAACTGTCAGCGGTACTACCATACCTCCAGATACTGCAACTTCCCTTCTCGTTGTGTCCGTTGTGGTGGTCCGCATTCCAAAGGTGCTTGCACCCTCCCACCTAAAGCATTCGACCCAGTGACTAAGCAACAAGTCCCAGAAACTCTTCCTAAATGTTGCAACTGCGGTCAAACTGGCCACCCAGCCAACTATAGGTGCTCCAAATTTAAAGAGCTCCGTGCCTCTCGTGAAGCCAAATCCAAAGCTTCAGCGGCTAAAATCTCCAACCGTCACACAACCAACTTTGTTAGGCCCGATACTTCCTTTGCCTCTATGGCTGCAGGCTTCGGCGTTCCCCCGCGCACTTCTGCGACGGCTGTCCGGCCGCCAATCCATGGCCAATCCCATCCTCCCCCCACTTCCAATATCCTTTCCAAATCCCCAGGCATCCCCGCCACCATTGGTATGCCTGATATTGAATCTATGCTTTCGTTTGCTTTGAGCATCAAGCAGCAATTTTCTACTCTTACCTCGCATGAAGATCGTAAGGCCTTCCTCACGCGAAAAGTTTTCGAGTTCGTTTTGTATGAATGATCTTAAGATTATTCTAATTAACGTTAACTCACTTCGCTCGGCGCTCAAACGTGAAGTCTTCCTAAACTTCCTAAAGCGTAGAAATCCTGATATTCTCCTGGCAGTTGAAACTAGAATCAATCCTGGTTTCACTCTCAGCTTCTCTGGTTACAGTGTCGTCCGGATGGATAGGTTGGGTCCTGGTGGGGGTGTTGCAATTCTACTTAGGGACACATTCGCTTTCTCCGAGCTCTGCATTCCTCAACTCTCTTCTTTCGAGGCCTGTGGCATCACTCTTCTCCTCCAAAACCACTTTAATCTTGACATCTTTTGCGTCTATCACGCACAGTCTATTTCTCGCTCCATTGACCCCAACGATCTTAGGAAGCTGATATCTCTTTCTCCTAACCCGTTTGGTATTGGAGGTGACTTCAATAGCAAGCACAGCTTCTGGAATAACTCCACTAATTGCAGTAATGGTACTAGGCTATATGACTGGTACATCATTAACTGCATTAATTTAGATCTCAATCTTGTAGCACCTAGTGAGCCAACACGCCTTAACTCGACCACCGATTTCTTCTTCACCGATAACCTACTCTCCGACCTACTCGGTGACACCTCAGTCATAGATGGCGTCGCTTACCATTAGGCTGTTGTGTTGCCTCTCACCGGCTGTAGAGCCCTTCCTCTTGCTCCACGCACTTACCTAAATTTCTCTTCCACATGTTGGGATGACTTTAACTCTACCCTTGACCAATTGATTTCTTCCCTTGACCTACCTGTTCACAGGAACTTATCCCCTACTGAAATCCATTTCGTCACTTCTCAACTTGAGAGTTTTCTCACAACCGCTATTCAAGCCCATGTTCCACAAACCCTCCTTAAAAAGTGCCACCAGGTTCCCCTTGATCCTCTCACTGTCAATCTAATTCGTCACCGTAAAGTTCTCCGTCGCAGAGCATATCGCCTAGCTCAAGCCAACTCCCCCAACCTTCAGCTCACTCGAGCTATATTATCTACTTTCGACAGTATCCTCACCCAAAGGATCAAGTTGGCTAGAAGCAATCACTTCAATGCCTTCGTCCGCACTGTCAAGTGCGACTCTGACGTTTTCAAAAGAGTCAGACATATCTGTGGCATTAAAAAAGTCACTCCTGACATCACTGTCCACAACAGAAGTTTCTCCGATGATCCTACTAAGGCCAGTATTTTTGGTGAAGCCTTCGAGCTATACCATAGAGTCTCTATCGATGATGGAACCCCCAACTTCAATACCTCCGTCTCCAACTTTGTCCAAGACCTTTACGGTAACTTCGGGCAAAGCATTACCAATTTTAGCACTAGCTACCCTACTAACTGTGCCAATACTCTTGATCCAAATGGTTTCATCACTCCT
>NC_051847.1:232390287-232402129 GCF_002237135.1 Teleopsis dalmanni | reverse complement strand
TCAAACTCCTTAAACCAGCATTTAGGAAATCTTTCTAGCTTCTACCATAAGTAGAAGCTCAAACTCAACCCCCTCAAAGTCTCTGCTATTGCCTTCACTGGCAGCGCTCACAATCGCCCTAGGAGTTACAACCCCTCTAACATTAAGCTTATGCTTAATGGATCCCCTATCAAACTTGTCAATAAGTTCAAATATCTTGGAGTTATGTTTTCCCCCAAACATAACTTCAATCCCCACGTTGACCACATTGTCAAGAATGTGTCCCCATCGCCATCTGAGCCTTAAAAACGCGTTACGACGCCACAACCAGCTTAACGTTCAAGTTAAACTCCTGTGCTATAAGCAACTTATTCGACCCCTTCTCACTTACTACTCTCCCATCTGGTCAGGTATCTCCTCGGCTCAGATAGAACACCTTCGTACGTTTAAACGAAAGATCCTTAGCGACTGTATTAATTACAAGTGCAAGCCAAACGCCAAACATTACTCAGTCCAATTTATCTATAACTCCGCCAATATCAAACGGCTTGATGACTATTTGCTGTCACAGGCCCAACGATATTTCACTAGCCATAAGACAATAGAATGCAGAAAGGCTGATCAGCAACAACCTAAATACTGCAACTACGGGGAAGAACATCCAGCCAATTACAGAGGTTGTGTAGCTTTTGGAGCTCCAAAAGCAAAGAAATAAAATAATTCAAGAGAAGAATGAAAAACTCCAACGAAATAAAGTGATGGCCAAAAATGGCTCTCCTATTGTTAACAACGTGGCGACTAAAATTGTCAATAAGTCAACTGATTGGAATTACTTTAGAACATTCCTTTCTAATAATATTTCGGCTTCTACTGAAATTTACGGTGAAGACGATGTGGAGTTCGAAATTATAGACCTTACAAAAAAAGCTTTAACAAGCCGCGTGGTTAAGCAGTCCTATATGGAAGAAATCAAACTATCCGCATAGATATCCAACAGCCATATTAGAACTACTATAAAAAAAAACGTAAAATAAGGAAAAAGTGGCAACATTCGAGATCCCCAGCAGATAAAGCTATTTTAAATAAGCTGACTAAAGAACTTACCTCTGAGATCAAACGCTTTAAAAATAATCAATTCCATTCATACTTATCTGGTTTGACAAATGATCGCAGCACAGATTACTCCTTGTGGAAATGCACTCGAAATATAAAACGTCCAGCCTCACAAAACGCACCAATAAAGACCTGTACTAGCCAATGGGCCAATAGTGATAAAGAAAAAGCTACAGTTTTTTCTGAGAATTTAACAAAAGTATTCTCTATTTCTGGTAGTCAGAATAGTGTTGAAACATGTAATCTGGGTACTAACAGCATAAACAATTTGCCGCTAACTAGCGAGCTTGAAGTAATGATGATAATAAAGAACGAACTTAAAGCTAAAAAAAACACCAGGATATGATCTCATAACTGCAGAACTTAGAGAAATCCCAGCTAACTGCGTAGTAAAATTTACTAACATCTTCAATGCTGTTCTACGATTGAAATATCTCCCTTCGTTTTTGAAGATCTCAGAAATTATTATGGTCCCTAAACCGGGGAAAGATGCAAACGAGGTTAGCTTCTATAGGCCAATAGCTCTCCTACCTGTGCTTTCAAAAGTATTTGAAAAGATTATGCTCAAACAGATGTTGCCTTTACTTGAACAACAGCCGACCATACCTATGCACGGTATGACATTGGATGCAAAGCTGAGATGGAATGAACATGTAAAAAAAAGAGAAATGAACTGAATATAAAATACAGATCAATCAAATGGCTTATTGGAAAGAAGTCGAAACTGCCAATTTATATCAAGCTTTTAATTTACAAACAAATATTAAAACCAATTTAGACATATGGTATTCCGCTCTGGGGATGCGCTAGCAGTACACATGTTGACATCATACAAAAATTCCAAAACGTTATATTAAGGGGTGTGACAAATGCACCATGGCACATAAGAAACTCTGATCTGCATCGGTGGTGGAAGAAATACAGTGATATGCAAGAATGCGCCTGCAGCGATTCTACTCTCATCCGAATGATGAAACTAACGAACTGGCGTCAATAGCACCAACACGTCGCCTTAAGCGTCTAAAACCTTGCTATCTTTGGTCGCAACCTGTCCGAAATGCGTGATAAATTAAATTGCATGATTTCTGATTAAATTCTTTATAATTGTGGATGAAAATTGTTTAGTAGCTTATTATTATTGTTAGCTAGTTACTCTTATAAAAATTTATTTAGTCAAATAAAATAAATTTATATATATTTTTTAAAAAAAAAAAAAAATAGCCAGGACACAAACCGTTTTCAGGTGTTCAAACTATTGAACACTTAAATCACGGCGAGTGCATAATAGTACTTAGGTACTAAACTTTAGTCAGTGAACATTTGGTCATAGTTCATTCCAAGTCGTTGTCGTGTGCGGTTGTGTTTTTTAGTGTTCGCTAATTTTCAACCCCCGTGCTCAACTTCTTTTTACTGAAGCGCCGAGAAAGGCGCTTTTGCAAAACTTAAGTGATTTTCTACGAAGCGCCGAGAAGGGCGCAGTGATTTGATTTTAATTAAGTGGTTTTTTAATTAGCATGCGCTTAGGTGAATTTGTATTTTTCAATACGAATTTATCTTGTGCGCAGAGACTATATTTCATTTTATTAATTACATTTTTTTTTTTTTATACACACTAATTTTTAGTCTCTCTTTTTTGTTCTTTCTCTATGGAGGATATAATTGTTGATATCCCCTTAGTGATATTACATCCAATCAGGTCAGCCCCGATGGTGGCACTGCTCTCACTTCCCCCCGGTCTAAACGCCCCAGAACCTCGGTTTATAAAAAGCTTTCTAGTTCTCGCTCGAAAGAGCAGTTAAGATAGGTTCAGTACCAGCTTCTCAAACTTTCTAAAGCCCATGAATCCCTCATGGCAGAAAATTCAGTTTTCCTTGTTCTGTCTGTCCCTCCTCTGCCACAGCCCCAATCACTTTGGCTTTCAAGTCTTTTGTAGCACCTGAGCCTCTCAAGGCCCCAAACTCACCTTCTGGCCCTAAGGCCCCTTCTAGCCTCTTGCCCCCACTTTCTTCTAAGCCCACGTCAGGACCAAAGTCTGTGCCTGTAACTAGGCACCCCTCTGTGCCCAAACCTCCCACACTTTTAGTTTCCGATTCGGCTTCAGCCGTTAAGGCATCTTTGCCGCCAGCCATTACGGCTTGCGGCGTCAACGTTAATGAGCTTGGCTCCACCATCAAATCTTTTTTCCACAACGCAACTTACGAGTTCAAATACGTAAGTGGCACCACCACTCGTATTCTTACGAAAGATAAGGGTACCTTCTATGGCATCAACGCCTTGCTCCGTGAGCAAAAAGTTGAAAGCTTTTCTTCCATTCCCTCCGGATGACAGAATCTCTCCTGTCCTCCTCAAAAACTTCCCCTCATCCTATGATGAGGACGATTTAAAGTTGGCCTTGGCCACTGACTTACCTGAGTTTACCTTTTCGAAGGTATCTAAATTCACACCACCTGCGCGCTTTACCAAGCGCAATTCTTCCCGTTATGCTAATTCTAGCATATATGAACTTCATCCAATATCAAATCTCTACTTAATGTTAAGCGACTCCCTTCCCTTAACATTATCATCTCCTTCGAGCCGAAATCTCGCAATAAGATCCCTCAGTGTTCAGTGCTCGACTTCCACACAGCAAATTCCCAAACATTCCAATATTGTCTCAAAAAATATCTAAGTTGTTCAATGAAGAACAAATTATTGATATTGTTCCATATAATTTAAAAACAACTAATATCTTCTTCTTAAACTTAAAAGATCAAGAGAAAAACGAAAATTTATCTAATCTTATATATAGAATTTACTGCAATGATTGCAACAAATCGTATATAGGAATGACCAAACAAAAATTAAAAAAAGATTAAGTGAACATAAAAGTACTTGTAGATGTACAGATAATTATAAAAAAACAGCTTTATCTGAACACCATCATTCAACTGGACATACATTCAACTTCAATGATGCTGAAATTCTTGAAATTGAAAATAACTATAACTATCATTAAATGGAAATCAGGTGGTAAATTATAAAAAAGATACAGAAAATTTCAGTTCCCTATATTCTAATCTAATTGACAAATATCGATCAAGAGAATACAAAAGAAAGAAAGATTAAAAAAATAAGTAACAACTGGACTGGTTGATATTTATACAGAGATTTTTTAAGAGAAATAGAAATATGTTGTTGAGTTATTTCTGTTTAAAACAGTGATAGCTACAGTGAGCGTAATTTACTTAGACGCACACAAAAAAAATGCTTTTATTTTTGTTAAAGAGCAAAGCTATTGATATTTTTTCATTATTGTTTTTTCTTTTCCATTACTAAACCTAAACAAACATAAAAGGAATGTGATTTTTATTTTGCAAAGTTATAATGATGAATTTCATAAAAAAGAAGCTAAGTAAGTGCGCAATTTTTATAGACGCATATATTTGTTTCGGTAGTTCGGACTAGTTTATTTGATTGTTCTGTAAGAAGGGTTGTATTTCATAACACATTAATATTTGAGCTAATATTCTAAAAGCAAAAACCATACAAATTCTTTACGAAATAGGCTCCGCATTTGCGCAAGTCGAATGGCAAAGGGAAAATTTCTAAGCGCTGAAGAAAAAGCCAAAATAGGGTGTTTACATCAAAATGGATTCTCAAAGAGGAAAATTGCAGGCCACATAAACCGATCGGAACACGTTGTAAGAAATTTTTTACGTTTGGGTGAGGAATATGGTAAAGCCCCTACGAATAACAAGCGAAATGCAAAGATAAATCGGTGACTCAAAAACCAAATAAAGGAAGAAGCAATAAAAAATCGGCTCAGTGCAGCTCAAATCGCATCAAAATTGCAGCTACCAATTAAAAAAAGAAGAGTACTGCAAATTTTACATGCAGATGGCCACATAAAATGGAAGAAAATGATGAAACGGCCCCCTCTGAAAGAAATGCACAAGAAGAATCGCATTGTTTTTGCTAAAAATCATATGCATTGGATCAAAGAATGGCACTCGGTTATTTTTTTGGACGAGAAAAAATTTAACTTGGACGGGCCAGACGGTTTCAGCTCTTACTGGCATGATCTTCGCCAAAACAATCCCATAAGAATGAGTAGAAACTTTGGAGGCGGATTTGTCATGATATGGGGTGGCTTTTCACTCCATGGAAAACTTACTTTGTGCTTCATAAATACAAGAATGAACTCAGAGAAGTACACTGAAATGCTGGATGACGTTCTTATAAAGTTTCTGGAGGAACACGCCGATCGGGATCTAATTTTCCAGCAGGATAACGCCGCCATTCATGTGTCCAAGCTTTCAAAGTCTTACTTCTCGTCGAAGCAGATAACGGTAATGAATTGGCCAGTAAGGAGTCCTGACCTAAAACCCATTGAGAACCTATGGGGAATAATTTCACGGAAGGTCTATGCCAACGGACGTCATTATTCCACAGTGAGTGAGCTCAAAGCATCAATCCAAGAGGCTTGGGACAAAATCGACGATGTGATTATCAAAAAATTGATAGATTCGATGCCAAATCGAATTTTTTCAGTTATAAACCAAAACGGAGGAATTACAAAGTATTAAGCATTGTCAAAACTGTGTAAACTCTTTGATTTCTTTTGTTTAAACATAGTGCGCCTAAGAAAATTGCGCGTTTATTTTGCCTTATTTTTGTGTTTTTGTACATATGTAAGAAGAATGATTGATATGAAATATATTTCTTTTTTGTTTTTTACTATCAAGCACTGCTTTTTCTTTTTCAACAAAAAAAACATTTATATTCGAGTTCGTTGTATCGTTTTTGAAAAAATATTAAGTGCGTCTAAGTAAATTGCGCTCACTATATATAATGTTTGCCATAATTTTTGAAACAACAAAACTGTTTTGGATGTTTTCTATTTTGTTTTGTGCTTAGTTTATTGTATTTTAATTTATTATTATTGTGACATTACTCCACCTAAGCGGTTGTTTTAAAATAATGTTTTTAAAGTGTTTGAAATAATTAAAATTATATTTAATGTTTACGGTGTTAATTTTATATGTTCGTTTCTAATAATAATTTGTAGCACTGATGAAGTTCTAAAAAACAGAACGAAATATATGCTGAAAATTTTTAAATAAAAGCTTTTTAATTTGGTTTGTCTGCTAGCCGATAAACAATTTTATTTCTAAAGAAAATTAAGATTAACAATGAAAAAACAAGAGCCCTGTATATAACACGGAAACACAGGCAACACCCACGCAGAGTAAGAGTCGGGGATGCGTTGATAAACTGGGAAGACAGCATTAAATACCTGGGGATAACGTACGACAAGAGGTTTACATGGCATAAACACATTCAGACGAACAGAATAAACTGTATTAAAACATTACACCAGCTTCAACCGTTGTTTAATCATAAAAACCTGAGTGCCAAAAATAGAAAACTAATATACAGCCAGATCATTAGACCGGCACTGCTATATGGGTGTGTTGCGCTAAGCAAAGCCGCCAATTCCATCATCCATAAACTACAAATTGCACAAAGCCAAACGCTTAGAAGATTATTTAATGTGCCAATGGGACCAATGGGACCTAAGAATTAACACCATCAAAAAATACATTAAGGACAGAGCCCTTAAACTCTTTGCGAAGATTAACAGGCTATCTAACCCAGCACCGATCTCAGGTCAGTAATAGAGTAAGCAATATAGCATATTAGAAACTCCGTAATCTGTCATTAAACAGCGTGGGGTCCTGAAGAAACCCTCAGCTATAAAGGAGTTAAAGTGCTTAAAAGCACTAACTCGGAAATACCAACTATACAACTATTGACTCTTCACTTTAATAAGCACATATTGTGCTGAATAATAAATATTAATTCGTGTAATCAAACTACCTATTGTGTAGGATAAAAATGTGTCCCTTGTTGTCTTCTCTTATTGATTTGTTATAAATCTTTCAAGAAGAGGGACATGCACATACTTGGAGCTGTGAGTGTGATTGGACTCTTCTCTGTTTGATTTTTTTGTTAAATCACTCAAGCAGGAGTCATCTCCAGGTGCGCTGGAGTTTGTTCCAATTTTTGCGTTTAGTTCTATCCTGATCTGTTCAACTCATCCACCCTCTTCATTTGGCGAATAATTTTACTTATAATTTATATTTATAATTATTTTCATTCTTTTTATTTTTTTGCTATTTTATTTTTATCCTTATTTCTATTTTTTATTTTTTTTGTTTCTAATTTTTTGTTTTTACATACATATATATTTTTGTTTCATTTCTTTTCCCTATAATTTTTTTATTGTTCTGTTTAATTTTACTTTTCCTCATTTTTTAATTATCTTATCCTCTATTCTTTGTCTTTTCACCTTTGTTATTCTTTTTCATTCACTATTTTTCTTGTCACTCGCGTAAATGGACGACGGAGACGGTGATCCAATTTGTGGTGAGGTCAGCCCTGACGACCGCCACAGTCATTTCATCTAAGCGCCCCAGGACTGATGTTATTCTGTCCCTTAAATCGCAGCGACGTCAACGTATCGACGATCAAATCGCGTCGCTTTTAAAAGCTGTTGAAGACCTTAAGGCTGACAACGCCTGGCTTCACGCCGAGTATTCCTCCCTCGTCACTGAGCTGGCACTCCTGAAGGACAATGTACCTTCTACCTCCACCTCAGTCACCGTCCCTCCTTCCCTTGCTGCTGTTTCAGTCGGCAGTGCTGTTAGTTCCCCCAAACTTTCTCCAAGGTCTACACCCCCTGTTAGGACTAAGCCTATTTCCAAGCCCAGAACTTGCACTAAGCCCCCTTCTGCTCCTAAGCCTTCTTCTGCCCCCCAAGGGCCCCATTCCACCTAATCCTATCACATCTACTGCCCCTTCGGTTTTGTCTGATAAATCCAAAACGCCACCAGTCATTACGGCTCGTGGCCTGAATGTTAAGGAGCTTGGCTCCGCTATAAAACAAGCCTTTCCAAATGCTGTTTATGAATTCAAATGCATAAACAGCAACACCACTCGTATCCTTACCCAGAGTAAGGATACTTTTTATAGCATTAACCTCTGCTCCGTGAGTTGAAAGTTTATAGTTTTTCCTCCATTTCCTCTGAGGACAGAATCACACCTGTTCTCCTTAAGAATTTCCCCTCGTCCTATGACGAGGATGATTTATTGTCGACCTTGGCCACTGACCTTCCGGAGTTCTCTTTTTCAAAGGTCTCCAAGTTGTCTCACCCTTCGCGCTTTACAAAGCGGAACCCCTCCCGATATGTTAATTCCAATATTTGGGAGCTTCATCCTGATCCATCCACTGACTTCTGCTCCGATGAAAAGAATCCGCCTGTTTGAGCGGAAACTTCTCCTTGATTGCACCAACTATAAGCGCAAGCCTAAGTGTGAGCACTTCTCCATTTCCACTCTCTATGACAATGCCAAGATCACTCGTATTGACGAGTACCTTTTGACACTCGCCCGTAGGTACCTCACTCGGCTCCATGACCTACCTCCTGACGTCTCTAATTCAGACACCCCTCCAGTAGACCTTGTTATAGCTTCACGCTTTAAACCTCCACAACACCTCCACTATTTTGACGAGTTGGACTAAAATCCTCTCACTATTCCCCTTTTTAACCGCGAAATCTTCTCCATTCATTCCTAAGAAATGGTTTTAGTGGGTTCAAGTCTCACACTTTCGTTGCTTTCCACCTTAAAACAAAAAAAAAAAACAAAAAAAAAGTTGATCAGGACGACGACGAGAGTTCATTTTGCAACTTTTCAACCTGAACGGTCATAGACAGTCCGAGCGCAAGTAATTAATTTCAAATTATATTAACGCAAGTATTTAAGAACTGAAACGCGTTCTGAGCGTTAAGCAAATATTTCAGACTAAAAAACAAAAAAATTATAACATTTATATGCCGCGCAAATGATCTCAAACACACAGATGAAAAGGTTGCACAGCATTCGCCGATATCCTAAAACAACTACTCTAAATCAACAATGATGACAATGACAATCCGGTTTTCGAAGAAATTATAGAAAGAAGAGCTAATTATATTCACACCACTACCACCTTAGAGCAACTGTCTCCTTGTTCGATCAATGAAAATCATTACGAAAGTAAAGAAAAATTCAGCCCCAGGATACGACAATATATGCAACAAATGCCTACTCAACTTATCAGAATTAACAGTAGTCGAATTAACCGAAATCTACAATGCCATTTTTAAAACAGTATTCTTCCCAGACAAGTGGAAAATAGCACACATCATGTTTCCAAAACCCAAACATTGCCTAAAATCTGGAGATCTATCAGCCCACTACTAACTCTAGGCAAAATACAGAATCCCTGATCAAAAACAGGCTCTTGACTATAGTCAATGAACATAACATAACTAACACGATCAAGCAGCGTTAAGTAAAACTGTGTCAACAGGCATTGTATCCTTCGACATCGCCAAAACATTGGACAAAGTCTGGCATAACGGACTTATCGCTTATATGCATGATTTGCAAATTCCAACGATCATCATCAAAACATAAGGCAGTTTCCTGACGACCCGCGTGTTTCAAGTTAAAATAAACAATGCACTTTTCTTAACAAGGTTAAAAGAAGCAGGAATCCTACAAGGCCATTGCTACAACCTATACACATTAGACATACCAATACTTGAACCATCCAAACTCGCTCTGTACGCGGACGACATCTGTTTATTCTACTCCGACAGAAATGCTATTAATGTGACCAACACTATCCAAGGACACATGAACATAATCCTAGAATATCTTCTCAAGTGGAAAATAAAAATTAATCTAGAGAAAACGCAAAAAATATTTATCACAGAAATCATTTGGGCGGACAAAATGAAATACCTCGACATTACATTAGACAAAGGGTTCACATTACGCAACAAAACCCCCCAAGCTACAACAATCATAAAAATCTACACCCGCTATTTAATAACAAAAAATTAAACACCAAAAATAAATCCATGCTATACTAACAGATATAACTTCCCACAATAACATACGGCATACGGCAGGTCTGCAAACCCAAAATCAAGAAAAAACAAATAATCCAATCCAAATTGTTCATTGCCAAACAGTTTAGGCAATAAAGAAAATCTTCAAAATTCCCTGGTAGATGTAGATTAGAGTCAGGAGGATTGAGAAAGAAACCAATATCCAACTCATTATAACTCATATTAGAGACGAAGCAATAAACATATTTCAAAAGTTCAATAGTCACGCAAGTCCCCCATTGTCGAGCCTAAAAGTAATGAACAACAATAATCCAGTAAGCAGATATGCAGACCTAAGATCCATCATAGACTAATGGCACACCATAGATAGCGAAATTACCAGAATCTTGCCCATATAAGGAAGTAAAAGCTTCTAACCAATTCCAGAAGAAAACAAAAGGAAGGAAGGAGATTAGACAAGTTTTCTCAGCATTTAAATTTTTAAGAAGTGAATTATAGTGCGCAAAAGCAATTTTCACAATTACCAAAATTATTATTTTATTCTCCAAAATAAAACTAAATTTTGTGACAGAAATCATATTCACTACACATAAACTTACGTCTCGGACGCAAATTTTAAGCACAGAAGCGAATTTCACAATTACCAAAAGAAATCAACGTAAAGTGCGCAAAAGTTTTCACACACACATTAAAAAGTGAAAATAGAAATCGATAGAAACAATTGAAAAATACATTCAGTAAACTTTCGTACAACAGTTCAAACGCAGCTCGAGTCAAAAAATACCTAATTAATAATTTCGCACAACTGCCGAACAACGAACAGTGGGAATATGGTACTCTCTAATAAGACCTAAACAAAATTCAATTCAAACCCCATACACATTACTGGTTCGCAACTACACAAAATTATAAATAATCAGTATAAACCAAATAAAATTACAGACTATCAAAATGAGTGCTACGGAAGATAATAGCACCATGCAAGGTCAGGTAGTAGGTTACGCTAAACTGGCCAAAACAATAATGCAACACAATAAGGACATGCTGAAGCTAAAAGCAGACTTAAGAAAACAAAATGAAACTCTCACCCAACGCAACAAGCAACTCATGGTGATCATAACTACAAGAAAATTAAGCAAACTAAATAAAAAATCTCGGAAAAGTGAAAAATCTCTTTCCCTACACCAACAACCCTATGAAAGGCTGTAATAACTCCTATCTAAGTGATTTGGAAGCTGAAGTCAAAGCCAACAGCAACTACGACCACAAATTCATCACGGTCAAATCCAAAAAACTCTCAATAAATAAGAGGAATTAATCGCAAGATATGGAAATAGACATATCATACCAAGAACAACCACAAGCATCGACTTCAAAAATGGATATCGACAATAACAGAAAATATACACCAATACAGGAACACTTGATCAAAACTAAAATCAACAGAAGAACCAGCAATCAAAGCACAGCCAATCTGGAGCCATAACTCCACACTGCTGTTTAGAATTAAATCTTATTTGTTTGTTAAAATGTTAATATTATAATAATACTCTGGCAACCACACGTTGAACTTTTTAACGACGATCGTCGCTATCGTGCATTCGAGTTGTTCGATTGTGCTATCGCTTCTATTGTTTTTTTTATTGCGTGTGCAATTTCATCCCTCGTAGTTAACTGCGAGTGTACAAAGCGCCGAGAAGAGCGTGTTTTAATTTTCCTACTTGAAAATTGTCGAAGCGCCGAGAAAGGCGCTTTGTCATTTTCGGTTATTTTTTTTAAGTGAATTTGTTTTCTTATCTGTTATCGGC
>NC_051847.1:232377364-232390187 GCF_002237135.1 Teleopsis dalmanni | reverse complement strand
ATGAAAGCATTACATATTAAGTTTATTAGGAAAATTTTGACATTATATGTAGATAGATAGACAATTACAATAATAAATGCTTTATTCAAACCGAAAAACCCAAAATGCAAGAAGTGTTGATGACATAATATAAAATATATTGTGGAAAAATGATAAAATCGTGTATCTTTTCTCATAAAATTTACACTTTCCATGATTAAGGTCTTTAGTCTTACAGTCATTAAAAATTAACATTAAACATTTTCAATTTTTTTGTTAAACTAACACTTTTTTTTGGAAACTCTGCGATGATATTAATGCTTTAAGTCAACTTTACACAAACTTTGCTAGAAAAATTATTAACTGCATTTCTGAGTGGAGCTTTAATGAGGAGTGTTAAAATTTTATTACCACTATTGAAGAAATTACCATAACAAAACCATATCAAAACAGTTGCCAAAGGTTATAAAAGGTTTGAGTGCCTAAAATTTTTTGAGCCACATTTATATTTGTTTTATTATTTTTTTTTTAAATAAATGTTATTACGTTAAATTTAACGATTTGTGTTTTTTAATAACGTATTAAATTTTGCTTAAATAACTAAGCCGATTAAGTGAAAATATTTAAGATTTTTTAAAAACTCATCATATCAACGTTGTTTTTTCACACAATACCTATGTATCTTAAATTAAATTTATAAGAAATATATTTCAAGTGGTTTTAAGTCAGCTTAGATATTTTATTTTATATAGCATTGTTTGAATGCATTGTTTATTAAAAACTTTATTAATAATATATTTGTGCTTAGTTAGTGAATAGTTTTTATTCTGAAATAGAAAAATCAATGCTTAACGTACATTGTCTAGTCGCAGCAGTCAGTGGCAGGCGCATATTTTATGGATTAGCACCGAGTTGAGTACTTAAGTATCTTGAGTAGCTCATAAATTCGTAATAAATTAGAAAAATGCATTAGATTAACAATTTTTAACTTGTTGCTTTAGAAAATAAAATCGCTTAGCCACACAAACAACAATAAAAGCTGCAAAAATACAAAGAAAAAAACAATGTTTAGAAGGTGTGGTGATTAATGCAAATTGGTTGCCTTTGGCTGCTGCCGTTCCACTCTATGGAATCTCAAACTAAATGTAAATCTTGTGCGAATGCACCTGACTGCAGTGCAATACTGTGCCTCAGTGCATACAAATAAAATCTCACAGGTAATTGAAGATTTTTTCGTTGAATTTTTTCTTTTGCGCACTGTCGGCGAAATCTTGCCTATCTTTGAAGTTTGTTGTTGTTTATCTTAAACGCAAACGTAACTTTTAGAAAAATTTACATTTCACAGATTTAAAATTCAAAATTTCTTTTGTCTAGATATTGTTTTTTTCATGAATTTTGATTTAATTTTGCATTTCTTGTGTCTATTGCTAGAAGTGAAATATGGAATATGGTTCATATTGATGAAAACGATGTCCTATTTGAAGTGGCTCAAGCAACGATCATATAAAATGTGAAAGGTTGATCAAAAAGATTAAATGTGTATACCTTATAGGAGTATAGCAGCTTTAGAGCTTTGGAGAACTTTTCGTTCACATTTTCTATCATTAAAAAGAAATTTGTTTATAATCAAAATATGTGATATTTTTTTTATATTTATATAACAGGATAGTCTTAGTTTTAACATTTGTCGATCATGCAACTGATTTAAAACTTAATGTATAAAACAAGCATTACGTTTTCTTTTGGCTGAATGAAAAGTCAAACACCAGAAATTCATATAAGACACTACTTCAAATAAAAAATTTGTTTCCTAAAGTTAGCAAAAATATATAAAAAAAAATCTACCGTTATATAATAAGAATGCCGTACGGCAGTTCTTGAGATCGCCTTGAAAAAGTTATAATTTTCCGCACCTTTTCAATCTACATAACACATGTTATTTGTACATTTCATATGATAATACAACTAATTATTTTGAAATTATTGGCATGAAGTATCTAAATTTATATCACTCTTAAATTTCTTTAAATATAGTTTTTTTAAAGTATACACAATTTATTAGTAAAACTTGATACCTAGCCTTGCATATGCATCAGAAATGTTAGAAAAGTGCAAATACAGCTTTTATTTCGTAATTATTTAATTAATACCAAAATATTTGCACTAAAGCATTTGCAACAATTAGCAAATATTACAGCGTTTTCCTCCGACCACAACAAACCACAAACTATCAATTATCTTCAATGATTTTATTTCATATGATTTTTGTCTTTTTCCTTTTCGATTTTGCAATTTTGCCATTTGCATTCATTGAGCAAAAACGTTAATTCATACAAATCATTTTAAATATTTCATCTGCGAATGCTACTCCGGCATGAGTATTCACTTCAACCATAGATTTAAGCAAACAAGTAACGAAACTCGTTTTACGGCAAGTATTCGCTCGCATCCATCAGATACTGCAATGGAATCAAGCGCGAACCCCCGGCCAATTTTGTGGTGTGACTGGCGCTTGAACACAAATTTTCTTCATCCGAACAAATTAACAATTTACAGATTTTGTTAATGGAAACGCAAAGCGACAGCGAATTTTTAGTTTAAATTTGTACCAAATTTGTTTTAATTTTATTAATTATATATTTTAAATATAAATTATTAATTATTTATTATATTTCCATGCCTCTATGCTGGTACTAAACACTAATTATTATTATTAAAACTATTGTCGTGAAATCGTCCAACAGTCGGTACAGCGGCCAGAACAGTCGTATTGTACCAAACTCACATTTATGGTAAATACACAAAGCCCATTAAAGCTTTGTAAACAAAGGCAAGAACTAAATCTGGAGAAGAGCTCTTAATCTGTTCTGGTGACAGAAGTGCGTTGTTAAAGCTGGGCAGCGTTGTTAAAGATCGATGCATAATCTGCATTCCGAATTATCAGATCGAAGTTTATGTAGGTAATATTTTAGACCATAATCAATCGTAATGAAATCCGTTAGCAACTTTAAATTACTTTTTGAGAATTTTAGAATGTTTTTGTAGGAGTACAGTTTGATCGGTTTTTTGATTTGTCTACGTCCTGGGAAATCTTTCCAATACATCTGTCGCAAACGAATCTTTCTCTCCTTGATTATTTGTTTTGTACTGTTTAACCGACAAAAGGTTTGAGGGCCTGTAAAAGCAGTTTTTGATGTAGTTTTGGCTATCTCATCAGCTTGTTCATTTTTCAAAACTCCCGTGTGATCCATAACCCAATAAAGACTTGCCTTATTCCGAGCTGTAAGTAACTATAGGAGTTCGTAACACTCGAGGATAAGTTTCACTTGAAAGTCCAAGAAGACAGAGTTTAACAGCAGCTTGACTGTCAGCGTAAATAAGAATTCTTGATCCAGACGATTCTTTGGCGATATTGAGTCTCACGCATAAGCTGATTGTGATGGGACACCAAAACAACGACAAAATAATTGTTGTTCAGTGAAAGATATGGCTGAAAGATATGGGCTGAGGCTTTCTTTTGGGCGGAGGCTTACTTTAATAGTACAACGAAGTCTTATTGTATAATATACTTGTGTACACTTTACGGGCACTGAAATTAAGCATAATATGAAAAAAATTTTTTATTGCTGCTAACGTAAAATACTATTTGCAAATTTGTTGACATTGTTAATAAAAATAGTTACAAAATAAACTTAACTTCTTAAGTGGGTGTCCAAAATATAAAAGTTATTAATAAACAATATACAAAGATGATCACATCATTTTTAAAATTTTTAAAAATTAAAGTTGAAATTCATGCGAATAATTTTTGAAGGCACACTTTTAACGGACAATGATTATTAAAATACCAAATTTAGTATCAGATTTGTTTATGTCTGTCTGTCTTTCCATCTGTCTTTTCTTCTATTGTTGCTCAAAGACAAAAGAGTAACGTTTTATTAACATTTGCCATGGAACTGTGTGACTGTTGTTGACGTAGTTCATTGTTTTGTTTCAGGGTTAATAAAAAAAATTAAAACATTCAATTCCAAAAAAAAAAAAACAAAACAAATTAAAAAGTGAACGTAATTATTTACCAAAAATCGTGTTATTAATACTGGAGTCCATGCAAAGATACTAATATAAATAAAAATAACGCAGTTTTTATTCGTGATGATTTTAACAATCAAACCGGATGTTGTGAGACTCTTTTTAAAATCTATTAAAAGTGAATAATTTCAATAAAAACTGTTTAATGAAATGATAAATTACATCATTTATTTGTTGTTGATTAACTGAATTTTACAATATGTTAAACTTAACAATAAAAAATATTGTAAAAACATTGTAAGCAGTCAGTCACTTTGAAACGCGGTTCTTTAAAAATGCAGTGCAAAAGTGCCAGAAACGAATTACAGTTAAATGGTTATATGGACGTAACGCCCACAAAATAGTGGACTGCACATGCGCAAAAATACTTGGTAATGTTACACATTATCCCAATGTGTTGCTACCTTTCTTTGGTTTTGTTGCACTTTGATGCTGCTGGTCCATTTCAGATTTTTGTTCATTTTAATGTTGGCTGTGTTGTGTTTAATGCATACCAGCTTAAAAACCGTTACAAAAAAAGCGTTGAAATGTTCGATTAAAGGAAGTAAGGAGTTTCTCAGTTGCTCTCAGATACACTCAAACACAAACTTTGAAAAATGAAAAAAATTGTTTGACACAAAAAGGAGTTAACCGACAGTTTTACAGTGTTTGAGTAAAAATTTGCTTAAATTATTTCATTGCCATTGGCGAAGCACAATCAATGAACTTTTTAACAATTTTGCAACATATAATTTACAAAAAACAGAAAAAGAAAGAAATCGCTTTAAAGTTACAAAATCTTTTCTGTAAGGAAATCCGTGCATGAGTTTCAGATTTTGAAATGTTTTTTCCATGTTTCAAAATAATTATTTACTAAAGTTGCAAAAAGTTTACAAAACGTTTAAAATAAGCCTCTTACGTTGAATAAAAATTTCCACGGTAATTTAATAATTTTAATAATGATGTCTTTTGTGTGTAAACATTTTATAGTTTTAGGCTATTTAAAAAAATTATGCAAATCTCGATTCGCTGCATTTGGAGCAACAAAAAGCAACTTTTAATTGAATGTAGTAAGCGCACCAATGCTACAGCATCTGCTGTGAGTCTTTCTTTATCTATAAAACAGAATCCAAAATGTACACATATGTATGGTATGTATATACTGGTATGTATGTATTTATACATAAGTATATTTACAGAGCAGTTTATTGTGTCAATTTTTGCTAAATGTAGTTCAGTTATAGAATTTCAAAGAATGAATTATATTTAGCCTTTCATAGGTAACCTTGAAATTGTGGCGTCATACGACTACAGTGGTGACTGATAGTAATAGGTATACAGATAGATAGAAAGAAAAAACTGTATAATTTGCTTAAAATTACATTCAACTAATAATTATAAGTTGTAAATTCTTTTATTATAATTTTAAATTTGTTGTTTGTTTCACAGAGACAAAATAGCTTTTAGAACTTTGAAATAAAAGTTTAAAATAAGATTATTATCTCTTGTTTCTTTACAGAATTTTTGAAAAAACAAGTATCTTATACTGTAGAAAACTTGGTCTTTAAGGAAAGTCCACATATACCCACTAGCTGTGGTTATATTAGATAAAACTTAGAATCTTCGAAGTCTTAAGAGAATCCATATCGTAGATATCCCATTTGGGCGATACTAAATTAAGTGACAACAAAATAAATGTAAAAATACAGGTTTAGAAATATAAAATCGATCGAAATGGGTATCCAGCGGATTTAATACAGTCATTTATTTAAGTTGACTTAGCGTTTTATATATTGCATATATACGATTTATGTTGATCACATCTAATGTGACTCGAAATATATGAAATTGTTTTTCACTTGCTTTTTACTGTTGCTTTTTGTTAGTAATAGTTTACTACAGAGGTTGATACATAATAGATGAAAAATTCCTTTATAAAAACGTTGGCAAGGCTAAAATTTATTATAACGAGTATGAGAAAAATTATCCAAAAAAAAACTGAAAAGAATTTTTATAAAAATAAGGTTTTCGCAAAATTTGTTGTAGAATTTCAAGTACACCTATTTTAAACACCAAACAGGTAGAAAAACAAACTAAAAGTCTATATGACTGCATGTTTTAATACAGAAAATTTACTTCCTTTTCAACCAAATTTTTTCGTTTTCTAAACCAAGGAATCATTTTCTGCATTAATGTAGTGAATTTGGAAGCATTTGCATGTTACTTTTTTGGTTACTAGCCCTGGACCTTTACAAATTGTCCTAAGCATTTTTGTCTAGTACCTTACTAAAAGTTCTAAATTTGAGTTGCAGATTGCTCTCGTTGCTGCGTATGTATAACGGGTGTCGTGAGGACTTGTCCAACAGTATCCAGTAAGGTTCTTTAGCTGGCTCAATCGCCAAAGATTCGAAAATCTTGCCAAACAGTGTCCGGAGTTGTCAATGCCATGGGACACGATGAACAGGGCTTAGAGACATACTCTAAACCCGGAAGGGTGCACAATAGACCCGTCGGTCGCAGTACCACATCCAGTAGCAAAAATAATAATAATGCTGATTGTTCCACAAGGCTGGTACTACAAGTACGTTTATAATTTACATACCGAAAACCTCTATTTGCGACTGCAATTTTTAATATAGACTTATGCTTGGTTGTTCCTTTGGAACTTTGGACCATAAGTGTAAATAATATAAAATATAGAACCATGTTAGATTACTACCATAAAAATGTAAACCAAAAGTGTTAATAATAATAGAAAATATGTATATTGAAGAATTAAATTAGCTTGGTTATGGAACATAAATAAATAGAGTGAAGTAGCTTAATTAGAGTATTGTCAGCCTCAAACTGACATTTATAATGTACGAAAATATGCTTGAAAATGCATAAATAAATAAGTATACAATAATATTAATTATAAAATTAATTTCAGAAAATGAATATGACTAATTTTAATTTTTAAATTACAGCAATAGAGTGAATCATTTTGTTTGTTTTTTTATAGTTATAAAAAAATGTAATTAGTTAGAATAATAGTTTTAATAATTAAGAACACTTTTTTAATTAGTGATAATATTTTTTTAATGATTTTCAATTTAGAGTAATTGAAACAATAATTAAATATTAATTATTTTTTAAATACAAACATTTGTTATAAAGTAACATTACCATAGCATTAACTTTAATTTTAATTTTATTAAATAATTTAAAAATATTAAATACTTTTATTTGTGACCAAAAATTATTATTATAATAATTTGTTATCGGGCTGTTTTTCCTGAAGATGACTATCGAAGATAGTCGAAATATTGGACGAATTATTTTTAATAAAGTAAAAACGATTTTTTAATATAAATAATAAATTAGTGTCTTTTTTATTTCTATTTAAATTTGACCAATTAGCCCGATAACAAATTATTATTATCGGGCTAATATATAATAATTATTATTATTATTAACTAATTTATAAATATATATTTATTATAATTCTATAAGATTTAGTTTGGGTGGCGACATAGCTTCCTGTTTCTTAAGCAACTTTTAAGTTCTATATTTTACAACACAAATTAGAGTTAAGAAAAAATTGATTAAATACAGCCAGTGTGTTAAAAGATTTGGGATGTCTGCTAGGGGCGTTTATAGCTTTAACAGTGAGGATACGAGAAAGATATAAGGATAATATATTACTATTAATAATCAGTCACAGCCTTAAAAGCATTTCATCGAGCGGTTCTGTGTAGTATTATATGGGTTAAAAAACGTTTAATCCAAAAACCCTTGTATTGAATATTTTTGAAATCTATAATCAGTTTATCGAAATAATTTATGTCACATACGAAATATAAGCAATGTTTTAAAACAAATGTGTTTTCCGATACTAAACTTTTCAAATACAAAAACATATTAGATATAAGATTAAAGCATATTAATAATTGTTAATATTGATAATATTTGTATAGCGATTTTTTTTGAAGTTTTCCAGCATACAGGTACTTTTATTTGCCTATTATTATTTTGTTATTTTCATTGCCATATTGTTGCCATTATTAATTGTGTTTTTTTTCTTATGTTTTTGGGTTTTGTTATCTTAAATAACTAAACATATGTATATTTGGATTGAGGACTAATAGTGATGTAATTCTTGTAAAATTCTTAATAACATTGTTGTTTGTGGTATCTTAGCAGTCAGTTTTTGTGCATACATAAAATTCTTTTAAGTGAGTAATGCGAAATAATAAACTATATATTGGAAATAATGTTGCTTTGCAACATAACCATTTTGGATAATATATACCAAAACAAAAGTAATTCTATTTTTTTAATGAGAATTTGATGAAAAATTACAACAATGTCTTTATTTATTAGATGCAGCAAACATACCATACTTGATTTGTCAACATTTCGTTTATTGCATCAATATCTAACCTTATTTTCCTATTGATACTCAGTGTATATTTAACAGGTTCTAATATTTACTGTAGCAAATTTAATTGATTTACGTGTACAAATTTTCTCTTTAATAATTATTGAATTTTTTTATCGAATTATAAACATATAATATGTTTGAACTCATAAACTTTTCTTAATTCTCAAAATGATCAGGTTTTCATTTAACTACGCTAGCTTATCTAAATTACGTATTTTGTTATAATAATTAATTTAAGCTTATAAATTGTTAAAGTAACCGAACCACAAATCAATTTAGTTTTTAAATTAATAATTAAATTTGCATGAAGATTTAATAAACGTTCAAATTTGTTTCGCACAAAAAAAACTAAGTCACTACAACAACAATATTGTGAGAAAAGCATATGCCGCTTTGAAAATATTTATATTTATATTAAATTAATTGATAAAAAAGTGATTATCAACACGTCTATGCTATCAATTACTCGCTGATGATATTTATTAAAGCGCAACTGCAACCCAACCTGCAACTAAAACAACTGTGACAACAACAAACAACATAAATAAACATGCCTGCATACAAGAGGGAAAAACATGTTGTACAACAAGCTTCCCGTTGTTGTGTGGACAAAATACAAAACGAAAGAACGTACTCGTACATGTTGCGCAAAGCAGGCACGTCGTATGAGTAACTTGATTTTCTTTTTTCGGATAATTGTGTTGTTGCTTTCTGTTTAGTTAAGTGACTTTATTTTGTTGTTGTTGTTATTGTTTTAGTTGTTGTCTTGCAAAAATAATTGCAAACATTTCTATTCCAATGATTTTATTTGATATTTTTTCGTTGTTATGCTTTGTGACCAGTGCCGCTATTTGGAGTGTAGGATTTATGTTGCACATTTGAACCTTGCTTCCTACATTACACGATAAACTCTGTTAATTAAACTGCGCATGCGTTGAGTTACAAATTTTAATTAAAACAACAACTACAACAATTACAACAACTACAGCAAACAAATGAACAGCATTTCTTCAAACGTTAACAGTAGCTGTTGCGCACATAAAACATATAATTTAGTAGTAAACTGTCATGAAGAATCACTTGTGCCGTTCGTGCAGTTATTCCGTGGCGTATGAGTCTTTGTCAGAGTTTGTGGGATTGAATTTCGAAACTTGCATAATTTGCAGTTCATTTATGCTTTAAAAAAAATTTTAAGTTTTCATTTGTTCATGAAAAATGATACTTGAATGCAGTTTTTCCTATGAAATATGTTAGTAAATTTATAATAAAAAATTTTGACTTTTAAAATGAAACACCTTTTAAATATTTTGTGCTATTTTGTTAATATTTGTGTTAAAAATTTTTGCGTTTCATAAAACAATAGTTAATCTATACTAATTCATATAGATTTTTATGGTTCTATGATTAGTATTTTTGTTATACTTTTCCAATAATCTTTCTTGTATAATTCTTTTTATTATGATTTGAAAATCCAACTATATTTTTAGATCTTACTGGTGCAAAAATATTCATTAATAAAAATTGAGATAATCACACAAATAACAATTGGGGTATTTAGGCAACTGATTCGTTGCTTAGTAGTTGATTACAACAAAAATTTGCACATAAAAAATGAAACTAAGCAGGGAATCAACTATTTCGGTGATTCTCAGATTAGTACAAATTTGATTAATAGTGCTGCCAGTCCCAAGTGTCGTAATAATAACTTAAAATGAACTTTTGTATAGAAATTTGTTAGCTATCTCTCTCTGCTGTGTAAACAATTTTCACTGTTAACGTATGTTTCGCTTTTGCTGTTGACGCGAGTGCTGCCAAGGCATTTACACACAACAAACTAATCAGATTGCGCATTTTGGGTCGTTCAAGCAACTGATTAACATCAAAATGCTAAATTTTTTTTATATGAAGTTTTTGAATCAACTAAGCAACGAATCATTTGCCTGAATACCCCTAATATATATATATATAATTTAAATAAATACACAAATTTATAAAAGAGAAAATATGGTATCTATATGAAATATACCTAAAATGAAATAGACATATTCTATTCTACTTTTGTTCTATTGGAAACCAATGCAAGGTACAGAATGGAGTACTAATACTGTAATCATGGCAGATTTTTTATGTTACTAATTGAGCACAACTAAACTCGTCAAATAAAAATTAAAATATCATTTATCACAGAACTTTCTAATATCACATTGAGATAGGAATACCCGGCTCACTTAACAGTTCCTTGTCAATATCAAATGTAGACAGTCAAAAAGAATATGGCAGGAGGTTTCATTTGCTTTCAAGTTGTGTTAAGAGACTCGACAAATAAACACTGAAATGTCACATATTACAAAATTTTTTAATATCAAACGAAGATAGGAAAACCCAGCTCACTAAATACCTGTAGGAGGTGTAATATCAAATCCAGGCAGTCAAATGTAATGTACATGTTACGAAAATAAATCAGCTCTTTAGCCTAGCGATTACTTGAAAAGCTGATAGTAACATCTTTCAATCAAAAATAAAATTTCTGTGAATGATTCAGTTGTAGACTTACTTTTTTATGGATTAATGCTATTTAATAATTATTAACTTATAAAATTAAAATTGTTTATAACTCATTCGTAATGCAAAAAATTTATTATTTCGCGAAATCTACTTTAATTAATGTCAAAGAAATCTAATAGTACACAAAATAATATCGTTTTTGTTGCAAATTAGTTAATTTTTTCTTCTCTTGTTATTTAAGTTTTTTTACAATATTTATTTTTTATGAATTTCGGCTAATGAAATTAGAATATAAATGATATGGGTTGGCTTTACTAAGCGCTAATGCAAAGTAACCGCCGAAAGTCGAATGATACGACGTATGCTTTTAATTTCGTATGTAAAAGGTTATAAATTTTGAAATCCCAATTTGGCAGCACCAGTTGAGTGATTTGTATTTCAAACAGGATTACTATCCAATACATTATGTATATGCTTATTTTAAGATTTGCCATTTTACAATATGGAATGCTTTAGTATTAATGTTAGTTTTTTGTATGGTGGATATGTTAACAAATAAAATTCTTGCATTTGGAGTAGTGAAGTGCTAGAACTGTCACAAAAAAAAATCACTGCGTTGGCATTTGGTTTGAAAATGTGAAATCGTCAATTCTGATCGTTAAAGCCACATGTTTATCAATTTCAATTTCAAGTTATGATAGAACTATTGCCAACTACGATGTGACTTCATAGTCACATAGTATCGTATTCAGTAAATCATAGTAAGATGAGTTTTAAAATCATCTTATATCAGTACTGTCAGGTATTTTGTGGTGAATATTTGAACGATATTGTGTTTCACATATAAGTTCCAAGTAATTTTCGAACAATATTTTGATCGGTATCTCAATTAAAAGTTTGTTTTATTTATTTTTATTTTCTGCAAAATGGACAATTCTGAATTTTGAGTTTTACATTAAAGCTTCTACATACAAGTCTTATGTTTTTCTTACTATTTTGTTGAAATATTTGTTTATATCAAGTAAATTTAAATAAATATTTTAATTAGTTTTACAACAATGCCATTTCTCCAGATTTATACTTTAGGGTTATACAATACATAAATTCCCTATAATGGAATTCCAAACACATTTGATTACTTTATAAAAATTGTATTCCAATATTTTTAATATTTTTATTTTTTTGTGAGAAACAATGACACAAAATTGCTTCCGTAAGTGTGAAACCACAATTTATTCAAATTAAATATTGAAAAATGAAAAGATATTTTAAATTCATAGACATTGTCTGTCTGACTGTCTGTATGTCTGTGGTTGACAGCAAATGTATGCATGCAACATAATGCATTTTGCTGACAACAAAAGACACCGTCAAAACTTTCGTAAGCCATCAAATACGCTAAGCAAAGGCACGAACTTTTAGCCGCTGCGTTTCACATTTCGCCATTGAACAAAAATACATCAAACGATAATTAAATTTTGTTAAAAAAGAAAAAATAAATAAAAATGAAATATGGATTAAAATACCTTGTTAAGACATAAAATGGACTTTTAAAATTATTGTTAACATTCAAAAACTATAACAGGCATTTTAAGAAGACCGAAACACGCAACGGAAGTTTTTTTAAATAGAAAGTGTCTGCGGCTACTGTCTTACGGGTTGCTAAGACGGACTGTTATGGGACTGTTACGGATTTTTGGTTTTATTTTCTCACCAAGAGTTTACAATTTGTATGCTGAGTGTTTATCTATTAATAAAAATAATTGTTTTTACCGATTCGAATAGCAAAGAAAGGCAAAGACAAAAATTTTTTATTTAATTTATTGAAATTTGGCTGACCATACA
>NC_051847.1:232369318-232377264 GCF_002237135.1 Teleopsis dalmanni | reverse complement strand
TGCTGCTGCTGTTGCTGCTGCTGATGTTGATGCTGTGGTGATGTGAGATGCTGTTGTGTTTGCGTTGAAGGACCAGTAGGTGTTTGTGTAGGACTATGTCCGCTAACTGGTGTTGTTGGTATTTGTTGTTGTTGCTGTTGCTGTTGCTGTTGTGATAGCTGTTGTTGTTGCGGGAGGTGATGCTGTTGCTGATGTACGGGAAGTATTGGCACTGGTGGGGGATCTTCATACATGACCGCATGTGTGGGCGTGGAATGTGATGTTGGCGTTGTTTGTTGTTGATTTTGTTGTTGTAGAATTGCAGCCGTTGATGCCAATGATGCCGTTGCAGAGATAGCAGTATGTTGCAAATGCGGATGATGATGGTGATGATGCGGATGCGGATGATGATGATGCAATTGATTATATGTTGTTGTTTGATTAATAGTAGAAGTTGTGGTTGGATGTGGAGCGTGATGATGTGGCCCCCACCAAGCCCCGGCAGCGGCGTGCGACCCGACTGCCGAGACATCGTGGGGGTCGTAAAGAGCGCACGCCAGCGGGATGGTTGGGGTTTGGGGGAGTGGTGGAATAGTTACGGTTATTTTGAACGCGATTTATTACAAACAAAAGATTTTTATATTAGCGTACGCGAAATTATTTCAATTTTAAAATTCGTTAATAAATAAATTGTGTGGAAATTAACGAATGCGGAATATTAGAATTGAATTTTATTTTAGTTTATTATTTTTAATTTTTTTTTTTTTTGTTATTAAAATGTTTTGTTGTATTTTGGCATTATTTCAGAAATCAACATTTATAATAATTTTGATTTAATTTTTATTTTTGTGTGAATGTTGTTTTTTTTGTTTTTTTGTTTTATTTGTTCAAATTGTTGTGCAAAAATACGTTTTGTAAAGAGCGCGAATCACACAGATACACACGCATACAGTTGAACGTGGGCGATGATAATATCGCAAAGAGAAACGCGCACGATTAAGAGTTCGGACGTGTTTCGGAAGAAGTGTTCCAGAGCGTATGATGATTATTTAGTTTTTATGGTTTTGGCGTGTGAAGAGCACGGATTGAGTTCGCATTTTTTTAGAGTTTTGATTTTCATATATGACAGAGGCAATTTCGTATTTAGTGAGGTCAAAATATTTGTTAAACGAATCAAGTGTTTTTAAATGGATTCGATCAAATACAAAGCGCAATGTCAATTTTAAGAGATTCAGAATTTCATGAACATATGATTTTGTATGTGGTTAGACGGGGGGTACAGGGTGCACGAGCGCAGTTATTTTATGTTGATTAAATTATTTATTTTTTATAAATTTATAAATATAAATATATTTTTTATATAAAAAACATTGAAATTATTTTTTATTAAAATAATTTTTATTTAATTATTTTTATGCAATAGTTTTTTTTTTGAAAAAAACATTTTATTTTTTTTACGGTTGTATTGTATGTAATTGTTTTTTAATTGCCAATTTTTATTATTAAATTTTTATTAGTTTTTTATATTTAATTCAGTTTATTGGATTTTCACACGTTGTCGCACGAATTGTCAAAAGATTGAAGTGCGTGATTTAATTTTTTATATGATTTTGTACACATAAAAATATTATTATTTTTTTTATTTTTTTGTTTTTTTGTTGGCGACCATAAAATTTGATTTTACGATCAAAACAAATAATTATTTTTTTATTATAGTAGTTGTTTAATGTTTTTCGTATTTTTAATTATTTTGCCGGTTGTATGCAAATTTTCAATTGTTGCAGAATTGTAATCCAAACGATTTTTGTTTATTTTGTTTATATTTGGTATTGTTTATTTAAGAATTTCAGGTTGATTTGTATATTTTTTAAGTTCAAAAAAATTTTTTTTTTTTGTTGACCAGGAAACACCAGAGTACAGCAATTTTGGTGGGAAAAAATTGTAAGAAAAGTTGTCAAATAAGTTAGGTTCATATATAGATGTCAATTCAAGTTTTTATATTTCTATTTATACACTTATATATATGTTAAATATATTTTTAATATATTTATTGGGTATGTTTTCAGATTTTTTGTGAATTGCAAAAACAAACTCATTTTAATATATATTTCTTTAATAGATTTTAGTTAATAAGTCTAACGTATATAATTATTATTCTTTCAAAGCATTTTTATATATATTTTTTACGTATTTCTTGGTAACTTTTTTTTCAATTTTGCACTTCAAATATATTTTTTTTTTGTTAGATTTTAACTTTTAACTGCTACAGTTGAACTGCTTAACTCAATTTTTGAATTTTTCTTTTTCCGAAATTTTTGCTTTCTTCCATTGTGCAAATCCCCATTTCAATTTCAAATCAGGAAAAGAAATATCTTTAACGCACACACAATAAATAGTAAAATTACAAAACAAACTATATATTTTTCAATTTTCTTATTAAATTTGAAATCTTATTGGAACTCGTTCCTGTCGCTCATATCTCGTATCTTTTGTCTGTTGTCTGTTGTTGTTATGCTTTGGAACTCGACTAGTAACGTATGCTCAACACACATCGACTTTATTTTTCAAATAATTTTCTTAACAGAATTGAACTGAATGAAAACTGACTGAAAACTGACTGAAAACACACAAACAACAACTTTCGAGTCGTGTGCCGTGTGTCCCGTACCGTACGCTGCGGAGTACAAATCCACACTGAAAACAGATTCTTTTGTCACACAAATGCCGAAATGTCTTCATATCAAAAGTCAAGATTGTGAACAACAGAAAAAATAACAACACAAAAATATGAAAAGAAATGAATTCGTTACGTTTCTTTTCCTTTGTATAGTTCTCCCAACTGAAGCGCGTTTGGGAGCGTATCTATAGATAGATACGTGCATACGTTCAGATACTTGCTATGCACATGAAATTTAACTAAAAACAACATTTGAAGTTCTTTAGCTAAAACGGCAGCGCAATGGTGGTGGCACGTTGTTCTTATAACGTTGCAAGGCATTCCTGCTGTTGTTGTTGTTATTGTTGTTATTATTATTGGTTTGCACGCACAGAGCGGACCAAAATTTCGAACCCTGGAGTCAGCGCAAAACGAATTTGTATCCAAAATACATTAATGCTCTCGCAATATAAAACTGAAGAACTGAACACATTGCACTTGTATCTATGAGTACGTATCTGCTGCGAAAGTTAAGTAAACTAAGGTTTCTCTTTGTGTTTCGACGACACATATTATAAATATGAACAGGTTTACTTAGCTACGTATACGTATACGTAGCAACTTTTCATTGTGTTGGTGGGATAACTTAATAAGAGTATCTTGTCAACTCCCGCATAGAAACACAATAAAGCTCTGTTAGCTACTAAGAGAAACTTTTTAAACAAATATTTTATTATACTATAATTAAATAGTAAAACTATAAAAAACCGTAACTAACCAATTTATAACAGTTATAAATAATATATCTATCTATATATTCTAGATAATCATTTGTATCAAAATAAAATAAAAATATTTGTGTCTTTTATTAATTCAATATGCATATGAACATAGTATCTCAACTCACACAGTTATAGACTCACATCTACGGTGTGTGTGTCAGCTATATTTGTAGAACACATGCGTGGAACATCCACAGGAACACACTCGGAGACGCTCTCTACTCTTATTTTTGAAAAATTCATGCCGTTTGGGGCTGTCTGAATCAAAATTACGTTTAGGTAGCAAGTGGCTCCATCTAGTATTGAAATTTGTACAAAAGTTCTCATAGCCGCGTTTAGTATATTTGCTAAGAAATTTGTATACACAACTTAACTAGTAGAAAAAAAAACGAACTATTTATTATTGATTAAAATTCAGAGAAATATTGCACTGAATTGGATATCGTCTATAGGTAATTTCTGCTAATATGGTTAAGGTATATTTGAATTATATAGAAGTCGTTTGGAATACAAATGAGGAAATCGCAATAAACGAACACATTGAACAAATAATAGTTCTATATATTTGAGAGCTAATGACAATAATATAGACATATAAATTTATAAATATATATATTTATGTTGGCAAAATAGAGCAGCAAAATTTTAGAAAATAAAAGCAATGCTTTAGACCAAAATGTACATATAGATATACATAAGATATATATAACAACTTCTTATGTCGAAATTAAAATTAACATTGAGGTGCTGTGAATTGAACAGAGTTTTCCTTAATTTTTATTTAAATAATAAGGAATATATCCCAAACATATTTTACAACAAAATTAAAATAATACATCATTCAATTAGTCTATTGTTTGACCAAGAAAAATACTTCGATGATGGCTTCACCAATATTTTTATGGGAATCTTTATGTCGGCATAAACACAAGTATGTTTAATCGACATAAGAACTTCTTTTCTATCCCCCGTTTTGATTATTATAAAGCAACATATAATCTAGACAAGCCAAAGCCATCTCATTGTTTCTGCAGTTTAAACATAACTAAAATTTTAACTTCTTGTTTGTAATAACAAAGATCCAGATTTTCATATCCGATGTGGTTTCAGTGCTTTTATATGGATGTGAGGCTTTATTAACAGATATCTTTGACGCATCCTTAAAATATAGTGAATAAGAACATAAGTAAAATTGGTTTGTTCCACCCATTTAGTCGTTTAGTAAAAAACTAAACCTGACCTAATCACCACAAATACGATTGGATTGGACAAACTGTTAGAAACCCAATTCCTAAAATTTGATAACAGGAACTTGACTGGAATCCATAGAGACAAAAAAAATAGACTAAAACACGCGTGAGAGCTGGATTAAACTGGACAAACTCTTAGAAACTCATTTCATTAAATTTGAAGACAGTAACTTGACTGGAATCTGTAAAGACATAGAAGGGCGACCAAAACAAACGTGAGAGCTGGATTAGATTGAACAAGCTCTTAAGAACCTACTTCATGACATGTGATAACAATAATGGAATCCGTGAAGATATAGAAGAGAGATCAAAAGAAACATTGGAGTAGCGATAATTTGTCAAAAATTATTTGTTACATGATTAAAATACCAAAGATTATATAAAAGAAAGAAAATAAAAAGTTTCGTAGTGCTTGGCTACAGTTAAGTAGAATCCATAAAGATATAAAAACAGAGAAAAACCAAAAGTTAGGTGGTGCAAAAAAAATAATAGAAAAAAGGGGACACATTCTTGGAATTAGATGAGAAGCTTTAAGAATTAAAACACTCACAATTCAAAATTTTTAGTGATATTTTTGGGACTTATTATATTCAGCAGTTAAAGCAAACTTTGATAATGATCTTAATTAATATTGTCCTTTCTAATTAGCATAATTAGCATAAAAATAATACAAATGTCGTTATTATTTTTAGTATGGTAATGGTTTATGGGTTAGACTAAGGCCTTTATGCACTACGATCAGCTTGATGTATTGATATAAAATAAAATTATCAAACAATATTCTATTCAAAAATTATGATTGTAATTCATGTTAGCGTCTATTCTCGGATATGTAAACATAACTGTAATATGACACAATATATTACTAAATATTTATAATTACAATTTTCTTTACTCAATGCATAATAGCTGAAATCCCTTTCTTCAACTTATTGTCATTGTATATTCTATATTTACATTATTTACAAAAAAATTACTCACAAATTTAATGCTCAAATGCATTTATATGAACAAAAAGAAAAAGATACATGAAACGCAATAAAATTTAATGCCCAGACATATACAAATACCTATTGAAATCTGAAACTTAAGTATCTGAGCAGAGAAAAAATCAAATAAATAACTAATATATAAAATTGTAACAATTTTACGCTTAAATGACAATTATGACATGATTTTATGAGAGTAAATAAAATAAAATCAGGCACAGATTGTTCCCTAATGTAAGACATTGAGAATCTTGCACAACTCAAGCAGGACAAAGGGAAAGGCGCCTAGCAAAGTATCTTAGATGCAAAAATTTGTCCTTTAACATGGCATGTATGTATAATTTCCAATAACATCATATTTTCCCATAATACAGTATATGAAAGTATTATATTTAAGGAAGGGTTAAACTTGAACATAAAAACACACATAGATGTCATGCTCTACAAATGTAATCCTTAGCGCCTGACACTGCAGGAAGACAATTTTGTATTATCCTATAATGGCATTACCTATATTTGACACATACTTTTATCACAGGTAATAATTGTTGTTCCTTCTATTCAAGGCACGGTAACAACATTAGCTGTGTATATACTCGTCTCTTGTAATACAGGCAGGCAGGCAGGCAGGAAGGAAGTCGGCTGATATGAAAATACATAGACTGGCGCACGTAAGTAATTACGCCAGTATTTCAGATATTCAAGAAACAAGCAAAGCGTTGCGCCACAATAAAACAAACAGTAGTCAAACACATCGTAAATATTTTTTTATAGTAAAATCGTTATTTTACAATTCAGGGTCAAGACGAAACCATCTCATTCATGTAAAATACACTCTATACTCGCATATACTATCAATCGTTAATGTTGCCCTGTCAGCATTAATGTTTACAAAACTCACATAATTTTTACTGCAAAATCAATTTCAAATGTGAGTCACATGTTTTGTATCTATAAGCCCGGCCATGTTTATTTTACGTATTATTTATGTGTCGTCTTGCAATGCAATAAAATTAATAATTTTGATTTATTTTAAAAACAAAAAAAATGATTTTAATTATAAATACAATATTTAAATTTCATAATGCAGAAATATTTGTAATGACAGAATTTTTAAATTAAGATATTTGTCTAATAATGTATCTTATACAGATACATATCACACATACATTAAAAGCGTAATCCATTTTGTGGTTCAAGAAATAAACTAAAAAAAAAATATCCTCAATTATATTGTGTATATTATCATATAATAATAATAATAATATATATATACAATACCATATATTAAATGTAAGACATTCCCACTGTACTGTATTGTGTTATATTCTTTCGATCTTGATTTTTCATTATCCTCTTAATATTAAATGTAGAATATCTCTACTGTACTTTACTGTGTTATAAATTTTTAAGGGAATCTTCGATATCTTGACAGCATATAACTAGCAATAGCACGGACATAACTTAGCGAATATTATTTTCTAGAACATGGGGGTCAAGAGTGGTACATACCTACCTATTCCTAGTTGTTGACTATTGGGACTTCAAGTAAAATATTTGTTTTCACATTTAAAAAATTTTGAAATATTCAACATGACATATGTATATAGAATGACGAAATAAGTAATGGGCACGAAGGACCTAACAAGAAGTAGCACACCGATTTACTTTCCTATACCTTACTCGATACTTTCAAATTATTGGATTCTATTTATATAATCTTTCGAGGTATTGAATATAACAGTTCACATAACGAAATGTGTCGATAAATAAATAAAATATGTTAACGGTCCTGAAAGGTAAATAGAACTTTATTAATCCCTTTTCACAAAAGTTTAAAATTGAGGTAATAAATGTTGTAAATTAAATTTAGCTTTGCTTTACTTTACTTATTGACTCAGTAGAGATGATAGCTATTACCATAATATGAATTAGGAATACTATATAACATAGTGGCAAAATATGAAAAGATATTCTCCTATTAGGTTTACGCACATTCTAAAAATGCTGAGTGCAGTGGTATAGTCCAAATTTTATTGAGAGCCGGATGTAATGGATTATTTTTTATATTTTGCAAAACGATTTACAAGCATCAGAAGAATATGCCAAGAGGGGGATTTACTAAGAAATATTTGTCACAGATTTTTTGCAGTTCTTTTAAAAGACTTTTAAGATTTAGCAATAGTTTGAATTAGGTACACTTTCATATATATACATTAAGACTGAAAAGTTTTCGGAAATTCTCATTTAAAATTCGCGCGCTGTATATTTTTCGATATTTTAAGTTTAT
>NC_051847.1:232354826-232369218 GCF_002237135.1 Teleopsis dalmanni | reverse complement strand
TAAATTATAAATTATAAATTATAAATTATTAATTATAAATTATAAATTTAATAAATAAATAAATTGAATTTTGGCGCTTTGTTTTCGAATTTGTTTACTTTTCTCTAAATCACACACTTGAAAACAGCTGATATAGACAGTATATAAAGCTCAAAATAAATTTACAAGAAAAGTGTTGCAAACGGGTAAAATAACTTAAAAAATTACAAGTCGCAAATTTGAATAATTGTGTAATTGTGAAGTTAAATAACTATACTAAATAAATAAAATAAATAAATACGCGAAAGGACGCCTAAAACATTGATTGATAAATTCTTAAGTAAAATTAAAATTTATATTATTAATACTTAATATTTAAATATTAATTTAATATTTAATTTATTAATACAATAATTTCTTTTTGATACAATGTAAGCGAAAGAGATGCTAAACAATAATAATTATTAGTCCTGTTTTGTACATAAGTTTGTACATAAATTAGTACATGAGTCTACACCGATTTCCTCCCCGTATACGAAGCGAATCAGTAAGTGATGATAAGACGATACCAACAACAATAAACACTATCCTATCGGTAAAACAAAATCCAATCACTGCCACTCCATCAATATCAACAACAACAAGAACAACGAATACTCTATCACAAAAAGCTTACGACTCCACTGATCTAAGTACCGAAAAGATCAATATGACAGCTGGTATATTCATACATACCGGCATAGACCGCTACATTAAGCTTGTTAGTAAAACGTGAAACAATGATGAAGAAACCCCTAATGCCGGAACCAGTGAAGCAAAAAAAGTCCAAAACCGCCTCCAATATACTTGCGCGAAAGAAATAGAAACTCGCTTGTATCTCTTCTCGTATGTGCTATTGGAAATAAAAACTTCCACGTAGTCCGCCTCAAGAAAGGCAACATAGCAGAAACAAAAATAGAAGTGTATGCTGAAAATGATTTTCGTATTGTAACAGCTCTTCTCAAAAAAAAAAAAACTCTTTTACACATACCAACTGAAAAGCAGTAAAGCGAACTAGATCTCCATCCGCAAAGCAAATGTTTAATTAAGCAGCTAAGCTTTTAAAAGAAACTTTATATAAAGAACTGTACGAAAATACACAGAAATTTATGGAAAACCTCTCCCCTTCTGGAAAAAATAAACTTTCATTATAGAAACCCTCTAAGCGGCTAAAAGGCCGAAAGGCTGAGAAACGGAAATGGGCAAGGAGCAACGAGGAAATAGCTCTAGCTTTTGCTGAACACCTGCAAACAGTTTTTATACCCAATTCACCTACAGGTCATTTACAATATAATGCCAGCATTAGAAATGCGGAAAGCATTCCGAATCCAATAAAAGTTAGTTCTAATCCTGTCAAGAAAACTATTGGCCAACTTCAAATAAAGAAAGCACCTGATCATGATCTTATAATTAATAAAATGATATCTCAGCTTCCGGATATTGCTATAAGAATGCTTTCTTTTTCATGCTACGCAATGTGTAGAGTCGGATATTTTTCCTTCGCTTGGAAAACATCTCAAATCTCAATTATCCCAAAACCAGGCAAGGATGTAACACAAATAACCTCCTACAGACCAATTAGCTTACTGCCAACCCTTCCCAAGCTATTTGAAAAATTATTGTTAACAAAGTTTCTCCCGTTCATTGAAGAAAATAACATCATTCCAACTCACCAATTTGGTTTCCGACATAAACACAGCACAATTAAGCAAGTTCACCGAGTGGCAAACGAAATTAGAAAAGCATTTGAAAAAGGAAAATGCTGTTTAGCCCTATTTCTTGACATTGCACAGGCCTTTGACAAAGTATGGCACAAAGGCCTAATTTTTAAAATTAGGCAAATTTTAACAGCCTCTTTCCATAAACTATTGATTTCATACCTAACTACACGTAAATTCAAGGTAAAACTCAAGGATACAACCACAGATGAGATTAAAGTGAATGTTGGAGTCCCGCAGGGCAGCGTTCTTGGACCGGTTTTATACCTCATATTTACATCGGATTTGCCGAGTAGTCAAGAAATAACAACATCCAGTTGTGCAGATGATACTGCTCTTCTCAGCGTTCATAAAAATTCTTCCACCGCTTCCCAGGAACTACAGGCTCATCTCATGGACGTCCACAACTGACTATCCAAGTGGCGCATACAGGTAAATGAGCTAAAAAGTACACATATAACCTTTACGCTTAGAAAAGATACTTGTTCATCCGTAACTCTTAATAACGTTATTATAACAGTATCCCAAAGCGTTACATATCTTGGTATTCATTTAGACCGATGATTGGCATGGAGACAACACATAGCCGCAAAACAAACACAAATAAAACTAAGGTTCCTTAAGTTCCATTGATTACTCAATAAAAATTCAAGATTAAAGCTTGCTCTTAAAGTCTTGTTATATAAAACTATGATTACGCCCATATGAACTTACGGGACCCAATTCTCGAGTAAAGTCAGCGCGTCGAACATAGATATTATACAGCGCATTCAGTCAAAAATACTTCGTTCACTAACAGGAGGGTGGTTCCTCAGAAACTCTATCATACATATGGACCTTCATGTACCTCTAGTCAAACACGAGCTAGCCCTCCTACGGCAAAAATATGATACTTATATAATGGTACATCCAAACTCACTCGCTCAATATCTTACCAGAACAAGAAATATATTCCATCTCAAAAGATCAGACTTATCAGCATACCTTTAATGCATCCTAAATGTAAAAACTTTAAAAATCATAAGTTAAGAATCTTTTCGTTTTAAACAAAGTTTAGGTAGTGACATAAACTTTGAATGAATATTTTTGCAAGTAAGATTTAAATAATTATTGTTAGACTTTTTAAGTGATGCAATAAATAAAAAAAAGAAGATAGTAAAAAAAGATACTGCACATTTACCCAAGTAAATTCTGCGGGAAGAGCTGCCCGGCCCATCCAAGGCTAGTCGTCTAGACAGCCAGAAACACATTAAAGATAAATATGTCAAGCTACACACCGATAAACAAGTTTTTAGTTAAGTCGGAGAAAAAGGTGGAACCTATAGAAGATGAGGTCAAGAAAACAAATCGGGGCGGGATTATATGTAAACACACAGTACATTTTGTCGAAAATTGAGAAGTACATTAAGGGATGTCAAATTTATTGCTAACAATTGGATAAGAACTAAAGCTTGTGTACTGCACAAGGTTTTCTAAACACCATTAGGTTATTGGTAAAATTTTTATTGGTGGATAAGCACTTGACAAGTTCCTTTTTGTTTAAGTAAAAATTCGCACCGAAAACAAGAGACACTTGTAGATGGAAGAAATTTAAGTACATACTCGTTCTTTGTGCTGAAGTGCGAAATAAACAACTATTCCTATTAGTTGACTCAGGGGCAGATACAAGTTTGGTGAAAGAGGAAGATAGAAAGGAACGACTAAAAATATATACACGGCCACCAAGAAATTGATGGGATCCTTTGGGGGATAAATATAGGCACGGTATAAGGTGACTATCCAATGTGATGTCAATACGACACAGTTTCAAGCTACTTGATTTGCCAGCCGACAGGTTGATGGGTGAATATAAACTTTGGAATCAGTCCCAGATTGATGCGGTGAGAATACAAATCAGTTTCAGTACAAATCATGGTCAACTGGTAGTGTTACTTCTAGTTAATAGTGGGCATCTTGGGTGAGTTCAAGTAGATGACTCAGTGACAATCCCAGCAAGATCAAAAGGAATCATTAAAATAAGAACAAAGCAGGCTGAAGGAGAGATAGTAATAGGTAAGGCAGAAATCACACCTCAGGTTTATGTTGGTAGTACGTTAACAAAGTTATGAAAGGGCGTAGGGTATGCCACTGTCTTGAATTCCAGGAAAAACGAGATATCCATCGGGAAGAACAGAGATAAAGATATTGGAGTATATCTGCCTTGGTATCCTCATCAACGTCAATGACGGACACGAAATTGGGCGATATAATTATTGGTAAGGATAATTCTCAAATATATCGTCTACGCAATTTGGTAGGGGTAGTATTTGCTTAAATCTCAAGGAGAAACATTGCTTAAGAAGAATAGTATAAGATTTTAATGATGTTTTCCATTTAGAGAATGAAAAACTCTCTTACACCACAGTGTTAACCCACGAAATTTTTGCGGAATATGGGAAACCTACAATCATTATATATCAGTATCGTTTGTGAGAAACTCAAAAGTCTGAGATAAACAAACAGGAGGAAAAAATGTTAGCAGACGGTAAAAAGAGGAAGAGCAACCTTAGATGCAGAAAAGAAATGGAGATTGGTTGTTAATTTGTGAAAAATAAACGAAAAAACTTAAAAACAAATATTCTCAATACCTCAAATAGACGAAATTTTGAATCAACTTAGAAATAACCGCTATTTTAGTACTTTTAGTCGCATGTGGCGACAAAATTACATAAATTGTATTTTATTTGATTTGTCTTGTACAGTCTGATATTTGTTTTTTTTATTATTAAGTTAAAAGTTGTATCATGTATAATAATTAAAATAAAATAGTATTGTAAAAATATACAACTTAAAAGTAATTTCATTAGTTAAATACATGTTAATATATGAATGTATGTATATATAGGTATATAATAGGAATGTAAAAAAAAACTCTTTATTGAGTGAAAGAAATAATTGTGATAAGTTTACAATTAGCTTGATGCAGTTTTAACGGGTACCCATTTTTAAATAACATTTCGTACTCAAAAACTATTGATAATAATAAAATTGAGATAATTGGGGTACCCTGAATTCAACACTGGTAAGATTTTAAGAGCTTTTGTGTGAAGACAGCAAGCAATATATTGAAGCGCACTGTTTGTTTTCTGTCTGTTCTCTTCTCGTGTCTTTTTGGTAGCTGTTAATTCAGTTTGTGTTTAAGAATAAAATTTGTAAATATAACAAAAAATGTATAAATTAATAATAATGTAAACTTTTATTAAGTGAAATAAAAAACAAAGACATAAAACTTGAAAATTTAAAAAAACAAATGTGTTTTTTGTATAAACTCGGGAGACACAACACAATTTATTTAAAATATTATTTTGTTTATGTATGTATATACGTATGAGTTGCTTCTGAGTAAATTATTAGTATGTAGACAAAGTGTCTATCAAAAAAAGTGACATTTTAGTAGCATTGAATCAAGGTGTGTGTGCATGTGCAATCATTTAGATATGCGTTGCGTTTTTAATGCAAGTTGTCAAAAATTATTTAAGCTCCATTTACTCAGTACGAAATTAAAAATAGGAAAAGCTTGTTTAAAGAAGGGTTTCATACTTATTTCTATACAGAGGGCAAACCATATTTAGAAAAGAACAATTTATCTTATAAAGCTCTATTTCTTTTAGACAATGCGCCACGACATCTGTTTGCAATTTCTCTAAAAAATCAAAGAACAGTTTTTGCCGAAAAATATACGGCTTGACTCCAGCCAATAGATCAAGCTGCTATATATACTTTTTAAAGCCATTATATCAGAGTTCGGAATGTGGTGCACAAAATCACACACTGCACTGTGCGAGTGGAAATTATTTTTAAAATATGCACACGCACATTTGTGATGTTAAGAAAAAAAATGCACGCACTCAAATTTGTTGTGCGGTTTCAAATTACACACCGCACAAAGCGATGATTGTGCACACAGATTCGTGCACACACATTTGTGCTGTGTTTTTCAGCTGTTATTTACCCCCCAGTCTATCAATCGAAGAATACAAACAAAGACTGGACAATATTGTTAGCGACGCTAAAAATATGAAGCCGATGGTGATTGCCGGTGACTTCAATGCCTGGGCCATTGAATGGGGTTCAACATTGACAAACCCCAGGGGAGAGTGCCTACTAGAAGCATTGGCCACCCTGGATGTAGTATTATTGAACTGCGGCCAAAAGGATACATTCACAAGGAACGGTAGAAGCTCTAAGATTGATTTGACATTTATCAGCAATCCACTAGCTAATTCAACTGAGTGGCAAGTGTCAGATATCTACACACATAGTGACGACCAAGCTATCATATTCGAAATACATGACCGCGCAGCAAGAACCATTCCTGCGGTAGCCACTCCAAATCCGCTATCAAAGGAGTTAACTTTGGACAAAGAGCTCCACCTAACTGGCAGTGCGAATGATAAAGCAATACAACTGATGCGCTGCATAACAAATTCATGTAACGCATCTATGGCAAAGAAAGGCCGGCGGAATGGCAGACAACATGTGTATTGGTGGACTGACCAAATTTCCGAACTGAGAAGAAAATGCAAACATGCGCGACGCCTATGTCAAAGAGCAAGGGGTCGTGAAAATTTTATAGCGCACCAAGAAGCCTATAAAACATCGAGAACTGACCTAAAAAAGGCGATATCGAATAGCAAGGCAAGATGCTTCAAGGAAATGTGTGAGGAGGTCGAGAATAACCCCTGGGGACTAGGATATAAAGTGGTTATGAAAAAATTATATAGCTACCGTCCACCAGTTAAACCAGACGCAGCTAAGCTACAAGCAATAGTTGAAGGTCTCTTCCCGCAGAGAGCTGATATACCCTATACAGTACAAGATAGTGAGTCACAGAATGAAATACCTGAGGTTACCAGGCAAGAATTGGAAGTGGTATGCAAAGGTTTGAAACTAACCAAAGCACCTGGAGTAGATGGAATACCAAATCTGGCACTAAAGATAGCCACAGAAATCAACGCTGATTCATTCAGGGAAGTGTTCAACGCATGTATAAAGAAGAGAACATTCCCCCAGATATGGAAAATACAAAGGTTGGTGCTTATACCAAAGGGCAATAACGTACAAGATGCATCAGGCTACCGCCCGCTATGTATGATTGATACGGCCGGTAAACTTTTGGAAAAGATAATTAGCCGAAGACTAGAAGAAGCCTTGAATGGCAATGGTTTATCAGATAGACAATTTGGTTTTCGGAAGGCACGCTCCACAATAGAGGCTGTGGAAGCAGTCATAGCCATAGCAAAAGATGCCATTAAAGGAGACCGTTGGCTCGAAAGAGACAAAGAATACTGTGTCATCATTACATTAGACGTTAAAAACGCATTTAACTCAGCGGACTGGGACACTGTTCTAGCAGCACTTCAAGGGAAAGACGTTCCAAAATACCTAGTAGAATTAATCGTTGACTATTTTTAAGAGAGAGTGCTTTTGTATTACACAGACAGAGGCACAAAGTCATACCAAGTAACAGCAGGGGTACCACAGGGCTCGGTACTGGGTCCAATATTGTGGAACATTATGTATGACGGAGTGCTGAGACTTGAGCTCCCAGAAGGCGCAGAAATAATTGGACTTACTGATGACATCGCGCTGGTGGTTAAAGGGAAACATATAGAAAAGATACAATCAACATGCAACGAAGCGGTCGCTATGGTAAGGAGCTGGATCACAAGTGTAGGCCTCAAACTTGCTGATCATAAAACTGAAGTCCTTCTTGTAAGCAGCAGGAAAAAGATTGAGTACATTACAATAACTGTTGGCAATGAGCGAGTCACATCAAAACAAGCAATCAAGTATCTTAGAGTAATGATTGACAATAGACTCACCTTCAAAGAGCATTTACGATATGTTGCTGCAAAATGTGCGAAAACAACGTGTGCACTATCGCGAATAATGCCCAATATAGGTGGATCTAGACAACAGAAGAAGCAGTTACTCACAAATGTAGTTAAGTTTATTGCTATATATGCGGCTCCCATATGGGCAGATGCAATGAATAAAAAGACGTACAGATCAGGAGTAGACGCAGCCTACAGAAGATGCGCTCTCAGAGTTGTTTCCGCATTCCATACAGTATCTACTGACGCGGCCATGGTTATTGCCGGAATGATGCCACTACAGCAGGAAGCAGAAATTGAAAAGGAAAAGCATGCTGCAAAAAGAATTGGGGTTACAAACTTCAATCAGCTCAATGAAGAAGCATTGAATAAGTGGCAACAGAGTTGGGATATATCCACAAAAGGAAGATGGACGCATAGGCTCATTCCGAAGATAAGTGATTGGACCAACAGAAAGCATGGGCAGGTGAAATACTACCTAACCCAGATGTTAACTGGACACGGCTGCTTCAGAGCATATCTTTTTAAGTTCAAACATGATGAAGACGACACGTGCCCAGCATGTCCATATACAAAAGAACATGTGTTCTTTGATTGCCCGAGATATGAGAGCCACCGCAGCTCCTTGGCAAGAGCAACCAGAGAGCAGGTCACACCTGATAACATCATCCAACTGATATTAAAGTCAACAGAAATCTGGAACCTGGTGTGTATTTTTGCGAAAGAAATCACAGAAGAACAGAGAGCAGCAGAGAGAACTAGAAGAGCAGTAAGAGATGACAGCAACCGCTGAATCACCACCCTCCGAAGTAATGCTTAAAGGTGGTTCCGGAGGGATTTATGGTTAGAAGAGACACGGTGTTAGGATGAGGATTAGTACGTAGGCGCAAATATCAAGCAAAAGAGTAAGTGTTGGTTGCGAATCGTGCATGCTGGTAGTACGGGCTACCAGTATCTTTTGAAGATTCCACATCCCTTAGCTCGTATAGCTTAAAAAAAAAAACATTTGTGCTGTGTGACTGACTTATAAAAATGTGCATAATCAGATGTCCGAGGAAATTTTATGCTCGCACCGCACTGTGAGACAAAAAACTCTCTGTCAACACGAATGTGCTGCTCATATTACGATTGCACAAATATGCACAAAAGTGCTTTTGCACAAACATGCACAAATGTGCGATTTTGCGCTTGCACCCAAGGGTAGAAAAAAATTACGGGAACTCCACAATTGTGTTTGAAATAGAAAATATTATTTTGTTGCAAATTTTGAAAAAATTGATATTTACGTTCTTTGGGATCATAACTAACAAATATTTAAAATAATTATTTTTGTTAAATATTTATAAAGTTGACTAAAAATTATAACTGTCTTAACCTTATTTGTATTTTAAATTAAAATATTATTTTTTTTGTATTTTACTTCCCAAATTTTGTGTATTTTTAAATGCAAATTTAGTAAGTGAACCTAAAGTATTTGTTTGGTAAGTTTTGCACCAGTTTAAAAGAAATAAAAACATATATTAGGAAAATTTTTTTATTCCCAAAAAATATGTATTGACTTAGGTAGAGTATCTAACATTCATTAAAAAACGCGAAAGATTAAGAAAATATTTTCTTGAGCAGGTAGCAGGATTTTACCGCACTTTCTACTGTACTTAGTAAGCAGAGATATAATTTAAGTGAAAAAAATATTTCAGCAATGTTATTAATTTAAATTTGGTTCTTGAGTTAAGTATATAACTTTAATAGACTTTATTTAAATAACTTTACTTTACTTTATTTAAGTGAACAAAATATTTAATAACATAACTTTAATATACTTTATTTAACTGAACAAGGTATTTAATCACGACGAACTTCCGTTATTCTCGTTCACTCGCTTTTGACATTCGCTGTCACACATATGTTAGGTGACCACATGTTGTTAAAATTTTAAGGTGCCCAGTTGTGCGTTTCGGATGTAGGTTAACAGTCAGCCCTTCCTGACGTCAAGCGTCCTCGCGCTCGGAATCAGTTTCTTCTTCGTACGGCAATTGACACCATGCCTTTAGGAGATCAGACGCATAGATTGATTTATAATGTCGTTGTTTTCGATCGGATCCTGGTAGGTCTTCGATGACGTAACGGTCATTATCGAGAACTTCGGTGACTACGAACGGTCCTTTATATCGACATTCAAGTTTACGGGACGTGCCTGTGGATGCTGGTTCTGGTTCCGCTAAAACTAAATCACCTTGCTCATATTTCGTTGGTTCCCTGTGTTTATCGTCGAAACGCTTTTTCGCGTTTACCCGTTTACTATCAGTGTCATTAGCAGCAAGTAATCGCCGGTGGTGGAGTTCTTCTTGGGTGATGGGAATAGTATCGTCTTCATCTTGGAGAATTTGGATCAGCTTGTTACCTAATATGTCGCGTAGCTTGAATCTAAAAAGCAATTCGATTGGAGATTTTCCCGTCGCGTGACTAATCAGTGAGTTCAATGTACATTGAATGCTTCGTAGTTGTTCGTCCCAGGTTCGGTCACCTTGTGTTGATGGTTGCAGCATGGATAAAACGGTGCGATTAAATCGTTCGACTTGGCCATTGGCTCGTAGCGTACGGACTGCGTTGCGTATGTGTTTGATTTGTTGTTCGTTACAGTATCTTTCAAATTCTTTTGATGTGAAGGCGGTACCACGATCACTTATTATATTTTCAGGGGTTCCAACGTAACTGGTGAATTTCATTCAGAATGGCGATGACTTGTTTAGTGTTCGTACTTTTTACTGGTCTGACGATGACAAATTTTGTGAAACTGTCTACAATAACCAGGATATACTCGTTTAACTTTCGGCTTCGGGGAAAAGGTCCCAGGTGGTCAATGTGTATTGTTTTGAACGGAATAGGCTCCATTTTGTCGCAATGTAACTCACCTTCCTTTTTACCCCCTCGACGCTTAGTGAAGGCGCAATCAATGCACGCTTTCACAAAAGATTTGACAAAGTTTCGCATTCTAGCGAACCACATAGACCGTAGTAAGTATTCAATCGTTCGGTCAACGCTTAAGTGTCCTGTTTTAACATGTGCATCATGTGTCACCTTCCATCACAAAGCCTTTGGTATTATGAAGAGGTGTTGGTTTTTATACCGTTTGTACAGTCGTCCGTTAATTATTTTATAGTCGTTAATAATGTCTGAATCCTTCTCCTCAATTTTCATTACGACTTGTTGAAGTTTGCTATCTTGTAATTGCATACTGTAAAGCCAATCTGCCTCAGTTATTTCCACCTTCCAGACTCGCAAAGTCGCTTCCTTAAGATCGCAACCGTATTCGTTAGGCATACGACTTAGTGTGCGACGTGCGCCATTCGTTGCTCGCTTCGATGTTCGATGATGAGGTCATAGTCTTGGATACGAAGCCACCATCTGGCTATACGAGGTATCATTTCTCGCTTTTGCATGGCCAATTTCACAGCATTGCAATCGGTAATGACTGTAATGATCAATTTTTGAAGTAAAAAATAAAATTGATCTTACAATGATGATTCTTTTTTTTTAAAAAATAATTTAAAAAAAAAATAATAAATAAAAAAAATCACTGACATCCAAACACGCTTATAAAAATTATAACAAAAAAAACCTGCAATATGAGAAATGTCATTTTAATTTGTTTTGTTATAATTTTCGTTTGATCGCCAAAAGTTGCAATGAGTAATAAGAGAAGCTGAGAATGCAGCGTAAACATTGCAAGGTAAGAGAATCAATAACAAAATAATGGAAAGTTTTCGTGAGTCTCGAAGTAAAAAACATTAATTAAGTGCATTGACCGAGAAACGGCGGATTAAAAAGTATAAGTTAAGCAGTTATAAAAAAAGTAAATAAAAGGAGCATTCGGAGGATTTTCTGTCTTCTTGGTGGAGTTTATTTTGAACGGAACGGGCAGAACGTATGATAGAGTTTAACTTCAGTGATCCGCAAAGAATACAAGAGAAATAAAAAAAAAAAGATATATATGAAACTCTTATCGGAAGTGGCGTGAAGATTTTAATATATAAATTTATACTCTGAAACAGTGTTTTATACCATAATAACTATCAAGTATTTTAAATATAAAAAAATTATATAAAACACCCCAATTTTTTTTTGAGAAACGTGTGTTTATCTCTAGTGCCTTTGCTTTACCGCAGAATATGTGACATTATTAACCACAAAGGAAACCAAATGAAGTGTTTAAAGAAATTAAAATATATTACTAACTAAATTATAAATACGAAATTAAACAATAGAAAAGAGTTAACATCTAACAATTTTTATATTTCAATAACATATATCCAATGAACGTTTTTTTTATATCAATAAATCAAGTATCGAATGCATTGAATGTAATAAAATCAAACTGACACCTGGGACAGCAACGGCGACGGCAACAGTAGCAGTGGCGCGAACGTTAACAACAATAAAGCATCAATTGCCAGAATAGCAATAATAACTAAATGAATACTGTTACCTATTACATTAATTATTTATTTACTTAGTTTTCTTGAAAGTACTCCATGTTAAGTTTCTTTTATATAATAATTAAGATATCCATGAAATTTAAATATAATTAATTGAAGTATGTTTTGTTTTAGCTTTTTGAAGTATTATTTAATTTTCTAAGAATATCCATGATAGTTAAATATAATTATTTGAAGTATGTTAAATCGTGTAATTTATTTTTTTTTAATAATTATTTGTAATTTAATATGGTCTATTAAATTTTTGGTTGTTGAGTTTTTTTGTACTGAACCCTGGTATACGCTGAGTATACCCCGGCCGCGGTAGAGGCCGGAAAGGTCGTTACAAATGGCGCCCGAGCAGGGACCGACTTTCAAGCTAATGTGACCGCAGAATAAAACTAGAATCAAGACGAAGAAAAAAAAATAAGTGCACCATGTCGATCATTGCTTCATCGTATGGTCAAATCATAGACCAGATATGTGAATGGCCTGTAAGGTACAACGGAGAGAGGGATCCATTAGAGTTTGTGAAAAGAATCGAAGAACTAGCCGACCTCAACCACATCGATATGAATCTAGTTGTCAGCACGATGCCCGTACTGCTTGAAGATAAAGGACTGTTGTGGTACCGCAACAACAATAAGCGTTGGAATCTTTGGTCAAGCTTCAAGGCAGCCTTTTTAAAATTTTTCCGTCCACATGGATATTTTGAAAGAATGGAAGAACTTCGTACAGAGCAAGTTAAAACAAGTCGAAGTCAGGTACAGGAAGCGAACAGCAATCGCCTGATAATTGAGCATTCAGAAACGATGCCATATCTAAATACCACCAAATGCGTACCAACTACAGAAACAGGGAAGAACGTTACTTACAGTGTGAATCTGAAGCCACATGGGCTACAAAATATGAAAAGTTACCAGCAACAAAATAATTCTAAAGTTAAGCAAACAACAACACAAATATATAGCATTACAACGTCAAAGACACCACTACTATCCAAGTCGAGCATGATACCAAGCATGCAAAGTCAAACTTACCCAGCGCGACACTCAGTAACATCGCTAGAAAATATACAAGAGCAAACCTCAAGTAAATACCTCGTAGTACCATTGCAACATCCCAGACCTATCGAAGAGTTACAAATTCCAACACAAGAAGTACAACATCTGCGTTGTTCGAAACTCATCAAAGAAAATTCGAAAGTACAACCACAGCAAGGATTACAAACCGTTACGCCAGTCGAAGAAAACCCTCATGTGCAAGATGCACAAACACAACAGTTTAAAGAAAAACCACTGATTACATCATTGACCGAATTAAAGGCACAAGTTGTAACACGAGAGGTACAACCACAACCCGTCAAAGAAAGTCCGCAGGTGCTAGACACACATCCGCAACGGGATCCTCATTTCCACGAAGAACAACCGATCACACCATCGAGCGAATCACAGATAAGAGATATTCCAGTACAACAAGATCGACAGAAGATTACAGTCGTCATTACAAAAACAAGTCAGGTTCAACTGAAGCAAGCAGCACCAAGTTCTCCAGCATCACCAGGTCCTCAACAAATCTCGCTCATTCACGCCCTTCAACAAAAACAACTATCACAACAAGAGAAAGTTCGTTCTATGCAGCCGGAAGAAATGTTGAATAATCCTCTGACACAAGCACGATGTCTCAGAATTCGAAATTCATCCAGCATTCAAAATCTGCCGAAACCAACTGATAATGTGGAATTGATTCAGCAGAAGGGTTGTGTTCATTATAGCAAACGCCAAGACGAATTTTTCAAAGTATTTAAGTGTCCCAAGAAACGAAAAAGAAACTGTGCAAGCAGATAGGAATTTAGTTTTTTCGCTTACCGAAAATAAGGAGGGAATGTAATGATCAATTTTTGAAGTAAAAAATAAAATTGATCTTACAATGATGATTCTTTTTTTTTAAAAAATAATTTAAAAAAAAAAATAATAAATAAAAAAAATCACTGACATCCAAACACGCTTATAAAAATTATAACAAAAAAAACCTGCAATATGAGAAATGTCATTTTAATTTGTTTTGTTATAATTTTCGTTTGATCACCAAAAGTTGCAATGAGTAATAAGAGAAGCTGAGAATGCAGCGTAAACATTGCAAGGTAAGAGAATCAATAACAAAATAATGGAAAGCTTTCGTGAGTCTCGAAGTAAAAAACATTAATTAAGTGCATTGACCGAGAAATGGCGGATTAAAAAGTATAAGTTAAGCAGTTATAAAAAAAGTAAATAAAAGGAGCATTCGGAGGATTTTCTGTCTTCTT
>NC_051847.1:232344256-232354726 GCF_002237135.1 Teleopsis dalmanni | reverse complement strand
GGATACCAAGTTCGCACAAGCACAATTAAATAGAGCTGCTCCGCTTACTAATTCGACATAAACTTTAACAACAAAAACTTTAACTTTTTGGATCCAACTGAATTGTAAACAATTTTAAACTAAAATATCTCTCAAAGGTAACAACACTGTGCTCATGTAAAATATAATTGATGATAACTGATTGTATTGCTTATAGGCGTGTAGAAAAATTTCTATCGCAGTTCATTGGAAGACTTTTTACCCAGATAAAATTCAAACATAAAACTGTGATAGAATAGATATTTTTGCTATAATTGAGCAAAAATATACAAGTGGTAATTCTCAAACATCACCTAAATATGAATAAACCCTTATAACGAAACTGGTCGCTGCTATAGTGATGATCAAAAAGTCATGCATCTGCAACAGAAGTAATTTAAAAACTTAAGGATCGAAGGGCTGTTTAGGTAATCATCCTTAAAACAGCCTTACAACAAATACTTGAGAATAAACTCAAAGTACTGCCTTTCCCGTTCCAAAGAGTATAAGACTTCACTGATGTTAAAAAAGATACATAGAATTAGAATTGGCAGAACGAAGGACTGTTTAAGCAGCCAATTACCGATCTCAATTTTTCAAATAAAATTCAATATACAAAAAGTTTCACTTCAATTGAGCCACCCTCTATATTATAACGTAAATTGTTAAGTCTAACTGTTAACGCAGCTTAGACCAGGTAAATCGGCAACATTCAAGAAACAACGCATGTGCCGCCTTTAGATAATTACCTTTTTATTTTAAATCTTCGCCGAACATCCAATTTGGTTCAAGTTGTTTCTAAAAATAAAAAATAAAATAAGCAGTAATATAAAATCCTTTAAAGTATATAAAATAATATAATATATGTATATTTTAACGTATTCAATTCTAATAACGGATTTAAATTTAAATTATTATCACTAAAATTAACTAACTCTCACAGTGTATGTGAAATGTTTAATACCTTAAATCAGTAGCAAACTTAATATCAAAAAACAAATAATAACTACCAACTTATTATGATTAAGCGAGCTCGCTTATTTCCTAATATGCTGCTGCGTAAATTGATTAATTTTTGTAACTTGCTTTGGAAAGAATATACCACATATATGCGGTGTATATACAAAATATGTTTACGTTTTCTGAAAATTGACGAATTTCAAGTTGTGCCTCTTTTAAAGAAGGAGTGAGATGTGTATAAATGGAAAAAATAAAAATTAAGACCCTAAAGGATCATATTGCATTGTATTAGAGAAATATGAGTTCCACAATGTTTTGTAAAGATTACAGTCAACTAAAAAATCTTTAAATTACAAATAAAAAAACGTTTTTGCCTTAATCTAAGACCTTTGTGCCCTTCTGTGTATGCTATGAAAGGATATCAAACTAACAATAAAGAATAAAAATGCAAACGAATGAATTTCGAGAGAGCGAAGAATAAGAACAAAAACTTTCAGTGACTTCTTAGTTTACACCAATATATGTAAATATTATATATATGCATATTTCTCTGGAAATAGTCTATATGCGCCTTTATATACTTTTATATTAATACAAAAATGCTTGAAATAGACTGAACCTACATTAGAGACTAAAGTCTACAATGTTGGAAGAATTAAATATTGTTGGCATTATATTTACATTTTTTTTCCAAACTACTTTAAAGTAAAATAAGTCATAAATAAATGGATTTCAAATGGAGCCCAAAAACTGATACTGAGAATATCTAAAAATCCTGAGCGAATAATACATAACAAAACAGTAGACGAAAAATTATGTTCCTAAGAAGCTGAATGACACTACGAGTTTCATATTAAAAGGATAGGCAACAAATGTTTCAATTGGAGTGTTCACAATTGTGTATAATGAGCTCGTTAAACGAGTAACATAGTTACAATGTAAAGAGACAACAACAAAATACATTTCGAGTACATAATTTTTGTTGGTGGCACTGTACAGTGTTACCATGTTACTTAATTACTAAACTTGTTTATATGCATTTGATACGTTCAGTCTAAAAATATTATTTTTATATATGTTATTAATGGTAACGATAATAATGAAAACCTATAAAGACATGCTCTATCTGCTTTTAAACTAGCTCAACATATTAAGTACTAGCGTTTTCTTTTTATTCATGGGAAGTTTTCTCCATACAAGAATTTATGAAAAAAAATTGCTACATCTGGCAACACACGTTTAAGTTTTAAATTGTCATTTATTACTGAATAGTGTTATAATTTTATAGGAGATACTTAATTCGTTTAATTTTGTACTACATGTTGGGTCCTTATGCGCTTATAATCTGTGCGTTTCAATAAAACTTATTTTACAACAGACAGAAGTAAAATTGGCAACCACAATTGGTGGAAAATTTTGTGATGGTCATAAATCGGAAATCAATGAAACTGTTATGTGTCAATTGATCACCAGAAACACAATAACTAAAAGTAAGTTGTAAAAAGTAATACATATCACACTTCCATGTTCTACTTTTAAGTTCACAGAATGTATATACTGCTCCCAAGCAATTATAGACCCACCCACATATGCTCAGCGAAACACTTGTCCACACACAAATACACTTAACGATTTTATTACTTCTTGTGACAGTTCAGCTCTGTTATTACGAAATATATGGTACATGCTGGCCCACAAACATACAAAAACGAGTATGCCACTCAACTTAAGCTGGTGGCATAGTGACCAAACTATGGTGGAATCGTTTACTGACAACGTTTATGACAACAATCTTTTCAAACCAATAACAATTTGACACAAATTTAACACATCATTTCGCAGAATATAAAAGTTTTGCAGCAAAAGTTAAGTACATGCAGCTTTGGAAATTTAACCGTACCGCACACCGCACATATCCATTCATTGTGAAAATACAATATGCAAGGAACCAAACCGCTCGTTGGTGTAGGGAATGTCTACTATTCGTATCTTGACAATTTTGAATTTTGCGGCAATTAAACGTCAATTACAGCAATTTTTATTACCATGTCAACAGCTCAGAGCTTCCACTTGAAAGTCAAAGCAATATCAATTTACCAATACTTTTGCCTCTTATACTACACTTCCTCTCAAGCATTTCGTCTCAATGAGAATGAGATTCCGTTCTTAGGAATATCAGGAAAATGGCACGTTTAAATCCATAGCTATTTTTTTATGATTACTTTGCACTGGCACATTTTAACAGGATTACCAGTATTTAGCAGTCATTCATGTAGCCGAATTGTCTAGCGACAGTACTCGTTATGGGAAGAGTAGTCCATGACAATTACTACAGAGTTGTGTGGCGCCAAACAGGTTTCATTGCAGAGTAGAAATATGAGCAAAAAGTTTTAACCAAAATAAAATAAACTTAAAAATTGTAAAAAATGGTTATAAATTGACTTTAACTTATTGTTACTATAACAACAAATGAATACCACCAACACAAACAGGCATGAGCAACAATCAAAGCAACAGCAATTTCTGCTTCATTTGCTTTCTGTAAATGTCAGCAACTTTAGGTATGCAATCTCGTTACAAGCAATGGTCATTCTCAACTCAGCACTCCGCTCCTTCATCATCCAGCTTTACTAGTAGTTGAAAGTGCAAAATTTTGCTTCAGCAATTTCTTCTGAGGTGAGTAACGACTTAACCTTTCTAAAGCTATGAGAATAAACAGCAGAGATTGCATTAAAATCAATGAATTTAATATAAAAATATAAGCTTTTCTTTGAAAAAACTTGTTTAGAACTGAAATGTTGGCTCAGCATAATTCTGGTTTTTTTTCACAACTCAACTTACAAATTAAAAAGCTTTTGTAATCTATCTTGGTTAAATATTTTTTTTAAAAAAAAAAATATATTAAAATAACAAGTGTGATTAACCAGCTTATTCCAAGCATTTCTATTAAACACATATCATGGCATACTTATATAAATGAAAAAACTTTTGGCCAGAGGAGGAGGAAGAGGTTCGTTAATAATTAAACACTTAATTGCTGTATATTAATATTGCAATGTTATTCAATTTGAATGAATGTGTTGGAAAACAAATTAGAGGTAAATTGAGCAAAAGCTATAAATGATCGTAAATAAATATTTCAGGATAATGTTGCTAATATGATACCTGTAATATTTATCTAAACAATAAAATCATTAATACTTTGAAATCGGGAAAGCCTTGCTGTGACAAGCTTAAATTAATAAAAAATTGACAAACTGAGAAAGAACTATCAGCTGATAACATATTTTGATTTATAAAGATGATGCAAGTTCTATGGTATCCAGGTGTTCAGAAAATAAGTAGTAATAGTAGTAGTAATAGATTGAGATTAACATTAAAACAACATATGTATACTTACAAAATTTTTTGGGATAAAGCTGTATACTAGAATATAGGGATACTACAACGTTTTCAATCGAAAGTATACAGAACTGTAACTGATATCAACCTGGTATTTACTAAAACGCAATTCTATCGAAAACAAGAAGTGTACGAATAGGAAATAAATTAAATACCATATAAGAAGAAACTGTAAGAAATGTCTGAGAAACCACACAAATGATCTTGTTTGCAAGATAATAAATAATCCAATATGATTCAGTCTTGCTACTTTGTCTCGCCACTTTTAATATTTCACATTATTTTAGTTGCAAATAGAACCTATGGTTTCGTGTATAAAACTCAACTATTAAGTAACATAGTAGCAAAAATAAAACACATTTTAAGTAAATGTTAGTACTCAACACAGCTAAATTAAATATTTAGATACAAACAACAGTAGAGACTAAAATTAGTACAGAAACACGAAACAGAAAATAAAAATGCTCCATCTAACATTACTAAAAAAATAGCAGAATAATTTCACAAAAGTGCTAACTGACAGCACTATGTTGGAATGTGGGAATAATTAACAGCACTAAAAATGTGGGAGATAAACATATCACATTCTGTTTATTATGTTGAAACTATTTAAGCCAGTGCACTTAAGCACTTTTACTCTTTCTTAACTCGAGGTATTTTCGAAACCCCTCTTAACGCCTTTACTAGATTATTGTTTATCACTTCATCACACTAAGCAATAATTGACCGCAGATCTGCATACCTCTCCGAGGAGCCTCTAACCATTCAAATCAAATGTATGTAAAAAACAGCTGTATAGTAATTTTTAATGTTTACTTGAATTTTTATTACATAAATATAATTCAACCTTTTCAAAAAACCATAAAATATAAATAAAAACCAAAATCAATTAAGTTCCACATTTCAATCCAATTTAAGTCAATACCATGTCATTAGGTATTTTATGTAAAGTCAATTTTTTTCAGACATTTTTTTTAATAAGGCAGTAAATTCAATAACATAATAAAGACAATAAGGACAACCTGACAGACAGACAGGTAGGTAGGAAGAAAGATGTTTATATATTCACGTGCATACAAATGCTTGACCAGTTACTCAGAGAAACAATAAATAAATGATGATACGGAAAGAAAATAACATAAAGAACCATCAAAGGTAAGATAGATTTAAGAATACAGCACAAACAACCACATTATGTAGCGCCAAATTAAACCAAAGACTCATTGAAATCCCGCATTGTTAAGGCCACTACCAGGCATGCCCTGTGCATCTGTGTTGCATTATGTACCTTCACTTTTTCTTTAAATGCAAACGGCAAACGGCGCAACTGGGAGCACAGCCGATTTCGAGCTCACCGTGAAATGCCTTAAATGCAATCTTCCAGAACAACAATAGGAACATCAACATTAACAATGGAAAAATACGTACAATCTGCCTTTTAGTATAGTCAAAACAAGGAAGCCTACATACGGACGCGTACATATCTATATATGCTCGCACGTTCTACGAATTGTTTTGAGCCAAAAGCAATAAGAAAAATTGTTACTTGTACCAAATGCTTGTAAAAAAAAAAAAAATATACAACATAACATAATAAAAGCAAAGTCAATAAAAAAGAACCTCAAATGAAGGAATGTTACACGCAAACGTAACAGTTTCAATGTGTTGCAAAAATATTTAAAAACAGTGGCGTAGTAGGAAGGGAGTGACAAAATCTATTCGTTAGTATGTATAAAAAAAGAGGTTTGACATGGTCAAAACTTTAAACTATTTTAAATCTAGCTTGAATCTACATTATTTAATTATTCAAATTATTCAATAAATACAAACACCCGGAGTTGCGTCTAATGATTCCAATAATCCGAGTTATACGGATATTCGAGATTTGAATCAAATCTCTAGAAATCTGTAAAAACCGAATAGTTCAAGCAATTCGTATATTTCAAAGTTTTATGAAGTTTTAATTTTTTTAACATATAAAAACTAATAAATAATAATAAACTAATAAAGAACGGGTACTTACATTCATGTCAATTGATTTATAGATAGAGAAACTAAAAAGTACATAGTCTCCAAGCAAAACAGGTTTCTATTAAAAACTAATCAAAGAAATTATTTATTTAATAAATTGATTATTTATTGATAATATACTAAATAGTACTACTAAATAGTAGAAATCGTAATAATAAGCGTATTATTATGTAGAAGAGTTAAGAGAAATAGTCAACCAATTTGATTAATTGGTCGACTTAAAATGATATGTGTACATTTACAGAATTTTATCTGTTGATATACAAAAAATTTATTTTTCTGCATTTATAGAGATAGACACTCAGAGGAAAATCGTTAAACCGAATTGTTTTATTCTACAGTATAGGGCAACTTATTTTTTGTTGTAGCTGTTCAAATTGCAAACAACTTGACAAATTTAATATACACTTCATTTATAAGATCTAAAATTTTTTATTATAATATTCACAGTAACACTACATTATATTTCAATTTGTCTATAATTAGGAAAATTTCGTTTAAAGTTTGTTTTAAAAATTGTATGAGAATTATATATGTATATAAATCGTATTTAAAAAAAAAAAAACAAAAAATGGTTGAGTAAAGGTTGTTTTAGTATTTTTTAACATAACATATACCATATCAATTCACTAGATTATACAGATTTTCACAACAGTATCAAATTTCGCGACAAAACAATTAAAAAAAATTTATCTTTAAATAATCTCTAAGGGATGTTATATTTGTTTACAATGGACACAAGTACACCAAAACTTATAAGGAAGGATATATAAACGGACTCAAAATATAACAAAAAGAGATAACTAAAAACAACAACTGTCAAAATAAAAACTCGAAACGATCATGTAAACGCTTGACGTTTCGGAACTATCTTTAGCAAAGTTCGACAACTACAGTTCATAATGTAAACTGTAATGGTATTTCGCAAAAACTGTCAAATTTCACAAATTCAAAACATTTTATTTAACATTTTATCTATGGCACTGCGACCATTGGGTCTATTGTACCACTATCTAGGCTTAGAATAAATCTATAAACCCTGTTGGTTCAGTAAAAAGTAATGTAAAATCTACTTTACAGTATTTAATTGTCTCGTTTAAAGTTTACTTTGTACAGAAATATTGTCTTCTTATTACAAAGCACTTTATACGGCTATAACACAAATAAACGTAATTTCAAGTGCAAGTCTGTGGCAAAATATGTTCTGATTTTTAGATAGCATGTCTTTCAACTACTTATACATTCAAATCTGTAGTTAAAATAGCGCACAAATAGGGCCTCATCAGAGTTCAAAGAATAGAACTTTTTGTCAATGAATTCATATCCTAAATTTTTCTGCAGTTCAATATTTTAGTTCTCAAAAGAAAAGTATTTTTAAGAAGTAAATTTTAAAAAATAGAAACTCATAATTCATAAGTAAAACTTTTCAAATTATAAAATTAATTATTATAAAATAAAAAATTCATTTTTATTAATCCCTTTAAGTATTAAGTATTAAACCCGCTACTGCTAGTCACGCTTTATTTGTACTGATTGCTACAGATGATGCGCATCTTTTGCTTTGCGAAAACAAATACTACACAGTTTATCGTACAGAATACGTACATCTATAATGATGCCGTCGTCATAAACTATGTTTCAACTTGCTCTCTAAAACCTCTCGTTTAGACTTTACAACCAACCAAGCAATAATAAGAACACAAAGTTATAAACATTTTTATAATTCAACGGAATAACAAACAAACCAAAGTATTAACTACAAAATTAGACTTTATAATTAAGTTAAAGAATATCTATTTAAAAAAAAGAAAAAGAAAACATTACTACATCTACACAATTTTTGAATTTACCTTACACGATTCGGACTTAAATTGGATTGAAATCATAAACAAGCGAACTTAGTTAATCTATCTTATTTTTTTTTGTTCATAAAACAGACAATCAGAAACTCACAGATAGATTAACCGGGAATCGGACGGACAATTTAACATGTTTTTGTTTAATTTGATAGTAAAACCTTTAGGTTCGTTGTAGGTCGTTAAGCAAACGCTTTTTTTTTAACTAAAGATGTATTGGAGATGAATACTCAACATGTGTATGGTTAAAACTCTGCCAACTAAATTTGTGTTTAAGTTGATTAACTAATGAAATAAATGTCAAAAAACTGTTTTTAGGGAGTTAGGGTTTCTGTTAAGGCTACATTTTGATTGTGAATTCAGATTATACTATCATAAGTTTTAATTAATCTTATTAAAATCATAACGAAACTGCCCAATGTCACTAAAATTTTGTACATTTAATAAGTTGATTTAGAAAATATTATATATACTTGTGCAATGATCTGTTCACCTTGCTAATTAATAAAACTCTAAAAATTTTCAATGTTAATAAACTTTTATTCAACTTTTTACAGAGAGAAAAATCGGAACGTTCTCCTCAATCAAAACAAAAAACTTAAAAATATTTGAAATTGAATTTTACTTTTTAAATTCAATAAATGCACAGCCAACTGGGTCGCCACAGTACCCCCTCCTAGCGATGGAGTACTAGCAACAACGCGACACCACAACTAAGTCGACAACACCACTCTTAATCACAAAATTCCGCTAACCTTGCTGGGAAACGCACTACTCTACCAGCTCGTGTCACTTTCGGAATCGGCAACAGGGATTCACGCCTACAATCACCAGAAGTCACTAACTGATCACCATTCAACAGCGCTGAAGGCTGACGCGTTTCTGGAACAACCTGTTCAAGATCATCACACGTTAAGTACGCCGCCTTCAACCTATCATTCGAAACAGTCACCTCTCTCCCACGGCAAACAATAACAGACGTCTTCTCATTACGACTCAGCACCTCAAATGGACCTTCGTAAGGCTGCTCAAGTGGAGCTCGAGCACGATCCACTCGAAGAAAAACGTGCTTACAATTAATAACGTCCCGCGGAACATACACAGATGGATGACAATGTCTTGTTGATTCAACGGATTTAACCTTAGCTAAAGCCCTTCGCAACGCCGACACAAAATCAGTCTCGGACGACTTCTGCTTGAAATCCGAAAGCATCTGCCCTGGAACACAAAGAGGATTTCCAAACAACATCTCTGAAGGACTAGCATTTAGGTCTAGCTTCGGTGTCGTTCGCAATCCCAACAACACAAGCGGAAGAGACTGCGTCCAATTACTTGAGGAATGACATCGAATGGCTGCCTTCAATGTTCTATGGAAACGTTCAACCATACCATTTGCTTGAGGATGATAAGCCGTGGTATGAAAGTGTTTCACTCCAAGCAATCTCGTCAGTTCCCGAAATACAGCAGACTCAAACTGCCGACCCAAATCAGTGGTAATAGCCTGCGGAGAACCAAAACTTGCCACCCAACCGTCGATAAAAGCCGCTGCAACTTCTTCTGCCGTAATGCCCGACAGAGGCACAGCAACAGGCCACCGAGAAAAACGATCGACGCAAGTCAAACAATAACGCTTCCCCTGAGACAAAGGCAATGGACCCACAATGTCAACATGAACATGCTGGAACCGACTATCAATATCAGCAAACGAACCAATTGGTGTTTTAGTATGCCGCTGAATCTTGGACTTCTGACACGCAATGCAACTACGCACAAACACAGCTACATCCTTAACCAAACCAAGCCAAACATACCTAGCCTGCACCAATTTCCGCGTTGCTCGAATACCAGGATGAGCCAAACCGTGGAGTTTTGAGAGTACCAGCTGCCGACAGTTTGCGGGAACAAAAGGACGAACACGACTGCCTGACACATCACAGTACAGTTCAATACTCGAATCCGGCAATCTCAACTTCTTCAACCCAACACCATCTTCAGACTGGCTCTTCAGCTGAGCGAGCAACTCTGCATCAGTCTTCTGCCCCTCAGCAATTAACTCAATAACATTTGCCTCCAACTGAACCGTAGCAACCCGAGACAAAGAGTCAGCCACCGTATTATCTGCACCAGCCAGATGACGAATATCAGTGCAATACTGACTAATAAACTCCAGCTGTCTTGCACGACGAGGAGATGCCTTCTCACT
>NC_051847.1:232335116-232344156 GCF_002237135.1 Teleopsis dalmanni | reverse complement strand
TGTTGTATATTATTTATTTCTTTAAAATTGTATCTTATTTTACTAGAAATTGTTTATTTTTATTTAACTCTTACATTTATACATAATGCAATTACAAGGTACAAAAAAAGAAAAAAAAATAGGTAAAAAAAGATTAAATTTAGTTGCGGAAATTTACTATGTTGTCACTTTAAGCTGATATGGTGGTTTTTAGGTTTAATCTGGAGACTATGCGACCAGGAAACAACTGTTAGAAGCCGTTGGGTAATAATTTTGATATGATTTTGGTTTGTGTTTTTAGAAGTACATATGTAGCTATAATTTAAGTAACTTTTGGTCTTTCAAGATCGTTGTGAATTTGTTCCTTTTTAAGGCATCAACGAGCACCGAATTCTTGTCGAAGTAAATTATTAGACAAAAATAATATCTTTTTTCGATAGCTCCATAGTTCAATGTACTCCATAGTTAGCACGTTATATTTTAAGCTGAGTTTTGAATTCTTATTATTACATTAGTGTGCTTGCAGTGAATTTAGTTTAATTTCACCTTTTTTACACTTGATATGCTTAATCCAAGTTACTCTTCTGTCAAGATGAATATCAAGATATTCCACAACGTTTGATAATGATATGGAAAATATTATTCAGCATAACAAAAGGTCATTTGGTCTTGCGCAGCATAAAAGTTACTTGCACACTTTTCGTTTCATTAATTTTCATGCACTATTTAGTAAGTCATTTTTCCAGAAGACTCCAATGAGCTGAGAGGATTCGGGATGCACTTGTGGTCATTGTATGACTAAAAATTGCAGTGCCATCCGCAAAAGAAGCAACTACGTGATTTGAGTATAAAGAAAGATCAGCCATGTATATATTAAGTAAAAGAATTGCTGAGTACTCTTCTTTAAAGAACTGCAGTCATTATATCAATTGTGTTTTACTTGAAATTTTCTGGGGGCTGTATATAAGAAAAAGAAGTGGTTATGAATATTTTCAGAAAGAAATTGTTTGGTTCTTAATCACAATTTAAGGCCATGTTTTATATCTTTACTGATCAATGTTTCATATCACTGTTCAGTATGGTAATTGCATTGTACTACTCGCATATATCGAAATTTTTATTGAATACGTTTAATGAAATTCCATCTATAGGTGTCATTTAGTGGAGTTATACCTCTGAAGTTAGATCTCTTAAGTAATTACTGTATAGTTATTCTTCTAAAGTGGTTACTGTAAATTTATTTCTCTGGAATTATAAATGACTTGTTGCTGTTAATAGCAAATACTTTTAATTACTGAGAGAGATATCAGTAGTCCGGCATTAAATTTTTTTGTTTTGAAATGACTTAGTATGTTTATTCTTATTATTTAGTGCTCTATAGATACGTATGAAATGATATATATATAACTTGTGTGGGTAGGTTAATTATAAGCACTACTGTTGTATTTAATTAAATTATTTGCTTATTTTGCTGTGATTTTTGTTATCAGTAACTTAATGAATGTTGTTTTCTTGCGAATTTGAAAAATTACTTAGAATTATTTCAAAATATTATATTCTTTTATATATAATTGATTATAAGAGCATAGGTTTTATTTTGACCTTAGTTATTGCTGTAGGGATTTATTTTTAATAAAACTAATAAGCTCATTAGCTATGTTTTTTTTTTATAAAATATCGGAGAAAAAATATTTTATTATAAATCTACAAAGTAAAAAGCTATCTGAACAAAGTTTACTATAAATAAAATATTTCTAAATTATGCTAATGGTTGCACGACCATAGCTAAATTTACAATGTTGTTAATGTTGGTTGTAAGGATGAATGATTGAATAAAACCACAATATTTTGAGGATTACTTGATTGATACAATATTTTTTCGATAAGTTTTAGTAATTAAAGTGTTCGCTAACTTTATTTTAAATTAATTAAAGTTGGTATAGTAAATGTGGTTTGTTACTTTGACAACAGGATCTATAATCAATCGCTTATTGAAATTGCGTATATAAATTATTCAGATATGCAAAATGCACTTAATGCACATGCATTTATGCTTAGATACATTTCACCACGATTGTGGATATCTATACGGCATTTATGCCAATTAAAATGCAAAAGTTACACACGCGATTCACATTAGCTAGCAAGCAGCAGAGGTTAAAACCGCATACTAACTTGCATACGAGTAGATACATTTGCGTATCTGCTACGCGTATCTATGTATACATTTATGAATGAATTTCATTTAGTATTATACTTACGTATACAATTGTATATTCAGTAATTTTAGATACATGTTATCGGTGCAAATGTAACGCAAATTTCATACATACAAAATCAATTGCATTGCAATATTAGCACAACAATACGATTTGCAAATCCATCACGTAATTCCGCTATAAATCTATGTAAATTATTAGATACTTTAAAACGAATAAAATAATTCTGTTTTACTTTTACAGATGGGCTATTCTACTCATCTACTCCTACTTAATAATATAAAATGCTTCTGTAGCTTCCTTGTACAATTGTGACTATTATATTTTTCACATCAACTGCAAATAACAATTTCAATTTGGGAAATAAAATTTCTAGCACCATAAAAATGCCATAAAATCGTGAAATTTTTCTGTCTGGAAAATATCCTGTTTTGTCTTGAATAATTTAACCATAAAATTGATATAAATTTTTAGCCAAAAAAAAAAAGATTCTAAACGTTCTCTTAATGAAATGTTCCGCTCTCATGTAGATTTGTAGATACATTCATTATTCATTTTATTAAAGCAAATTTTAAACTTTGTCTATCCGTTTATTATTGATATTTATGTAGTTAAAAGGATTTTCAACTTGATTAAAAAATAATTATAAACTCAATAATAAATTAATTAAATCCTAAAAGCTGTGTAAAATACATATGTAAAATAGACTGCATTACTATGTAATACACTCTTTTAATGCAAATTAATTAAAAATATCAAACCACTGATTCAACTATATTTAGCTAAACGAAATGGTCTTATTCATTTTATACATACTAATTTATACAATTTATAAATTTGTGATATAAATTTCATACCTTTAAAATTATTTATACATATATTATCAGGTCATAGAGGAGAGTTTTATGCAAGCAAAGTATATTTTTTTCAAACATTAGTTAGATAATTTTATTAACATAGTACACTATATATGTTTTCATAAGTAAATAATATTAATTAGTTGTTTTGAATAACTATTAAAAATATTAACTTATGGATATTATTCCAAATCTTTTTCTAAAGACTAAGTTGTTTTAATAGGGAACGGAACATACCTCCATTCGCTGGAGACTACCATCTGTGGTACACGGATGGCTCCAAAACGATGGAAGGAGTGGGGGCGGGAGTATATGGAGTAAGACCTAAAGAGGAAATATTTGCGAGTATGAGTAAAGAAAACTCAGTCTTTCAGGCTGAAGTACACGCAATTGAATTATGTCTCAGGGTATATAAAGGTAAACCCGTCACGGGAAAAAACATATATATCTTTTCTGACAGTAAATCGGCACTCCTGGCACTACGCTCACCTCGAGTAACCTCAAAAATAGTGTGGGGATGCCTTCTACTTCTCAAAGACCTTGCTGAAAAGAACAGAGTCCACTTAATATGGATTCCAGGGCACAGCGGTTTTGAGGGAAACGAAAAAGCAGATGAACTAGCGAGAAAAGGGGCGGCCTCATACTATATTGGGCCACAACCATTCTGCGGGCCTTCGTGGAGCTTTTTCAAACTTAAAACTAATGAATGGTTGGAAAAAGCAGCTCAGAATGATTGGGATAATACAATTACCTGCAGACAAGCAAAAGAATCCATGCCGTTCCGATCAAAAGCCAGAACTAGGGAGCTACTTATGCTGAACAGAAGTGGCATCCGACTTGTCACAGGTTTTCTAACTGGACCTGCGGAGTTAAAAACATTATATCTAGGTATTACTGGAGACGAATAGCTGTGACTTTGTTTACGAGAGAGGACAGCCAGGGAACACATATTGTGTCCACTGTGATTGTCTTGGCAAGCTCGACTTTTCGCTACTTATCCATTGCCTATCCGCTTTAACGGAGTAAGGCAACATCTCTCCCAAGGACATACTGGCTCTCTTAACTGCTACTCGTCTATGGAACTGAAGTGGGTATGTCACAATAATCCTCGAGGATGCAGTGACGCGGAGACTAGTTCCCAACCCTTCTTTTGAAAAAAAAAAAAAAAATTGTTTTATTAATTCTTTGATTTTTCTGTCAATAAATGCATTATGTTTAGCACAGTCTCGTTGTAACCAAACATCTTCATTGCAGGATTTGCCAACCGCTGGTCCGCCATTATTCGTAATGCCATCAATCCGTAAAATATTTTTGTTACTTTTTTAAAGATATTATTATTCAAGAAATTATTGGTACCCGTTGCAGCATAACATATTGAATGTATTACCGGTATTTATAAATATATTTTTGATCCGCAATATATTTTTAATTTGAAAACACTCGTTTACAGTACATTACAGTACATTACAATTCAAAACGAACCAATCATGTCACTAGTCTATAAATAATACCAAACAGTGGATTTCTCAAACTGGGACGATTACAGATTTTCTGTTATTATAAGTGCTATTAAGACAAACAAGTGCCTCTAAGTCTTATTATATGTAAAATATATTTTAGCGGGCATTTTTTTGTATACAGATTAACATAATTTTTAAACTCATAAGATAACTCATATAGTGTTTAGAGTAGTTTATATGTTTTTTTTATATAAATGAGAAACGTCTCTACCCGATAGTTAGCCTTTTTCTTTAAAAAAAGAAAAAATATTGAAAAGTATTACATTAACATTTATGCATTAACAAAATATTACTGATTAACTATTTTAAAAATAAACGTACTGGAGTATTTACTTTAATATTATTGGATACGTTGGACATCAAAGTTATCGAAACAACGTACCCATTTGTAACGGAAAATTTTTTGTATTACCAGCTCAGATTTTGATTACTGTATTGGCTTAAATTTACAAATTCAATTTTTAATTGATTTATTAATTAATTTTATTAATCACTAAAACTAGCTCTCAGTGATTATGTTTTTCATTCTAAAATTAAAACTTCTACTTGGAAAAATTCTTGTCGATTGTACTGATGAATTCTTTAAATCTTGACCTAAAGTACAACTTAAAAATATTAAAGAATATTAAACATTTTTGGGAATATTGTGAAGAAATAAGAGAAGTTTATTTCGAAAAAATAAGAAATCACTAACGGTGCTCTCTATTTTTCGCTCAAAATTTTTGGACCAACTTTCATAAACCTTTTGATACAACCAGTATTAGTGTTTTTCAAGCATATAAGTTTAGAATATAAAAATATGCTACGTTATAATGATTAGTTATATACAGCACGAAAGTCAGTTCTGAAACTTATTTTTCACCAATCAGTATGGTATTTAATTGTAATATTTAATATTAATACTTAATACTAATATTAAGGATCAAAATATTTTTTACTAATCAGAAACCGTTCTATAAAAGAATACATGGAATTCTTGCTACCACATCAGTTGATAATACCTAGCTGTAATACGAGTTAGTTATACTTCTGGAAAAGGTACTTGATCAAAACACGTATGATCAAGTATTTGGGGCTAAAAGATTTGAACGTTGCAACAATAGAATCACTTGAACCACTTTATACAAAAACATAAACCCATATTGAAATTATATATATTTTGTATATGGTATATTAAGAAAAGTGTTTCTCTATAGCACTTAATTGCAGTCATATCATTTTTTAATTCTTTTTTTTTTGTTTTACAATATTTTTTAAAAATTTCTTTTTATAATTATTTATGTTACTTATGTATATATTTATATTCTATATATTTTCCTTATTTCACTGATGGGATGCCCATTGTGTAAAATAAATTCTTCACCATTTACTTATGATAGGTACTCAAATATACGTATAAAGTATCGCAAACTGATAAAATGTCTGTAATGACTTTAATGATAACAAAGTAATGATTTCTTGAAGTTTTTATTTTCTTTTTGAAGTTTTTATAATTTTTTTTTTTTGCATACAGACGCTAATGAAAGTAACATTAGAAAAAATGCAAAAAAAAAAACATTGAAAAAAAGCGGTAATTTTTCACTATAAATCCATGGTAAGCGCTATAGAGCTAAAATGGAGCAACGTGACTACTCCGTCATGAAAACAAACAAATGAACATTGAACGGTCTTTCGCAGCTCCTGGTTGTGTGTTCACGGACGTTATGTGGACAAACTCTTGCACGTGGTTTTTTAGAGTTGTTGTTTGTGTTCTTTCCGTACTTCCGTCTGTAGCTACTGGCGTTGACGTTGATAATGTGTCATATTATTATTAATAACTATAATGACAAAAAAAAGTGAAAAATAAAATAAAATAGAAACGATGATGATGGTGAAAATAATGCTGGTGCTTATGTTGAAACTGGTACTGGTTGTTGGTCCTAGTGCTGACACTGCTGTTGATGTTGACGCAAAAGGTGTTAAATTATTTAGAATTTAGCAGTTTTAATAGATTTTATAATGAGCAAAATATATGAGCATCTATTCAACTTTACCAAGCCCTTGTTCATAATTAAAAGTGCATGATTTGTTGTCATAACACAGTTTACATTTACTGGTGTTTAGTTGTTTCTCCTAACAACGCTTTTGAAGTCTTTAACACAAATTATTTCAAATAATAATTTGAATTCAGTTAAGAACAATATTTTGTGTGTGTTTACCTGTTAGTCAAAATATAATTAACAACTACACATTTAAATAAATAACAAATAATTAGCATGACTTATATGCCCCAATTTTACTCAACAAAATAATAAAAGAATTAAAAATGGAATTATTGATAAATTTTTTGCAGTAAAGAAAATTTTTTTTTTCAATTAATTAACGCGATAAAACAAAAAGCGATTTGGAAATTTTGGGTAATTGGCAAATTTCTTTTTTTTTTTTCACTTCTATGTTTTACTGTAAAAATATTTATTTTTGAATATACATATTTTGCTCGTTATTAATTTTCTATTTACATCCTTTATACATATAGTGTAAAAATAGTACAAGGAATATCACGAGATATTTACAATTCTTAAAAAAGACCTCAGAGACTCTACAGAGATACATAAATAACATGTCAAGTTACTAAAATACTGTCTATTTATGTGTTGAGGTATTTCAAAAAAATTTAGTTTTGACGTTTTTAAGATATATTAATTTCTGATAAGCTAAATTAGAGAATCCGATTCAGGTATATGAGGTTAAAGATGTACAATACTTGATTTGTTTTTGAAGTACTGATATGTCCTTTGTCATATAACATTTTTAATAATGGAAAATCTGTTGAATTTTGATGACAATATTTTACATATTATTTATAAAAGTATTTATTCGATCTGTGTATTGTATTTTAATTTGCTTCGGTTAAGATTTCGATATGGCTAGATATAAAAAAGTGGTTCAGACAACTATTTTTATGGAAATGACTCAGTTATTTGTTAATCTGTTTATAATTAATTAGAGTGCTAAGCTCTACAACCTAAATTTCATTTTATTATTAAAAATATCAGGTACAATTTCATGTATGAAAAATTGTATTTTTAAATGCTTTTTATGCAAAGTTTCTACATAAATATAATTACTTTAGGTTTTTGACAGTTTTCGATTTAGCTGAAATACAGTTTATTTTATATCTTTTAATATATTATTATATTAATAGAATATAAATTCGATTTTTATATTTTCATACTAAAATACCGAAATTAGTAGTTATCATCATAATGGTAGATGGAATTTCTTTTCGACAACTAGAAACCTTTTTTCTTTAAAACGTTAAAATACATCCCAATTACTTAATATGCTAAGTAATTGCTGTTGATCTAGGCAAGACAATCAATATGTGTCCCGCTTTTTGTAGACTGAATAACACCATTTTTAATAACAGGGAACCAATTAATTGAGTTGCTTTAAGGTTATCTGTATTTGTTTTTATTTTGTTGTATTTTTTTAGAGATTTATATTTGAAAGTACTTACTTATATCTGATGATAATTGTTATATCGTTCTTATGTGCACGTATTGTCATCGATGTGTATAGAAACATACTACACTTATAGAATTATTTAAAAATGTATTGTAAAGTAAAGAGAGCTGCTGTTTTATTCTTGTAGTAATATTAATTTTATTAGCTTAATATGTAATAGTGCTAAAACTCTGCAGAATATAAGGTTATAACATACCTATATCAACCCTAATTAAATCGAAACAGTAATAAATTAATGCATTATGGCTATTTCGTCGATGTTGAAATAAATTTATACATTATTTTAGAATCGTCGTAGACTGTAGAAATGAAATTACTTTTATGAATCATTATAAAACACTGTTAGTATTGTATGATGGTTATATAAAAATATAAATAAAGCATCTCTTTTTTTAATTTTTTTTTTACTGTATTTAAAGAAAGTATAAAGTATAAATTAACAACAACTATTGACTAACAAGGGATCAATATTACAAAAAATGTTACTAATATAAAGTGAGCATATAGATCTGAGCTAGTCATCTCCTTGCTGGTTGAAACGCCTTGAAAGGTCCTTTGGTTTGAAGCGACTTAAGCGTCTCTGTGTAACATCGCAAAGTAACGCCGGACTAATGATGTTTAAGTGTTGACTCAGTCTGTCATAACGTGTTTTAGCAGCCTTCTGCATCTGAACCTAAATTCCACTCCAGAATCTTAAAAAAATTTTTTACGTAATGAACTTTTAGTATAAACTTTTCGTTAAGTTTCATAGAAGTTAAGTTCACAAAACAAAATATTTCTATTCTGAAGATGTCGTTATCATTTTTAATTTATGGTAATATATACTTTCCCATGTATGTATATAAACTAATGCACACGTGCTATACTAATACTTTAGTATTTTTATAATGAACAACTTGAGCAATATTTACTGAAATTGAAGTAGAGTGATCATTATAAAATTTAAATATAGAATTTG
>NC_051847.1:232322596-232335016 GCF_002237135.1 Teleopsis dalmanni | reverse complement strand
GTAGGGTGTTTGTTGATTTCTTATTCCCAACTCTAATATAATTCTGTATGTAGGTATGTTTCAGGTCGTTAAACTCGGTTATTTCCTTGCTCCAGTATTTACTTGTTTATCCGAACAGGAAAATATTGGTTATTTTGTGGTTTCCTTAGGCATTGGTTATACAAAAGCCATACCTTTTTCTATACGAATGCATATATTTATTTGTGGGTGAAAGTTGGGACTGAAATAAAAATTGGTTTCATCCACACATGCTAATAACCTGTGTTCTGGAAAAGATTTTATTAAATATATTCGATTGTTAGGTATTTTACATTTGTTTGTTTTAAACAAAAACTATTGAAGCATTTCCAGTTAAATTGTGTGTAAAAAGACCCTTGTTTCTGTTCTTCGATATTGAATTGTGTAAATATTGTGTATAATAAGTTTATTTAAAATTATTTTATTTAATTATTGTATGCTGATAACTTTTGGACTTATTTCAAATTATATTGAATACATATTATTTATATTAGTAAAAGAAGTTTAAAAATTAAATTCGTTAACTTATCGTTAACTTATCGTAGTTATGGCATTAAACAAATTTCAAAACTGTCTAATCACTGATTGTCTTTCCTTTTTAGTACTCCTTAAACACTGTTATATATATTAATATTAAAATTGATGTAGGTAATAAAATAATTAGTTGTTCGATCATGACCAACTAGCGTGTTCTAAGTTTTAAGCTACGATTTTAGTACAGTTAGTTTGCATTAGTTGATTTTCTGCCATTTTTGGTGCTATATATTTCGACTTCTGTATTTTTTGGTACAATTGAGCTAAGTTGTGTATTAATTGCATGCATAAAGAAAGTGTAGAGGTTTATTTGAGCCTTATCTGTACAGTACACTTGTCTGCATATTACATACATGTTTTTTGCTTTTTACTATTACTTGTTTGCAAAAATAGTGATGTATATACTATAATTTTGCGTTTCTTAAAAGAAACATAGGCTATATTTTCTCATATATGCTTAAAAGACTTTATTACGATTTCTATTACCTTTATTTATATTATATAAATATATTTCATTTAATTTTATATTATTACTTTCAGCAAATATTATAAACTTATGGAGAAATGTTTACTAAAATTTACACTGTCTGTATCATGTTCTACTATTAAATATTCCTAATTTATATTAATAGTCTGTACTTAACAGTTTTTTAGTTAAAACTATTTTATTGTTAATACATATTATATAGCACTAATCTATTTTAATTTTACAAATACGAAAACATAAAAGTTTATGTAGCTTATATTTTAAAACATTTTCTGTACGAACTCATAATATTCAAAATAATAATAAATTTATTACCTAAATTTTGTTCACATATTCATAATCTGCATTTGTGCTGTAGACGCCTGAATTTATGCTATAAATTTGTAATATTATAAAATTTTTCAATAAGCCATACAAAAACACAGTTGTCCATATACCGGATTTTGTTGTTAAGTATGTTGAAGGTTTTTTTTTGGGATTATTGAAATTTTATCACTTAATTTTGGATTATAAAATGTTATTACAAAATTTAATATTTACTATCTTAGCTTATGTATTTACAATACTTAAAGAATATTTAAGTAAGATTTATTTTAAAATTTGTTATTTAAAAAATACACTAAAAATTGTAATTTATTGGAGCGTTAGAAATGGAATATGTTGGGGTTATTTTGTTTTATTAACGTTTCTTTATTAAGATTAAAAATTTGTTGTATTGTAAACATTTTATTAAATTTTTTTTTTTTAATTTACTTATTTTATTTTATTATTTTTTTTGTGTAGATGAATAACAAATTATTCCTCCTTTCTTTTATGTGTGAGCGGAATGAAGAAATTTATTTCATGACTGCTGTAAATTGAATTTAGTAAATCAATTTATAATCAATGTGATAATAAAAAGTCTACTGATCTAATCCTGATTATTTAGGTCTATTTACAAACTTTGGAGTTACTGGACTCGTATACTGATAATCGAAGGGCACGAAGGAAAACGATGAGGGAATCTTTCATTCTACATTTCTAAAAGTGTCAATGTTTTTTACTTCTCTGTAATGATTGACTTATTCAATTATATTAATAAATTAAAGTTCTTAATATTTCACTTTGTTTCTGTCTTATCTTTGAGTTTAAGATTGAATCTGCATATCAGACTCCAAGTAATGCGCTAATGTTTTTTATCCATTAGTTTAGGACTTTTATTATGAGACGTTCCATTTCGTAAAGATTTGATTTTCTTATGGACTCGTACAAAAACCTTTTGTGATGTATGCTTTGTGATGCACATTTAGGTTTCAGTTTGAGTTTGAATATGTATATCAGACTCCACGTGGACTGCCTTTGCTTCTGTTTCATTATTGTAGGACCCTTATTACGAAACGTCCCACTACCTACTATAGATTTGGGTTTGCTATGTCCTCGTACATCGACCTCCTTCTACTGCACACTCTGCTTTGAGTTTAGAATTGACTTTGTATAGCAGACTCCATATAAACTGTCTATACTTCCGCTCTATTACTCTAGGACTGTTATTATTATCTTCTCATTTAAATATATTCTTACACAAGAGTTAATTAGTTTATTTTTCTGGACACTTTTGTAAAGTATTGGCCAATAGGTATAGGGTATTTTTTGTTCTCGTAGTAAATGCTGCAAAGATTGTTAGTTAGATGTCCGAGTCTCGGTGCATGCCTGATTACTAATCTATAAACGTTTAATTTATTTAAATAATAAATGCAAGTAAACGCAAACAAGATAAATATTAAGAAAAAATATTTTGCAAATGAAATATGAAAACTAAGCTTTCGAATTCGTGACGTAAAACAAAAATAAATTACAATAATAGATCAAATAATAGACAAATGAGAATAATAGACAATAATTATACACGTAGTATATTACATTAAAAACTAAGATTTTTTAATTAAGTATAATTTATTGGTTGACAATACAGGTGTTGCGAATATTGCTAAATATCTATCAGCAAACGTCTTTCACTAGATTGAAAATTAAGTTTTGGATGTGTGTTTTTTCTCTATAACTCTTTTTTCATTCGGAAATAGAAAAATCGTGATGAAAAATAAAAATTTTAATTAAAAAAAAAAATTATGTAAAAATATAAATTTAAAAAATACATATCTAGCAAAAAAGATTAAAAATAATAAAAAAGCATTGCATTTTTGTGTGAATAATGTGCGATACTCATACGCAGAGTGTCCTTAAGATGCAGCACAAAAGTTACTCATACGCACAAGTGCATTTTTGCTGCAAATTTAGACAAGAGTTTTGTCTTTGTGCTTAATGTGGCCATGTACTTGTTAACACTTTCTTGTTTTATTGTTGTTGGTTTTATAAATTTTTCTATATTCTACAGCTGCGTAAAATGTTTTGAAATATATCTTTATGTTTTTTAGTTTTTGTTTCTTACTCAGCGTTTGTATTTCCAAGTGTATCTGAGAATAAAAAAGTAAACATTTCTACGCGACTTAAAGCTACTTTTGTGAGGATGAACAAAGTTGTACGTTTAAAAAAAATGAAATAATATTACAAATTGGGTGTGAAAGCAGCGATTTTCAATGCTTACTAAAGTTTCTTTAACTAAGAAAGTTTAGATGCGCTGCAAGAAACTTTTTTTGTCTTCTTATAAGTTGTTAGATAAGAGTAGACAGAAATATATCAATATGCGTTTAAGACAAAATTTGTATGCTACACTATTGCATACGAGTATATAAGGAAATTGAAAATAGATAATAAAAAATCTTGATTTAATAAGATTATTATTGAAGGCCTTGTTCAGTGTTTAGTTTAAGAATTCGATTTGACAGATTATTCCTTTGTTATTAAGGATGTTATTAGTTGCTCCTTTTTTATTTTACTTAGAATATGTAAGTTTCGTCTTAATCGCTTGTAGCGTACTTACTCGGGGAATATATGTATTGTGAACGTCATGGATTGCATAAAGTATTTGTTTAATAAAAAAATTTCTAAGCGGACATTTTGTTCTTCAGTAGTTTAAAGTTTTTAAGTACAACTTTTACTTTCTTGCTTGTTATGTACTTACTAATATTTTTTGTTTTTATCACTTTTAAGATATTTCTTTCGCAGTAAATGTATTTTCTTTTAAATTATAAGAACAGTATCACAATTGATAAAATTTAATGATGCAAAGATAAATAATGAGTTTATGAAAAATTTTTACTTTAATAGAAATGAACGAAAATTGAACTTTCTGAATATTTTTAAGGATTAAAACTATTTCTTGTTAAAATTTAATATGACATTTGCATTACAAAGTGCACTTGGTATTGGCGTTCCATGTTGTGAGTTATTATATAATTAGGAAACCGTCTACTATTTGGTTTCAGTTTCAAAGCTAAAACAGCGTATATGTATAGAGAGTAAATATATATTAATAGAGTAAATAGAGTGTAAAGTAAATTGCGTTTATTTGTATACTGTTGTAGATTCTAACCATTTATTAGTGATACATCTGTTTAATTACACTTATCAGTACCATGCCATGCCATCTACATACGTTTAGGAAATTTGGTTTATCTTGCATTTTTTGTTCAGTTTTAGCTTAATTTAGATTATAAAATATTTTGGTTAGAACTATTAAAACTCATGATACAAAATTTTCTTAACTGCTCTGAGATAAAGCATAGAACTAATAATATTTTAATGTAATTTTTAAAAAACATTATTTATAATTGGCATTCAGATATATAATAATAAATATATTTGCGTGTTTTTTAATTAATTTTATTATTATTTTTATTGACAAGTTATTTATTATTTATAAATATTATTAATTGTTAACAAAAGTTAAGATGGTTTAATAATAATTACATTTAAAAATGTTTTTCATGTTTTTTATAGTGATTGTTCAATTTTTATTCGTTAGGACGAATAAAAATTTCTGTTGGAAACAATTATTGCAAAATGAGTAAAAAATTTCGATCATTAGTCCTGAAGATAGAAAAAAAATGAAAAGGTCAAAGAAATTGTTGTATAAAGTAATTAGTTTTTGTTATATATTTAATCCAAAGATAATTGACACACAAAAAAGTCCAAAATCGTTAGTTATTAAAACAGAACATAAATTGTAGATGTATGCGATAGTACGTATTAAATTAGTGCTGCAAACCCATATTTCTTACTATTAATATTACAAAAATTTATTTGTTGCTGTCTTTAATTAATTAATTTATATTTATAAGTATATATCCTTATATATTTAATATATATAAGGATGGATTATTTCATTATATTACTCAATTTCAAGATTGTTATTTATTCATAATTACGAAATATTTATACGCAAACTTTAAGGCAAATATTTGCCATTATATCTTATGCATCAATTACAAATTAATCAGTAAACAAATATAGCTAATTATATAAATATTTTTTTATTATCTTTTCAGATACGAAAACAAATAAACAAAACGCACAAACAGTTTTGCATAATAAAAGGTAAGTGAAATAATCGTTGGCATTTCCGTAAGTGTTTTTAGGCGCAAAAGTAAAACAAATGTGGAGTGTTTTCAAATCTGTGATTCCCTTTCTTATACGATTCTTATTATTATATGTACAATTATTGGTTTAACTAAAAATGTAATTAATTAAAATTCATGTAAAAATCGGTTCATCCGAGACGCATCCTATTCCTTCTTTTTAGAACGATCGCTACTGCTAATTCTTCTTAGTAAACACAATTTCATTAATGTTTTTTAAACATTATTAGGAGCTATCATGTTTAATATCTTCTCGACTTTTCAGTTATCGTTCTATATTGAGTTATATATAATATATGGCCACATTCAAAGTTATAAAGGCTACTTGCTCTGAAACCTAGTCTCCTTTTTTTTTTTATTACGTTAAAAAAGAAGTCAGTGATTTTCTTTAATATTTTATTTTTTTTAACCAAGTAAAAATTAAATTCTGGAAAATCGTGGATTTTCTGCTTTACACCCCGTTGATTTTAAGCACCTGCAAACTACCATTTTGTTAACATTTTTTTACTAAATATTTGTAATTTTACTGCATTTTCACCAGTTGCTACTTTTTTTAAGTTCTTTACTGGTTACTGGCGATTTACGTCTACTCTCGTTATAAAAAGCAGTAAAGCTATACGACTACTAATAGGTGAAGTAATAAATAGCACGTTGAGGTAGGTAATATTCAGTTAACTTGTGCATAGTCAGGGCCATGAAAAGTAACGTGCAATATAGTACACATGTGAGTTTAGTAGAATGTGTAAAAATTTGCAATAAAGTTTTATGTATTAACAATTTTAAAAGATTTAAAATTTATTTGCAATAAAAATTAATTTTAGAACTTTTACTATATATAGAACTATGATGTTATTATTTAAATTTTAGCTCTTACGATTATTGTTATTTTTTTGGTAAAATTTGAAATTCTGCAAATAAAAAAAAGTTGATAAAAAAATAAAAAAAGTTGTTAAGATGCTTAGATACATCGGTGGATATGTTTTCTGTGAATACACTGTATAAGCGAACGTATGCAATTCGCACAACCACTTTAGTTTTAATGAAAATTTCCGAAAAACATACATATATCTAATAAATACAAATCGAAATAAAGCGATTACAACGACAGAAGTGCCTAAAAAAATAACGAGCTACGAGTGAGAGAGAGAGAGAAAGAGAAAGAGAGAAAGAAAAAGAGAGGGAGAAGGAAAGAGAGAGAGATAAAGAAAGAGAGAGGGAGAAAGAAAGAGAGAGGGGGAATGAAAGAGAGAGGGAGGGAGAAAGAAAGAGAGAGGGAGAAGGAAAGAGAGAGGGAGAGAAGGAAAGAGAGAGGGAGAGAAGGATAAAGAGAGGGAGAGAAAAATGAGAGAGAAAAAAAGAGAGGAAGAGAGAAAAAAAAGAAAGAGAAAAAAAGAGAGCGAGAATAAAAAAAAGAAAGAGAGAAAAAAAGGAAGAGAGAGAAAGAAAGAGAGAGACGGAAAGAGGGAGAGAAAGAAAGAGACAGAGAGAGAGTCAGTAAGAAAGAGATAGAGAAAGAGAGAGGGAGAGAAAAACAAAGACAGAGAGAAAGAAAGAGAGAGGGAGAAAAAAAAAGAGAAAGAAAGAGAGAGGAAGAAAAAAAAAGAAAGAAAGAGAGAGAAAAAAAGAGAAAAAGAAAAAGAGAAGGAAAAGAAGAGGGAAAGAAAAGGGAAAGATATAGAGGAAAAAAGAGAGAGGGAGAGAAAGAATGAAAGAAAAAAAAAACAGTGGAAGTAAAGGGAGAGAAGAAAAGAGAGAAAAAATAGAGGAGAGAAAGAGGGAGAAATAGAGAGAGAAAGAAAAAGAAAGGGAGTGTGAGAAAAAGAGATAGTGAGACAGATAGAAAGAGAGAAAGAGAATCAGAGAAAACAATGTGACATGAAAAAAATGAGGTGAGAGAAAGACAGAAATAAAAAGATAGAGAGCAAAAAGAGAGAGGAAGAACAGAAAACGGGAGCAAAATAGAATGTGTATGAAGAAGAAAATAGGGAGAGGTGGATGAAAATAATAATAAAAAAGAGTGAGAGGTAGAAATAGAGAAGGAAAAAGAAGATGAAATTAATAGTGCGAATAAAATTAAGACGGTTAAAATTGATCGAAATCTAAAAAAGGATAGTTGAATACTATTAGTAAAACAAAAGTAGGAGAACATAGATCAAAATTTAAAAAGGTAGTTTAATATTATAAATAAGAGAAAGGGGGTATCGAATGCAAAAAGTAACAATTATAAATAGTTAATGCTGACACAAACAAAGGCAAATAAAGAATATTGGAATAACGATATATCATGATCACAGAAATATGTGTTCCGTTTTTTTTGTGTATTATAAACAGGAAAGTAAATCTTAGAGAAGAAATAAAAGTTGAAGAAATTAAAATAGGATAGATCAATAATGCAATTCTGAAAGCAAGTGTGACGCAAAAGTTTAAAAATGATCTGATACAAAATATTAATAAAGAGATTTAAAACACGAGGTGAAAGTATTTAACGTCCCTAACTTCGTAATAAATAAATAAATATATAAAAGAGTTAAAATTGTTGATTTAATATTATACAAATTTAGACAGAGTTATTGGAGTTCGAAAACAACGACAACGTTGACGGAACTTTCCACATGGCAAAATTAGAATGGATTGCTCGTGTGTGTTTTAAAAATAGACTACAATTATAAAAAATGCTAACCTCAAAGCTCCTAGACCTAAGGAAAAAAGTGAGTCTCTGCAAGCAATTAAACGATAGTCTGTGATTAAACCAAAAGGAATGAAAAGTATTGGAAAATATGCAATGCATTGAAATAAGATGTTCTCGTTCTTTGTTGTTAACCTTAAATCAAATGAATGTGATATAAAAGAGTTATTACTGAAAATTAAATATTTGAGAAATTCTAAAGTTTGATAGTTGATCATTTATCATTAAAGAAAACCATTTCCGATTTGTATGTATATTATAAAGTATTGAGATTATAAATATAATGTCTTACGCTTTCTATATTTTTAGTAAAATCGTTATATTTTATAATGTAAAAAACCTCGTCCTTTCAGTTTCAGTCAGCACTTTAATAAAGAAATTAGCGAAATTCAATTCCGGATATCAGTTTTTTTTCGAAATAATGAAATTCTATAGTACAGTATTTTAGTACGTCCCAATCTACTATTTGTGATTGCCGATCTGGACTTGGCAATCACGTACCTCTCTATAATAAAATTAATTTTTAAATCTATAATTTCACTGATTAAAACCATATTTAAGTCAAAGTTTTTACATTTTCCGTAATCACTATTTTATGACTATGCTTTGTCTATGACATAAACTACTGCTGCATTGTACAGCTAATAAAACACTTTTCATCGCTTGAGAAGAATCCTTATCGTTGTTGATTGAATGTCCTTTTAATAAATTTATGTTCTATCCAAAATTTTAAAGTTACTTGGAATATTGTTCAGTATTTTACTCTTCTGTATATCAAAAAAGTCTTAGCTTAAGAATATTAAACTTTTTTTATTCTGTACAACTTAATATCGACGTAAGAGACTTTCAATATTTCATTTACTTTATACAGTCATTTCCTAACAGTTTTTGGAAAAAAAATTCAGACAAACTTTTAAACTATTACTACAAAAATCTACAAAAAAAAAAAAAAATAATAAAAAAAAATAAAAGAATGCCTTTAACAATAACTTGAAGAAAAAAAAGAACAAAACAATGTTAAAATATTGAACACATCAACAAGGTTGTCAGTTGCAATCTGTGCCTGTACGCAGGGCTTCGTCGTACTCACGTCCTTATGAAGCCACTTTTTCCCTATAAACATTCATGGCATAAATTCTAAAGCCTCTGACTTTGCATGTTGCCTGCCTCTTATTTATATTTTTTTTATGCATGTTCATACATGTTCATACATGTTTACACATATGTATATATACAACCGTAAAGACAGCATTTATGTGAGCTTACATTATTACTTTATGAAGTTTTCTTTTCGGCAGCTTTTTGTTTTGTCAGTTTTGTCAGTTTTGGACCAGCCAACTAGTATACCCTATGCCATTATACATATAAGAGTTTAAGGATTTTTTGTTTTCTTAAATCCTAAATTTATAATATTTTAACATTTTTTCTGGACCATTTTCTGGTTTGCATAACATTGTGTAGTGTTTTGCATAAAGGCCAAGACGTGTGCTTCTTGCTCTTTATTTCATTGAGATGTTTAACTTAAAGCTAACTCAATAAATGACAGCATGTGTTAGAAATTTTATATCTGAGTTTATTGTTTAAGTGTTGCATGAAAATATTTTAAAATATATCTGAAAAATCGTTTAATTTTTTCCCTATAAAGATTAACTGACGTGCCAGCGACAGTGCCTGTGATTGGTGACCAGGGACGTATTTGTGAATATTGGCAAATTATAAGCTGGTTCCTTTTATATGCTGCTTTGATTTATGTGCGAAATGTACTCATAGTCCCAGGAGATAAAAATACTGAGTTCGAAAATTTTTTGAATATTAACTTTTTTATTTTTTTTTTCTTTTTGATACCTTGGGATAGCTGAATATTTCGTTTTAAAATTGTAATGCTTCAAATTCTGGCTTGAGTTTAACGGTTTCAAAGACGAATTTCCATGACTACCTTTCAGCTGTTACGTGTAGGGACTTTTAACTTGTTTTTCAATTTTTTTGTGTATATTTTAACTAATAATTTGGGTAAGGGTTTATGTAGCTTTTATGCAAATTATTTTGGCATTCATTCAAATTCACAAACAAAAAAAAAAATAAATAATAGACAGTAAATGTAACGTAGGGTAAAGTTTGGTTCAATTTTTGAGTTTATGCAAAATAGTGTCAGTAAGTAATTAAAACAAAAAATTAAATAAAATAAAATTAAAAAAAGTAAATTTTCAAAATTTAAGATTTACGTTTAATTTTTAAAATTATATTGAAAATATTATTTGTATCGTATTGAATATATGGTTTTATCGAAGGACTTTAATGAATTGAATAATCATAAGTGTTTGCGACTAATTAATATTGCCTCAAAATATCAGTGATATTGGTAAGCATCTACAGTTTTTTAGTAAGTTTTTAAATAAAAAGTATGTTTATTAAAATCAAATTTTAATCAATTATTATTATTTATAACCTAGTGTCATTTTTTTGTAGCTTTATAATTTTGAAATCAAGCTGCATATTTAATTAAGTAGAATATTTTGGAAAGATTTATATTTGGAATGACTGCCATGCTCATTATTTCGTCGACTTTTTAGTGAAATTGTGTTATGTATAATAGAAAAATTTATTTATATTTAAAAATGTTCCTTAAAAAATGGTTACGAATTTAAATTTTTTGTTAATCAATTTGTAATAAAAGAAATTTACTGAAAAATGTATATATATACAATTAAAAAAAACAAAAAAAACCAAAAAATAAAAAATAAATTCAAATGTATTTAATATAAGAAAATTTATTATTGACATTTCGTCTATAAATATTCTGCGTTATAAAATTTAACAATTTTCATAATTTTTGGAAAAAACCTATAAACATTTCAAACACCAATGCTGCCATTTGATTTGGTATATATGTTATACCTTAATAAGATATTTATGTTTTCTAAAAATTTGTATAATAATAATTCCAACAATCTAACTGTTTTTGTTTTACATTTATAAATACCCAAAATAATTAAACGTTTTTAGGGCATTTACAATATAAATTAAAAAATAAATAAAAACGAAGCATACTTTGTGGAGCTTAAAAGAACAAAGAGCAATAAATGCTAACAAGGGTAGCAATGCAAAAACCAAATACATTAAAAAACACTTAAAACGACACAATAAATTAAAATTCCTCATACAATTCTTAATAATTTCATGTATTTCAGTTGCAATAAAGCAAATATTCTCCTCACCTGGAGCAATACACACCGCATATAAAGAATCTAATTTGATTAATATAAAAAATTTATGAACTCATACGAGAAGGACTAAGAGAACGAAAAAAATATTCTATATGCAACATTTTTTGTATCTTTTACCGTTGTTATTTTATTATTGTTTTATTATGGTTTTTAATGTCACAGAAAAGTGGTATCAGGTGGTTGTAGAGCCTCAAGGCAACAGTGGCACAGAGACAACACGCAAATATAAAGAGTAAAGTATTAACTGGTATTACTCGTACCCACAAGGATGTGAATTGGAAAAATATACACATTTATATGGTATTTCTTTGTATTCGATGAATAAAGTATGTTGTCATTTGAGAAATTAATTTCCCAATTGAATTTCGTTATGGTTAAATTAACTATGTATATATTTATTCTCAAGGAACGACTAAGTAAATTTTGTATATTAGAGAATGTGTGAAAAAAGAATAAATATTTTATATATTTGAAATGAAAGCGATAAAAATGGAGAGTATGCGAGTATGAAATATATAAATTATTTCCAGTATTTAAGCAAGATTCCTTGTAGAATACAAATAATAAAAAATTAAAATAAAAGCGATTAAAAATAATTCCATTTTAAAGTAAAGAAAAAAAATTGTAAATAAATAGAAATTAAATAGCATAGCATGATTTTAGGAGTATGAGTCTGTTATTTTTAGTATGGTTGCAACATTACGGGAAAGCACATTTCAAGTCGAAACGAACTCAACCTGCCCGAATAGTACACTCCCTTCACCCGCTCATCAGCAGCAAAAAGCTCAACATAAAGAATAGAGTTAGCATATTTAAGCAGATTATTAAACCAGGACTACTTTATGGCAGTATAGCGTTTTGCCAAGCGCAAAACTTAACTTTAAAAATACTTCAAAGAGGGCAAAATATTGCCTTAAGAAAACTAGTTAACGCCCCATGGTAAGTAAGAGGAGCGAA
>NC_051847.1:232312666-232322496 GCF_002237135.1 Teleopsis dalmanni | reverse complement strand
TTTTTGCTGATAACGTTTCTGTTTAACTACTATAGATTTGGGAAAATTCGACTTAAGTGTTAAAACTCAAAAAAAGTAATTCATATTTCTCAAATTTACAAACTAAATTATTGTAAATATTGAACTTCTATAAATTTTTTCCGTTGACATCAATGAAATCCAACAATTACAATATCAATATATTGAATTAATAATTACATTAAATTTTATTTACATTTTTTCTAAATATTTGGAAAGTAAATAATAATTAACTTTTCTGCTGTGTGGGAAACAAGTTATTTAACTAAAGAAACGTAAGACAAAAAATGTTTATGTACTTTCTCTGAAAATTGCCGATTAAGCAAATAATTGTCCGCAACAATTACTGATAACCAAGCCAAATAATATCGATAATTTTCTGATGTTTTCTGATGAACTGTGTATGTGCTGTTGATTGTTCACTATTTCCGTTCAGATGCACAAAGAAAATAGTGGCGTATAAAGCACGAGCATAGAAGGAAAATAAATGAGTCTCAGCCAGACGATCATAAAATTTGTCATAAATGTGAACTTAGGTTTTAGGCTAGAAATGACCATACAATGAAGTTCAAAAAATTACAATAAAATACAATAGGAATTAAGTGGTCGCATATAAGATGAAAAGTCTGTTGACCGACAATTTAATAAATTTTATTTAAATCCGTTTAAATTTTTTTTAGTAGTTTTAGTATTATTCCCATGAAAGTAATACTGGTGTGTCAAAGTTATATAAATGGTGTAATAAATTGCGGTTTTTGTATATATTTTTGTGAAAAGAGTAGACAGTTTGAAAGCCTAGTTCTGTGAGTCATCAATATTGAATGTTTTTTAGTGAATCATTTGAAAGAAATTCTTTATAAACTGACAATGTGGCATTGTTTTATAAAATACTTATCAAGAACAATTTTTAAGTGCATAACATAAGTTTTCCTCACTACTTAGAAGTACTTGATAAAAAAAACTGTATCCTTAAAAGTTTTAAGGACAGGAAATGCAAGAAAATTTAATATCCGGAATATATTATTATTATTTTGTATATTCTAGTACTTTATACCATCTTACGTGTCTTGTTTTAAAACAAATTCATTATTTATATTTAAACTTTATTATTCATAAGACAGAAACTATTGTACAAATAATTCTAAAATTGTTTTAGCCGGAGAGAACTTCTAACGGGGATCTCTATTCGCAAAGTAATTGAACATGCTATTATTGAAGACAGATATGTAGATAGATGGCAGCCTACAATATTTGGATATGAATACCTTATATCGTTTTTACCCATAATTTGAGTCTAAGTTACATTCCTTTTTTTTTTCTTGTATTAGGTAGAAAGCTCTAAAAGCAATAAAGACGTTTTAATATACTTAACATATATGTATAATAATTGGAATGTGTTAATAACAGTTCCTAGCTATTGTCCGTAAATGACTGGAGTTAAGAATCGCCTTGTAGCGTACAAAAGATTAAAAGTAAAAGTATCAAAATGTTTAACATTCAAGAATAAAGATATTTACACTACACTGCAATGTTGACCGATGATGTGATTAAAGGTAATTAGTGCGAACTACTTTTGGCTTCAAATTTATATCTAATACTCCTTGCTCACAACAAACCGTGTCCATGTATAAGTAAATAATAGTTATTCTTGGTTTTGGCCTTATATAGTTCCACATAAATATTAGTTGTAGGAAGATAGGTGTACTACCTTAAGTTAATTCAAGTCTTGTTTATACGCGGAAGATATTATTACTTTCTTATATAAACTTAACCAACTTGAGTTTATTTACGTTTATTTAAATCTTATAATTATATATGACTTTCATTACTTTTAAACAATAGTGGAAAACATTAAACACTTAAAAATATTCTATTACTTTATACGATTACATCACAATTCTATTACTTTATACAATTGTATGTATTTTTATAATTCTATTGTTTTTAAGTAAATGAATTAAAATTATTTATCTGATGTATTTGTAATCATTTCAAAGATACTCACTTGTCAACAAAATGACAATATTATGAACAAAAACCAGCTCAAACAATAGCAGCTTAAAGATTGTTTGTTTTCTTTTTTTTTTTTTGATAACATTTTTCCTCTTAAACTATCAAATTGTGTATCAAGGAGACACTGACCTAACAAATAGTGACATAGCAATTATCTAATAATTACTATAACAAAAAAGATCAAACTAAAAATTAATTACATATGCGGTGTGACAACTTCAATAAAATATAATAAGTAAACAAAGAGTGAATAACGAAACGAGCGAATAAAAGAAACCAACTATTAACACCATATTTCCAAACAAGATACAAACAAATAATTTTCAAATCTAAAGTCAGACTTGTGCTGAGATACAATCGCCGACGTGTTGTGCTAGTATAAATACGCTAAAAATGTATCAAAGAATGCACTACGTACCGTGTAGTGAAGTGAAAATAATGAATGAAACTCAGTAATTAGTGTATGAGAATAATAAAACACGTACAATCGAACATGTTGCAATATAACTTTGGACCAACTTTGTATGGGTGCGTGAGAGCCAAGTTAAGTACAGTTTATGAGTTATTAGCTCGACACAATATAGACAGTAGTTGATTAACCCCGCGCAAAGTTATTTTCACCTGTTTTTAAGCCACAGTGTTAGTGTGTTTTAAAGCACATGCAACATCAAACATGTTTGCATCAAACCTAAGAGCAATGTAAACAAATAAGTTGCCGGTTTAAGTTAATTTGTATGTGTGCGCATACAGTATAATGATTTATTTATAAAGTATCTCAGCAGGGTTTGTTGGCAACAGTTTGCGGTTTCTGAGATACTTTTGTCAGTTGAGTTTGAAACGTTCAGGTGCGCATGCTCGTTCTAAGACGCGCGGATAAGTACGTAAATTATTATAATTGGAAATAAACATTTAAAACACAACTAAGTAATAAGTAAAGTGTGTTTAAATTAGATTAAAAAAAATTTAGTACAAATAGAAATATATTTTAAAAAAAATCTGAAAGCTGTAAAACTAGTAGTTTTAATTGTTAACAAAACAGTGTTGTTGCGTCAGGTTAAGTGCGGAAATTTGACACCTTTCGCCCGCATTAAAGTGTAAAAATGAGTACAAGTTTTTAAGAAGAAAAATGTTAAAATTGAATTAAACAGCATTAAAGAAATAAACAAAAATAAATTTAAATATAAAGTAAGCAAATAATATATTATTTAATAAGTACATAACAACCCTTTGGTAATCTGAAACTTCCTAATTGGTTGGTATTCAGTAGCAGCTAAGTTTGTTGTGGCTGTTGAACGCTTCACCTTTGCTGACGTTTATTTAAAATTTCAATCAGTGCTGTTTATGCCTCAAATGTCAAGTGCATAAGCAAATAAATTATTGCAAAAAAAAAAAAAAATTCTGTTTAAAAAGTATATGTATTTATAAATCTTAATAACTGAAAATATTAATGCAGTGTCAATGTATGATATTATCTGTATATCATGTCAAGAATACAAAAATATTTAATATAATTTAATTTCAATATTTTGGTTTGTTTGTTTGTTTATTGACTATTTCGTTTGTTTATAAATACTTATTCGACGTGACTCTCAAATGTTCACACGCATATCGTTTCTTAAAAGGCAACTGCGGTTTTTATGATCCTCTAAAGCAACTTCATTTATACCACAACTGCCACAGGATTTATTTATGTTTTCCTGTGTGGATAAGCAAATCGACACCGCAGCTATGCACCTTGTTGTGTGGTGCAAGGCACGTTACGATTTGTAATGCAGTCAATAACTTAATATCTTGTATAAAAAGAACTAAAATATACGTTAACACATAATATATGTAAGTACTTGGAGGATATAAATGAATGCAAAAAATTAGTAGTCATAATGTGTTCGGGTGCTCAAAATTCTTATAAGCACTTAAATTATTTTTAAAATACTCCTACATAAACACAAATCGATAAATAGTTGTGAATTGCTTATTATTATATAGTTAAAAGGCAAAATTGCGTACATGTCTTTAAGGCCAAGGTAGGCGGCAATAGTGTGGTTAATTCCTTTCGTAAAATACAATGGCGCCTTACCCAATAACACAACGCAATTCTTTTAAATTATCTACGAATTTAAAACAGCAGTAGAAATCGCAATCGTTTATTTTTATTGGCTTTTGAAACATTAGCTAATTATTGAGGTCAGTACTTTGGCTATGTAATTTTAAAAAAATAATTAGAACACCGTGTTTAATGCATTTAAAGTGCACTACAAATTTAACTCAGTGATTATAATATATTTTTTATCGTTCAGTTTTAGTATAAATTTGTATAAAGTAATAATTTTATTTCTCATTCTCACCTAGCGTGAAAAATAAACAATAAATATTTTATAGTAAATATAATTACAAAATTTATTTTTTAGTTTTTTTTGTTAATAATAATTGAGTCCAGATCAGCAGAATATTGAACTTAAACAACATATCAATACTTTCACGGTATAAATCACTTATGATCAAAACGGATTTTTGTTTTTAAGCTTTTTTATACATTTTAAAATGGGTTTTATATTGAAACCCAATATTAGTTTCAGTAACCTGAACAAATGATGAGTGTGTTTATGAATTAAATCTTTTTTCGTGCATAGAAATAAACAACATAAAATTTAAAATTTTTTGGTTCAATTTAAAAATTTAGTTTCACTTTTATTCCTAGTTATTCCTAGCAAGTCTAATTTGAATCTAAACCTAGATTCTAAAGTTCTAAGGGAATAGAACATTGGTTAAAAATATTAATTTTCAATCTTATTATTTCATTATTATTATATCATTTTTTTTGCTATTTTATTTTAAGTTTGCATTATTTTATTTAATTTAAGGTTTATTTTATTTTATTTATATGTTATTTATATATATTTACTTTTAAAGTTTTTTCCAAATTTGTATTATTTTATTTTATTTTCATATTATTTTTATTTCATTTTCGTATTATTTTTATGTTATTTATTTATGTTTTTTTTTTATTTATTTGAATTTTATCTTACTTTTACTACTTTTGCTTTATTTTCATATTCTTTATACAATATATTATTTTTCAATTATTTTATTTTACTTTCATAATATTTTTATTTTACTTTGATATTTGTTTTTTCTGTTATTATATTATTTTTATACTATTATTATTTTATTTTATTTTAATTCAATTTTATCTGTATTTTATTTTGTTTTTATTTCAGTTTTATTTTATTTTCATTCTGCTTTTATTTTGTTTTTTTTTTCTATTATTATATTATTTAATTTATTGTTTTTATTTTCTTTTAAGTTTGTTTATTTTATTTTATTTTTATTATTATCATTGTTTTATATTTATTTTATTATATATTATTTTTATCATATATTTTTAATTTAATATTGTTTCAACTTTATTTAAATTAATTTAATTTTCATTTCTCTTCTACTGAAATTAAATGAAATATTTTCAATACCTTTCTTAAATAATGATATAAATTCATTAAATTTTGAATGTAATTATGTGAAAAATAAATTTATTAAAAGAACTGAAATGAGAAAATAAAAACCTGATAATTATTTTTAAAATCATTTGATGTTGAAAATACTTGAAAACGATAAAAACACACTTATACACTTTAGTCACTAATGCAAACTAGAAACATAAGTTTATTTGATTTAGAGCAGTCTGAACAGTTTCAAAGTATATAATTATAATATATTTTATATACATTTTAATATATTTTTTTTTTATACCATACATAAAGTGTATTATTATTTTAATTTATCTGTTTTAGTTATATAACATTTTATTATGAATAAAATAAAAATATCATATATTTATATGTTATAAGTCAGTTCTGACTTAAGAGGAGAACTCCTTTATTGAGCTGAAACTTATACACATTTCTTTAGTTGACAAATTTCTTAATAGAGAATAAACGCTATAGTGTGTGCATAATCCCTAAATCTATTTTTTTTTATTTTTTATAATTTTTATCATAACTCCTATATTACAATTAAATTTTTGTGAGATACAAATTCAAATTTTATTACACCTATATAATTGCATTATTAGTAAATTATTAGTCATTTAATAAATATTCTTCATTTTCATACAATAGAACTAATTTATTTATATCGGTTCATCAATATTCTAATTAAATTAATTGTTAGCATACCTTATTATACTTTCTACTTTAATTCATATAAATGCATTTTACATTTTACTGTATTTGTATTCGTAACCAAATTTGTCATATCGTTTTCTACTTAAAAGATAATAAGCAATAAGTATTGTTAATACCTTATTTAAATATGAGAGATATTTTTCTTGTATTGTTTCACAGATTGCGGCTCTGATTCATTTCAGTACAGATTTCAATATAGAGGCTAAATACAAGCCTCTATTTATTTATTTTTTTAGATACTTTTTATATTAGAGAACGTTGTCACGTTGCTTAAAGCAGATGAGCAAAAAACAACATCGTCATTATAAAATCATCTAATTTTTTAGTCTTAGTATGTGGACGCATAGAGATATTCAATAATATGCTGACTTACATATAAACGAGTACATATTTTTAGTTTTACTTAGTAAACAATAAATGAAAATTAACTACATTCTGTATTAATGACGAAATATTCATTTTGAGATATTAGTCATTAAAATTTGACAATTAATTTTTATACAACTGATGACTGTCAGTAAGAAGATTCCTCTCTTAAGAAAAGTTAATTTGGTATGAAATAAAATGTAGTCTCATGTATATACATATATGTATTTCAAAATATTTAATATTATATATTATTATAAAATACATATTATTATAATTTTATATTCGCTTTTATAGATGGTATTAAATACTTACTGACTATTATTTGTCTGTAATTCACAATTAAATATAATAGCAGTTTCCTCTTAAGATAATTAACATAAGCTTATATGTGTGATATTTATATCTATATTTATATAATTTGTTATTGGGTTTATAAATATAATACTAAAAAGTACTCTATTAATTATTTCATTAAAATTATGTAAACTTGATTTATATATAATTTTAATTTATTTAAAAACTATAACAGTTAGTTGTTTTAGTTTAATTATTTTAATTTGTAAAGTATATTTTTTAGATACATGTTATTTTTTGTAATAGTTGTTATTTTAAAAGGTGTTAAATTTAAATTTTTATGTTCTCTATGAAAGGAAAAGTTTTTATGCTTACGATACAATATTATTCTATTTATACTCATGTTATATCATTAAACTCATGTTTTAATATCATTATATATTATTTATAATTATAAATAATTACTTATTATTATTTGACTCTATTAAGCTTAGGTATAGTTTCATTGGAATTTCTTGTTAAACGATTGTTAACTCATATATTTGTAATATATTTAGTTATAGATGACTATAACTTTAGTTGCTATTAACTTATTCACTTCTTATTAATTACAAACTAATAATTTTCATTTGAAATTTACATCTAACCGATTGTAGCGTTCCGGAACTGAAAATATTTACGAACTCGTATGTCCATTGACACATCCAATATTTTCCGCATAAAAATACATTTTCATATAAATTGTTGACATCATTTTTTGCTTAGTTTTTGTTATGATTTGAATTTGCCTCTTTTATTTATTTAATTTTTTTTCGTTTCACATAAAAGTGCAAAATTTGCATTTTGGCGGCATTTTATATGTTTATAAAGCGAAATCCAAATAATGTGTGTATTAATTTCTGTTTATAAACATTTTTGCATAAATACTAATTTTAAAATTACCATTTACCATTTTAGTCGTAAGACAAACTTATTTGCTATTTCAGAAAAAACTAAAAGGGGGAAGACAAAGTCGGTAGTGCGTGAAGTTGGCTCCGTGCTAGGTGATGTAGGAACGTGCCCAAATTGGACGTACTCTTCATTGCCTTTTAAAAACAGAGCATTCAAGCGTATAAAGTATTAAGATTCTTAAAAAAATTATTTCTGTCATAAGATTTTGAATCTATTTAAAGATCTTTTAAATTAATAGGTAGGGAACATAAGTCTGATTTTATATTATGATTATTTTTATTTGTAAGGCGGTTGTTGACATTTTTAAGTGATTTTAGATATGTGAATTTAGTACGTAAGACAGCAGCGTTATAACTACATATTTATATTCTTTATGATATATATTGACTTACGTTTTATAATGTAAGTGTAAAATATTCATGTAATTCATAATCACATACTCTTATAACGACATGTGCTAACTGTATATTCTTGAATAGTATTAAGGGACTTAGTTTATTGACGTTGAATTTCCAAACATTTAAATCTGTAGGTATATACTGTAACAGTAGATTTACTAGACATTATAGTATTTAACTCGATTGATGAGCATGTGACAATAATCATTTGAAATCCGTATAAAAATGTGCTAATTAACTACGATAATTGTAAATGTGAACATTATTTAATAGAGTAAAAAATTTGCTGGTTTCTTAGACGCCTAGACTTCGAATTCACACTGAGAGCTATAATTTTTACATAATTCAAAATATGTATTATAGCATAATAGATAACATAATAGATAATAAATACTTAGCGTTATCAAACCGTTAAACGTTCAGTTTAAATTTCTTTTGAAAAATATTAATTAGAATTATAGTTAGAAATGTATCAGTAAATTTATATAAGTGTAGTATTGGCACTACAAATTATATATTTTCATAATAAATTTCCTTTTAATATATTATAATAATGTACCATATGCAGTGAAAACTGTCGTAAGCAGGGACAACAATTCTTCTATTCATGGTTAAGAAAGCTGTCCGTTTAAATGTTTTCACTGTATTTATGAAAAGTAAGAAAGAGTATAAACTTAAAAAAAAAATTTATAACTCTACGTTGATGAATCCGCACTAAATGCATATTTTTTTCACATATGAGCTATTGTATTGTAGAATCATATATTGTAGAATTTTACATATATGTCATCAAATAATAGAAATTAATTGTTTGTACATTTATTTGTTGTTACATATATTGTTCTTAAATATCCGTTCGCAATTATTTCTAGTCTTTATAATAAATTTTATTTCTATTAAATGAAACGAAATATAAAATATGCAAAGGTGAAGCGATTTTACTGAAACCTGATCAACTTTTCAACTTTATTGCAACAAAAATAAATATTTCAACAAAGCAAACATTTAAAACAAAACCGTTTAAATATTAAAATACTAAAAAAGTCATTGTTAAATGACTTTCAATTATATATAAATATATAAATAATTATAAATATAAAATTTATAAATATAAAATATATAAATACAAAATATAAATTAAAATGTTCATTAAAAATAATAACATATCAATAATTGCAGCTAAAGTAATATTTAAGCAATCAACATTAACGTTTGTTAATAACAAAACAATTATAGTATCAACACCACCTTCTTTCATTAACATAATTATTTAAAAATTTATTAAAGTCAACGCTTCAATGTTAGCAACATTTGCTAGCAACATGCTTAACATTATTTGCTTACAGCGCGCAACAAAACCGTTTAAAGCAAATGGGTAATACGACTATTGGGGTCAGTGAAAAGCATTTAAATTGCTAACGATATTTTAAATAATATTCAAATATATAATTTATTTATTTTGACGATATTTCAGATATTTTTAGAAATATGCAGAAATAAAAAATAAAATAAAAACAAAAGTCACCACAAAGTAAGAAGCTGCAAAAGTGTTGTTTTTTTTAATTTCTAATATTAGCAAATAAATTAAATATACAAAGTGTAAATA
>NC_051847.1:232302416-232312566 GCF_002237135.1 Teleopsis dalmanni | reverse complement strand
TTTGTAATAATATGTTTAGAACTAAAATGTTCTAAATTATTTAACATATTTTTTTTGCTGTGTGACACACATAGATCACTGACTCGAGTTTTTGGAAATCTTAATAAGTCACGAAATCTTATTTTTGTTATTATCACAAAAAAAAAAATATAGTAATTTTTAAGTTATTTTTATTTTAGGTTTATGTAAAATTTTATGTATTTTTTAATGTTTATGGGTTACTTAAATATATTATTTAATTTTTTTAATTGCACATAATTTTAAAATTTGCTTTTTATTTATATAAAATATACAAAACTATTTTAAATAGTTTTAGTTTTCATAGTTTCAAGCTTTCGTTCTTTAATATACATTAATTAATAATCAATAATATGTTATTATAATTACATGTAAACCAATATTATTTTATTGTAAATTGATGTGATATAGAAAAAATATGTGTTTTACCGATTTAAGATAATAAATTTTTATTTTATGTTGCAATAATAAACTAAATAACACAATTGCAAAGTTAAAAGGATATATGTATATATAAATATTTAATAGATGTGACTTTAATATAATAAAAGGTGAAAGGAAGTTAAATTTATAAATTCACACAAAGAAGAAGCGAGAGGAATTATTTAGAAATATAAAGGAATTAGTACTCCTCAATACCATTTTATTATATGCAATAATAATATTAATCACCAAGATATTTCGAATTACAAATTTCAAAAATACAAATCCTCTATATATTTCTATATTTATAATGAAACTAGTAATGAAGCAAATATCTTGAATATTGACAGCTAAATTATTGTATCATGTACAGAAAACACCAATATTTGATAATTAACTTTTGCTTAGCACATAAGGTTTTCAGGACACCGCTTGAAATGTGCTTTTCTAGTACCTTCTTCAAAATTTGGTATGTAAATCATAAAAGTTGTATAAGAATTACGCTTGCAATATATCAAAAAAATATGAATATTTATACCATTAAAATATCTATATTTATATCTTTAAAACTATATACGATATTTAAATTCTCTAAAAAAATTTGATAATCTCTCTTCTATAATCTCAAATAATTCTTTAACTCTCATACGTCACAGTTTTCAATTACAAAAATAATATTTGGTAGACCCCGGTGTGTAAGTCATCTTATATAACTGAAGAGGAATCTGCTTAGAAAACAATATTGTGGCAAGTTTTATGGTAAGTAATGGTAAGGCAGACCATGCGTGTGCTGGAAAGCTTAAAAACCTACCTATGAAAAAACTTGTAAAAATTGGCTACAGATTGTAGTGCTGATAACGATGAATTATATTGCATTATATATTTGTAGAAAATAATTATTTAATTATCACTTTACTTTATCGATTAATTATTTCTTCGTACGTTTAGTACATTTTGTTACAATACTTGATGAAGAGCTAAAATAAAATGTTAGTAACTTAAAAATTTTTATTAAAGTTTTTACTTTATTCTAAAATATATTTCATTATTTATGCAACGCTAAAAACATGCGGTAATTAAGTTTGAATGTAACTTTGATCAGTCGGTGGACATTTGGACGGTGGTATTGTTGGAACTATTAGAATTTTAAATTTTTTCGTGAGATACTAGGTCAGTTTTATTTTTATTTTAAAACAAAAAAAATTGACATAATTTTTTGGTCATTAAATAAAACTGTTAAAATTATTAATAAAAATTATTAATATTTAGAAAATATTGCAATATATGAAAAATAAACTTATTACATATAAAAATGATGCTACCTTGTGCTACTTTATCTCAAATATACTACGAATAACAAGTGTTTATTTTAAAAACTATAGATGTACTGGTTACATCACTTTAGTGTGATTTTGCTATTCATAACTATTACAAAAATGGTGAAATTATTAAAAAAAAAAATGATTACTTAAAACACCTACGCATTTTTTCTACGATTTACAATTAATAAAAATCAAATAATTATAACAAATCATGTTTTTACCTTAAATACTAGTACATTTTTGTTTTTCATTTTTATATATTTATTTTTTTTAAATGATATAAGTTTTTATTTATTTTGCTTTCTACTAAAAATGTATTAAAATACTTAATATTCATTATTTTTAAATAGTTTGTACTGACTTTGCATAATTTATATTATTATTAACATTGAAGGTCAAATCAAATTTTATTTTATATAAATTATATATAAAAATAAACATCGACTTTTTTACAAAAATATTCAAATATTGCATGTAATGCAGTAAAATAATAAATGTTTAATAATAATAATAATAAATTGTTAACATTAAACCACCAAAATAAAATTTATATTGAAGATAAAATATTTTATAAATTAAGCTTTTTCAAAATAAAAAAATTTAATTCATAAAAATAATTCACAAATATATACTAATAATACAAAAAAAAATACCTGTTTTATTATATTCGTAACAAATTTAATTAACAAAAACAATATTATGTTAACATTCATGCTATAAATTATTATATATTGTTATATTTACATTTAAAGCTTCATCGGTTGATATAGTTTAACTCTTTGAAATTACTGTTCAAATGGCAGTAATGTTACTTGACCCTAATATGTCCATTACAGCAAATAAACGACAAAAACGAAACGCTATATTTACAACAATAACAACAAATATAAGAAATATAACATACCTGTACTTGTTATTATATTTATATTTTCGCTTTTTTATTTTATATTAAAATACAATGTTACAAAGATCTTTAACTTAAAGGTGAAATTAGTGGATTGGATTGGGTTGGGTTGTGCTATTTTGGTTTGTAATTGCCCTGACGGTCATTTATTTTATGCCAATATCATCAATGGACTTCACAGACTTTACAAAAAAAATATAATGCAAAGAAATGTGTTAAATAAACTTCAAGAAGAAAAAGTAAATAACAACCGTGAACAACTGCAAAAGTCAACAAGAAGTTGTAATTTATGTTTAATTACAAAAATTTGTATCTTGCCGCTAATTATAAGCAACTTAGCACACAATTTATTGTAAGTTCCAAGCTTCCAAGCAAAAAAATACACACAAAAAAAAGCCGAAAGATATAAAAATAGGTGTGCAAAATGAGATTTAATAACTTAATTTAGCACAAAAATTGTTAAAGTGAAAGAAGTTAAAATGAAGGAAAATACAGAAAATACAGAAAATAAAAACCCATATAAATACTATCAGATGAATTACAATGCCAAGAAGTGTACAAACACAGATAAAAAAAATTAAAAAATAATAAAAGCTGATGTGAGTAATTTCAGTAAATCTAGAGAAAGACAAATTTTCTACTAAATTAAATGTGTTAATTTAAAATAAAAATAAATATATTTAAAACATTCATACATGATAAATGTTACTTTTAAATTATAAGGTCAAAAATAATATAATATTTTAAAGCAATCATGAAAAACGTGTAACAGTGGTATAAAACTTATATTAAATGTAGTTTACAGAGTATAACTATTCTATATAATAATAAATTTTACATTGATATAATTTATTTAACACAAAATTTTTTGTTAAAAAATATATAGAAATTTGTTTTTTATTATTTCAGAATGATATTTTTAAACTCAAAAAGTCGAGATGACCACTTACTAACCATACCACCTACTAATGCACAAACAGATATTAATATAAAAATAATGTTGAATGTGCTTTGGTGCTTTAGTTGGTGTCACTAATTAAAATAAAAATAAGTGACAATAAAACCTGGAACTTGAGCATTGAAAGTTTGTGCAGCCTTGGCTTCTTGTGGATAAACACGATTAGTCATCGCTTCTAATTTGACAGGCACGAGTTCCAAACCTGGCACTTGCAGTCCAAACAAATTATATATGGACTATAAACTAATTAAATAAAATTCGATTATTTCCAAAGACCACTGATGAAGAGTACTTGGCAATACTCGAAACAGCGTTGTATGGTCAGCCAAACTTCAATAAAATTAAAATAAATTTTTGTGTTTGTCCTTTATTTCTTTCTTTGTTATTCAAAACCCCTCTAAATATTAATAAAGCTTCTTTGTCACTATACAAAGAAAGTCTAGCTTTACAGCAACACGAATACTTTATTCAAAAATAATGTTGAATTTAATTTAACAAAAACATAAAATAATATCATTATACCGATATTACTGTAAGCATTGTATTGAAATGTTGATTTCTATACGTATAAACATAAGAAACTAAAATAATTGGAATTGTTTAGAGACTTAATAAAAGAATATATATAGCTGTGGTTTACGCGTTAGTTTTTAAAACAGCACAGCAAGTACAATTGTTGCTTATTCGTAAAATACAAAAATTGTAAATTTCCATGATTCAAAATAGACAGGCTGCAATTAGTGACACTTGATGTTCAAAGATTATATAAGGAAAAATGAACCAATAGATGTTCTCAAAGATTTACTAATAGAGATTACTTGATAGTTTTCGAAAAAGCTATATGATAAGTCCACTAATGATAGTTACTCTTAATAAATAATAAACTAATTAGGCAAAGTAGGCAATGACTACTCTCTTTTTAAAATGACAGTCTTAAGTATCTTTAGATAATAAAAATTTTACTTTTTAGAAAAACAAAAAATAAATAAATAAACCAGATTTGGTTTTGGATAATATGTTTTAGTTGAAATATATATGTACCTATATTATAAATTTTGAATATTTTGAAATGAAGTATTGAGCATGCTGTCTTTAGCATCAGAAATTGTTACAATGGTAGAAACCGTTTCCAAGGGTGATGCTTTATGAAAACTTGAAAATGTTTTGCAATAAGATACAATTAATTATTTATTTTATTACTATTAAACTCAACTCTTTTAGTTCTTGCTTAATTATAACTTTTACATACTGTAACAGTAACAGTATCATTGAGAGTTGCATTGGATTAATAATGATCAATAGGCATAACCATATTTTTAATTTATCAAGCAGATAACTTTGTCTTTTGATTAAAAAATTATGTTTAATAGTAAAATCTAACAGAAATTAAATCAAACCTTAAAATATAGTAGTCGATTTACTGAGTTTGTTTGCCAGCAATAATATAATTAATAACATCACAAAAATATATTGTGAACAATTCTAGTCATTAAATTTACTTTAAAAAAATAATAAAATTTAAACATTTATATCAATCGCAATTTATTCTTAATAAAATAAATTACATTTACCAAATGTATATTAAATATAAGATATATTTTATCTGAAGTAGCTTCAGCTATTTGTATTATAAATTAACCATATTTTGAATTAGCGCAAGTGAATCCCTTCATAAGTGAATAAGCTATACGACAATACTCATAGAACTGTACATAAGAACCTTGTATAAAAAGTCTGTATATAAGTTTGATATGAGTACATAGTTTTAGTTATAAAAACTAAGTAAATAAAAATAATTTTAATTTTCTTTACACAAACAAGCAAACAGAAAACTAAAAGTTGAACTCACTCATTTTAAAAGTTCATTAATATAAGATTTTTTTATTATAGGATAGAACTTTCTTTTGAAAGTTGAACAATTAATTTTGCATATAAATAATAATTAAGGTGTAATAGTAAAAACAGCTTATTATTTATATATAAACCTCATATATGAGAACAAGTATCTTTTGTAATTGAAAACATTAATTATGTGCACCATGCAGTAAATCTGAATGATAAGAAAGTTTAATAAACTTATTAAAATAATAAGTTTATTCTAGTAAAATGTGCTCATTGCATACCAAAGGAGTAATTATTATTATTATTATTATTATTTTATGTCAAATCTCAGAAAAAAAACTGCTTATTTTGAATCATAATAAACATTCTCACACTGAAGTGATCTAGTTAAAAATTTCAAAAATGCAGCAAATTTAATGTGAAGTATGTGAGAAAATAACTGAAAGTGCATAAACAGACCCACAGACGCTGCAGATACTTTGCTAAAGTCACGCAGTCACGAGACAACAGATACGTGAATGCCTAATTACAGAATTTTTAATAAAAAAAACATAGACAAGCCTTGAAGGTGCCTACAAGTAATGAATGCATTCATATGTATTCATGTATCAAATTTATTTTTAAATAAAAATAAATAAACTTTGACTGCTGGTTGTAAACTATGTAAGCTGCTGTTATTTGTTGATAAATAATGCTGATAAGTTAGAACTTCTTTAAAGTTTAATTTAAGTTTCTTGGTTTTTTGAATAATAATGAAGTTCGTAATAAAAATTTTTTTATGCATTGAAATTTGCGCTGCAATAAATTTTCAAGTTCATTAAGATTCGTTGCGGCATTTGCAGATTTATCATATCGCTCGCTTCTTGATCACCGTGATGCTACGAAACCACCTTGACATTTCTTTTTAATATCAAACTTAATTAATTTCTGAGATTTTGATTTAAATAATAAATGATAAATTAAATTAAATTATAAATTCTTGACACACGCTTAAATAAATAATTAGCAATTAACAAAAATAATAAATGAATTGAAATATTAACAATTAATAATTACTGGTAAATGCACGAAGAAGTAGTTTTTAGCAAACAATCCTAAATGATAGTAAATACTCGTATATAAATAATTAAATAAATTAAGAATTCTAGTTTGCAAAGAGACTTAATTAATAATAGAAAAAAGATTTCTCAGAATATAGGAACTTGCCTGTATAAAGCATGTAAAGCATGATAATGACTAACTAAATGCTGTATATAATCTTATAGATCATATATCTTATCATAGAGCTTATAGATCTTATGGATCACCTGGGAAAACTGGGATAACTTTTTACCAAGTTTTAGACCACCTTTAATTTTGTGTATAAAGACATTAAAGATTACTACTAGGTTTATGACATTAAAAAATCTTACTAAAAATGTACAAAAAATAATTAACTCTATTGACTATAGCATATAAATCATCTATTGAAAATGCTCGCATCCCAAAGTGGAGTGTCTTTCTGTTGAAATAAATTGCATACAAATAATTATGTTGCAAATTATTGATTTTACTTACAAAATTTCAATTTTCAATGATCGATTTAATGTAGGTTACTATGTTAAACTATTCATTAAATAAGTTTCATGCATACAAGCAACGTCCTTTCTCACACCACATTTTTTTTTTTTGCTATCGTTTTTTTTTTTGAGCATAGTTTTTGAATTTGCATTGTTGCTTCTCGTTCACTCATTTTTATTCAAAAGTCAATTGAAATGTACACGAATACATTACTCAGTATAACATCCGAATTGTCACAACAAAACTGACAGAAGATTAAATAAGAGGTTATAATATTGTTACGAATTTCATCAGAGTAGCTATGAAATGTTTAAATATTATTTAAACATTACGTCAATTGATATTTTTATAAGAAGTTAGTTTGGAAATTTGTTTGGTGTGAAGCTGTGGTTTTTATTAAATTGACTCCTAATAAATACTAGTTCTGTGTAATACAACAAATATATAAGTATAGTTTCTCCAATCCTAATAATTCGTTTCATTTTTTACAAAATCCTGAGATTCGAATAATCACGCAGGCGATTACGTAACAATATAATAATAAAATAAAGTAATATAAGAGGTAATAAATAAACAAATAATAGGGTTTTATAAGAGGTAATATAATTAGCTAAGCAGTAAGTAGATAAACCAGAACAGCGCCGTTTGAATTTTAAATCTTTATAAAGATTCTTTGTATAAACGTTTTCAATGTTAAAAATTCATACAAAGGATACTAAATACTGATTTTACTATTGTTTATCAAATGTCGTAAATTATAACAGCTAAATCCAAAAAAAATGCTAGTTTGTGTAATACATTTTTCTAAATGTTTTATATCAAATAAGGAAACATGCATTTTGATGCTCTCTGCCTACTGTACCTAAGATTTTAGATAATTAAAGCGGATTATCAAAATTGCAAAGTTCAGATTATATTTAAATATATAATTAATTACTTTTAACAATTTATCGTAATGACAATTAAAAATGTTTAAAGGGAAAACTTTCTCCGCTTTTTAATTAAAATCAATTTCCGTTAATTTATTGGTAGCTAATTATAATTTTGGTTACATATAACATAAGCTAGCAATACGGCAAAATTATTACGTCATTAAGTTCAGTAAATTTTCCACAATACTTTTCAATATTTAGTAAAGGAAATTGAGTAATTTAAGTGAAGATAAAATAAGTAGGAGGAAACTGCTATATTAACACGTAAAAGTATTTGCAGTTGCACGCATAATTTTATTTGTGAAAATAAAAAGTTTTTTTAATATATTACAACATAAAAATAATAATTCATGATTTCTATTAATAATTTATAAACAATAAAAGGAAACATCAATAAATATCGATTAATTAATGCCTCAATTAAAAATAATTGCAAAAAGTTTGCAACATTCTTTTAAAAATATTTCTTCAACAAATTTGCATTTTTGGAATTTTTTTTTTTTAATTTTTACAAATGTTGCAAGACCAAAGAAACAAATGCAAACTGCATGTGCCACCGAAGTAGCCATCAGTCAGCAGTGCAACCAACCTTAACATTTCGTGTTAATGCAAAGCATAACTTGCAACTTAACAAATTTTTGCGGAATGTTTTGTTAAACTGAGAATTTATTGTTTTAATTTATGTTTGCGTGTTTGCAACATGTTGTACGTATGCCAATAAACAGTAATGCACCAATCAGCCACAAAAAATGTTGAAAACAAAAACAAGCATCAAAACTTTTGATTGACTCGGCTTTTTTTACGCTTATTTGTTTATTTATGCAGTCAACATTGCATTTTTTTTTGTTTGTATATTTTGCATTTTGATTTGGTTTGCGTTTCTTTTTTAATTTTCTCATTTTTTCTTCTTAACTGATCATGCTGCATTGTAAACATTTGCGTGGGTTGTTGCTGCAACATATCAAAATGTGCATACACGAGTGCATTAATTTAGTTTTGTTGCAAGAGAATTTTCAATTTACTAAGGAAATTGCGTTGCAGTGCTTTGTTGCTGCTGCAAATATTGATCAAATTTTGCTGCATTAACAATTCAATCATTTCATCAGCAGCATATAAAAATGTTTGCAACGAGTTATTTAATAAAAATTGAAAAAATGGAAAAGCGTACAATTGGCGTTACTCCCACAAATTAAGAAGTGGCAGACACGTACACGTATCAGATGTTGTTAGGATAGATTGAGAACATAAAATAATGATTTATTATTTGTACTGGAGACAATTGTAAAAAGAAAATAATTTTATGAAATATATTATGCAATTTTTAATAGTTAAGGGAAATTAAATTTTCTCATGAAATCATGAGTAAAAACGTTTTGCATAAATCGACTTTATTTAATTAAAAATGCAGTGAAATCGAGTTGGAAAATATTAAAATCATTCAGTATTGATTATATTGATTTATACAATTAACACGTGATTTAAATGTGACATTAAATTGCACAGAAAATTTTTAAACAAGTTTTTAACACAATGAACCTGCTCTTTTTAAGTCAACTAAGCTTTTTTCAATTTGATCAGACAACTTTTGCAACTTGTATGGTATATGAATAACTAAAATAAAATCAGTAGATAAAATTTTGTTATAATCACTTTTTATTTAAATAATTTAACACCGCCATGACAAGCAATCTATTTTAATTATTAAGACAAGGAAAATTTTAATTTCAAAATTTAATTTTATTTAAGTAAATTTTTGGGCTGACTTAAAATATACAAATAATAAAAATAAAAAATAAAGTTGGAATGTATAGTAGTAGTACCTAAAAGGGATATGTTCTCTAATCTAAATAATTTCATAAATATTTTTTTTTAATTAATTAACATTCTTTTAAATGAAATTAAAACACACTTTTGTACTTAGTAGTGTTTTAAATGTCAGTTCAAAGTCTGCCAGACTTATTCTGATATTTAATGTAGAACATTTATTCTACTAAGAGTACTGCAAAGTAAACAAAACTCTTTATGAATAAGAACAATAAAAAGTTTAAACAATTTATATACAGACTATAAAGTAATTAAAAAATTCAAATATTTCCTAACATCACTGATGATGAGTGGTCCTGGCAATACTTGAAACAGAGTTATATAATTAGACAAATTTCAATAAATTAACTATAATTTTTGTTGTTGT
>NC_051847.1:232294522-232302316 GCF_002237135.1 Teleopsis dalmanni | reverse complement strand
TGTAGAATAAATTAAACCAGCGCTATTCATACTAAGCAATAATGCACTCCTACTCTTACAAAAAATAGAGCTCAAAGTAGCAAGAACATGACTGACCCTAAACCTTTTTATAAACATTATACATACATACGTACTCATAAGTAAATGTGTACAAAATACCAACATGTAGCACTCCACTTCTGGAGCATTTAGGTCACCTTAATGCACTGTGCCTGAAATAAATATGGATGAGTAAAGATACTCCAAAAACAAAAAAAAAAAAAAATAATGAAAAAAGTAAAATTTTGGAATTTCGTATAAGCCACAATACAAATGGCGCCAAACTCTAGACTTAAATATTTTGTATTTATAAGTGTAGAAGCAATCCATGGCAGTCGCATGGCATTTGCATTTAAAATATGTGTAAGTGTATCTTTTTTAGACATTTTTGGTGCTTTACTGGTAAGTGGCATACGATGCCCACATTGGGCAGTCTACACAATTACACTCCTCCATAAGTACGTAGTTTATTTTTTTTACTGTATGCTCCCTTGTATACTAACATACGAACACACACATACAAATCTTAATTGGATAATGGACAATTATTTTTTGCATTTCGTGAGGCCGCACAGCCAGTTTTGTGGGTCGCCTAAGGGTTTTGTTTGAATGCGCCCAAAGCCCTTTTAGAGTTTGTGAGATCTTAATAAGCAACAAAAGCATGAAAGATTGTTACATATTTTTGAGAAATTGAATAGCCCAAAATGGTATTTTAAAACTGCAAGTAAAGATCTCACATTATGTATCTCAATGCGCGTTTTTTAATGCAAATATTTTGCAAATGTTCGTATAGACAAAATCGATTTTAATGTGGGAAAATACCTTTGCATATTTGTCAGAGTTAACAAATATTTTTATTTATTAACAAGTTTTCGTTTGCAAACCTTAAGTGTGCATTGTTGAATTAATATACTTTAACCAAATGCATAGAGTATTATAAGATATTTCTGAAAGTGCGCTCATAATTTAAAGTCAAATTGTGTAATTGCACGCATAAATTTAAAACAATTGTATATATTATGACTAAAATAATTTATTAATCATTTAATGGAATTTTGAAATTATATCACTTAAATAATATTGCTAGCATCAATGAGGCTGCAACCAGCAATTAATTTGACTCACTTCGGTATTGCTATATATATATACATAAATATATATATTTATTACCATATATGTATGTATACATGCTATTAATTATTTCATTAGTAAAAATAATTATTATTTCACTGATTTATAAGACATTAAAATCATATTAAACCACAACTACTCACAAGTCAGTATTGTAATTGTTTCAAATGATTCAAAGAAGATGTCATTCTGTAAAAATAAAAAAATAATAATAATTGCAATATATTGAATAACTATTATTATTTCAATTTTATGTTCCGTGCTTTGCTAACGATTTTTAAAATACTGAGATTTTGGTCCTGATTTAGACGATATATATTACAAAGCGAATTTTTGTGTTGTTTCAATATTTTTTCTGCATTTTATGATCCATAAAATTGGTTTCAACAATGTCAATACTAGGTTTATTGATTATTAGAAGATTTAGTCATTTTTCTTATGCAGAAAATAGTATCTTATCTGTCTGCATGTCTACAATTTAAATATCTGAGTGTGACTTACTCCAATATGCACTTATATAAATTTATAAGGGGCATGAGGGCAATGAAATAGCAGACATATTAGCAAAGAAGGGTGCATGTACTCCTTTCATTGGGCCAGAGCCCTTCTGCGGGAGAAACAGCATCTACTTGAACACTGGAGAGCCCAAACAGGCATGCGACAGTCAAAAAGATTCATTGATCCTGAACACATCAAAGTGGATGCTATCATCAACCTTAGCAGAAATGATATCAAAATCTACACTGAACTTCTTACAGGGCACTGTAGACTTAATTACCACATGAAGATTATAGGTGCGGTAGAAAGTGATTCCTGTCGACTCTGTCATGAGGAGAAGGAAACATCGGAACATGTTCTATGCAACTGCCCAGCGGTGGCAAGACGTAGACTCGATTACCTTGGTAGCGGGATCCTGGTCCCAAATCAAATAGGTAAAATTAAGCCCACTGCAATTATAAGATTTATAAACAGGCTAAAATTGTCCTAGTTGGGCCTATAGGCGCACAATAGATCTTTTAGGTCGGGGTGCACAAATAGCCTATTTTTAAATAATAATAATACTCCAATATACACTTATATAAATTTATAAAATGATAAGTTCTTAGAGCATGTTGATCTATTCTCACTCCTTAACGTCCACGTCGTATTTATGTAGCCAAAAAAAATAAACAATTTTTGTTATCATTTAGTATTGATAAGCTAATTTTAAGAAATATTGTTCAAGATTCCAAACAGTTTCAAATCAGGTACCATAACAGTTATTATTAAAAAATAAAAATCAACTAATAAATTTTATCATTCGGCTTTTAAAATTAAACTTGAATAATTATAATTAAATTTTCTTTACATTATATTTTTTAAAAATAATTATTATTATGAGCCTTTTTCTTTTTAACGCACAAAGGACTCTTACATTCTGTTTTTTATTTTATTTATTTTAGTATTTTATTTTACGCTGTTTATTTTTATTTATTTTAACATATGTTATAAGTAATTAAGAAAATTTATTCATTAATTGATAAATTGATACTCATCTATCAAAGACATATGCAGGAACTCATTAAAGAAAGGATTTTTAAACTTTTTTTGAGATATATACAAAAATTTAATTGAAAACAATGAATAATATCTAGTATAATGTGATTCAAAATCTTATATGCACCATTGATATTTATAATTGTGTAAATAAATTTGTACTTTAAGCACTAACCTAAAAGTTATAATTAAATTTTCTTATTTAAATCATTTATGTTGTATTTTTTTTATGGATAAATAATGCTCCTTCACAAAGCTTAACATGATTCTTAAAATTTAGCATTTAGATATATTTAGGAAAACAATATTTAGAACGTGAAAAATATATTCGAATAATATTTGTTTCGAATGTTTGTAAATAAACCAACTTTAAATAAACGTTCCCGCACATTAATATTTTATATATATTTTCTTTAACTTTCTCAAAAGGAATCATAATTTAAAATAAGTATTGATTTCAATTGGAGGTATTGATTCTGGAATAACCTCCACTGACTCAAAAGTACAACAGCAATTGTTGCAAAACTGACGCATGTCATATTTCTGCCTTAACCTAGGTATTTTTAGTATCGTATTTGGGCCACCTTTTTCAAAGCATTCTATGTGTATAGTCAGCTTAGCCGAAGTTAAAGCATATCTACATGTAGTATAATTGATTTTAAAGAGAGTCTTGGGCCACTTCCAGGTAACTCATTACGCCTATAGTTACCCACTGAGCCTTTAACCCTGCGATAAACCAACATAAACTTAGAAATTAAAAAAATACCAGCTGAGGACATAATGACTGTCCCAAATATGTAAATATTCATACCAAATATTTCACAGCGATGAAATAATTTCCTTGCGAGATGAATAGTAGCAACTTCTAACTCAAGCATAATAAAATAATCTACCAGTCGGAAAAATAATTTTTTTATAGCTTCTCTAAGAATACATATCTGTTTTGAGTTTAGATACATCTCTGTAAACCTTAAAACACCTATACGGAAATGCATAGCTCTACATCTAGTGTGCTCTGGTAGGGATGGGAAAAGATAAATTGTTATAAAACAAATATTTATTTATTTCAATATTTATAACAATATTTATCAAAATATTTGGTTTTCATTTGAAAACTAATATTTGAAAGGATTCAACACTAATTAGAATCATTTTCATAAATAAGCACAATTGTCATGCTTGTAAATAAAAAACTCAGCATAAAATACGTTTACATCAAAATTTAACGATTTGATGTGATTTATAGTCTGAAAATATAATTAGATGTATTTTCTTGATTCAGTTATTCTTATGATTAGATTAGATTAGATGGCATATTGTCTCGACGAAAAGTGCAATCTGAATTACATCTCTAGGCGCAATCAATTTATTGAGAAAAAAAAATATAAGAAACTCTTAATTGATCACATGTTATTATAAGCCTGATATTAAGTAAATTTTTTGAAATATATATAATCTATACAAAAAATTGTAAACTCGCATGTAGAAGAAAAAATGCGTTTCAAAAAACTAAAACAATAAACTAACAAACACTCAAAGCAGTTCCACGACTTTTAAATTTTTGAAACTGATATTAAAATTTTTTGCAAAAAACAACAATCCATATTCCTTTTTTTATTTCATTGATGTTTTTTTCGTATTGATATGACATGGGTTTATCGCAGCAGAACTAAATCCATAACTCAGCACGTTCACTTGAGCGGTGGGTAGCGAACATGACTATGCCCATGAATATGTTTATTAGCAATTGGAACAAACATTTAACAGTTTTATGTGTAACAAATTTTCTTACTAATAGTTCTTTTTTGTGTTTCTTCAAGTTTCCTTTCCATTATTATATCAGTTTTTTAATATTTTTATTTTAATATTGTATTACGTTATTTTTATTTCAGGTTGTGCTAGTTCAGGGTCATTACTTGTCATTTTTACCGCTTTGTAGCCGGAATGAGCCCGTATTTTTGGCCACATGCACGCCCATTGCAATGCCGGAGACACGCGAATGTGTGGTTCAGGGCGCAACAAATGTTTTTACTACAATTCATTCAATGGATATGAAAATAGCGCATATTGACAAAAAGTAAGTCGAATTATATTTATTTTTAAATAAATATAATTGAAAATATAATTTCGATCTAAAAGTGCATATAATTTAATTTTTTCCTTCAATTGTTTGATTTCAGCGGTGAATTTCATTTAAATTACAGCAGAAATGAGATACAAGGTTTGTCGTGGTACAATCTTATACACTCGGATAATTTGCGTGAAGCGCAGAGTAAACATAGGTTGAGTAAGTATCACAATTTTTTAAAACACTACCTATGTATCCTTAACAAAAATTATTTCAAAAAAACTTTTTAAATATGTTTGTTATTGGATAAATGAATAAATATGGAAATAAATTATATTTATTTTAAATTTTATTTTTAGTAACCCAATCAGAACAGGATCGTTCTTGCATTTTATTAGTGCGTATGCAAAGACGTCATGGTGATTTTATTTGGGTGCACGTTGTACTACAAGTGCGAGATAGTCAGGATACTAATCAACAACCAGTAATAGTTTGCACAAACCAAGTGTTGAAGTAAGTCCAATTTTACAGAATAGGAAATTAAAAAAATTAAGAGAAAAAAAATTTTAAATTAACTTCAATAACTTCAATTAACTTCAGGACTGTAACAGTAATATCTTTCCCACACTTTAAAAATGCGCCCTTTTAACTTAAAAAACTACTTCAAATATATTTTCCTTCGGCAATATTCTCGCACCAAAAAGCAAATTATTAAAGATTTCACTTTATACACATAAAATAGAAAAAACACGTTCTCACTTACTTACTTTCCAAACACACAATTTAAACTACCCACACAAACTCTAGAGTGAGTTATACTAATCTAATTATTATTTTATTCTCTTAAGCAATTTGATTTATTTTCCTATAGTTTTGCTTTACATATAAATTTTTTTCTTTTTCATTGTATTTTGTATTTATTCTCACTTTAATACTATAGTGAACGTGAGGCAAGCGTCATGATTGCAAACTCATGGCTGTATCACTATTACTCAGTGCAATCAAAAATCCACTTCGGCTTACCTTATGAAGGTACAACACGTGTACCTCCTACAACACCAGCTGTAGCAGCGGCAGCCGCAGCAGCAGTTTATTATCACCACAGCGCACATCACACGCATCATCATCACCATCACTCAACTAATCCACTTCCGGCAACTGCAACGCCAAATAGTGTAGCGGGTGTCTATCCAGCTATGCATCACACTCATCATCATCATCATCCACACCAACAATACCATCATATGGCACCATATGTACCATATCATACATCTGCCATTGCGGGCAGCAGTAATGGAACTGCATCACCTGCGCACTTAGTGGGGCAACAGCACTGCAATGGCATAAATTCTACAAGTAATGGACTGACAAATGGCTCAAATGGACATCAAGCTCCTAGCAGTCAATATATATATCAGCATAGACTTGGTCCAGAACCTGTTGACTATAGTCAAGTAAGCAGTGGTAGCATAAATTCACCGCCTGGTAATGCACTTAGTGTAAATGACATGCGTTGTAGTAGTACAAATAGTTCGGTTTCCAGTCATAACACACCAACGCCTACTTATGCACCGCATATTGCGACCAATAATCAAAGTCAAAATGGTCAAACACATCAACGTATAAGTTCACCGCCTGTGAAAAAACGTGCTATAGGTAAACTAGAACCTTTGTATTTACCTGATGACTCGCCAGATGATTCTACAAGAACAATAAATACTGAATTAGAGAGACCTTATTTACAACAGATTCATACGGGTGGTGCTGAAACGCATGCCTCTGTTGTTTTCGCTACAGTAGTACCAACAAGACCGAGGTTACTAAATAAATCTCTACCAAACGATCCACCTGACTTTATAGACCAATGGAATCCAAGTCCACCTTGGTCAGAAAATGCACAGAAACTTTCACTTGATAGTTCCTCATCTTCCCAACAAGAACTTAGTCCTTGCATTACAACGACACCGCCTACACCAACAAGTGCACCTAGTAACAACATACAAACAATTGGTCCAGCATTTTCATTTGAGTGGGTTACTGATCAATTGGTGCCAATTGTTGATCCATGTTTACCGCATACACATTGGACAACAGCTTCTTTACCGACAACTGATGCACACCACCACTTAACGCAGCATTTAGCTTCTCATAGTCATCGGCTGCTTAATTTAACGAATTCCCTGAATAGTAATCATGAAACCGAAAGTACTGGAACTAGTTCTGCTACCGCAAAAAAAGAGATCGTTGATAAAGGAGATAAAAAAGGTATAATTAAAATTGTTTGCTGAAATTCTTTTCTAATTCTCAATTTATTTAATAAAAATTTGAAGAATTTTTTAACATTAAACACTACATTGTAATATTAATTATAATTGGGAAATTGGTTGTACCCTATTTCTTTCTATTATTGAATTATCCACATGGTTTTTTATTTTATAGACATTAAAGCTGTTGATACATAGGTTTTCTATAAATGTTTACAAAACTAACCTCAGTATTATATTATATTTTTCTTCTTTTTTTTTAACTTCTAGAAGTTTGTGTTCTCTTTACTGTATAACGTAGTTATCGAGACAAAAATAATAACAAGATGATGAGAAAAGGGTGCGAAGGGGTGGGAAGAGAATGAGAAGAGGAAAACACGAGAAAGAAAGAGAAGACAAGAAAGGGAAAACAACAAGAGAAGTACAAGATAGTAACAAAAGAGGTATAAAAAAAACAACAGAAAGATAAGGCAGGTACATGAGAGAATCAAAAGGATAAAAAAAAAAATAAGAAGAAAATTAGAAAAAAACAAAGAAAGGGAAAAAGAGAGAGAGAAACGAGTGAGACAAGATAGAGATAAAAAAGAGTCAAGAGAGAAACAAGAGAAAATGACATTGCAAAATTCCCCTCACAGCTTTTCACCTTTTTCTAGTCTCGTGTTTAAATACGTTTTCTGTGTACAATATGCAATAAATTTAAATATATTTTTAAAAGTATGAAGTCATTATTTATCTCCACAGCATCATATTTTATCT